>NW_026734525.1:0-333000 GCF_949786415.1 Peromyscus eremicus | reverse complement strand
CCTATAGGAAACACAGTAGAGTAGAAGAATGCACTTTTCTCAAAAGCAGAGTGTGTTTCTTGTAAGGGGAGCTAGCGTTTGTTTCCCAGTCCTAAATGGAGTTGAGTCACATGCAGTTTTTTGTCCTACGAGCAAGAGTTGTTTTCTGGAATGAAGAGTCACTATTGCGCTGCCATTGCCATACACAGGACAAACAGCACTGGTGTCTGTTCCCAGCAATTACAGTGTACTGGACTGAAGAGGATCTACTGTCCTTGTCAGGTTCCTAAGCAGAATTGAACTAGATATGGCCGTGTGTAGGAAGCACAGTTCTTTTGTTCTGAGCAAGCTCACTGTTCGGACACCATAGGAAACACAGTAGGGTAGAAGAGTGCTCTTTTCTCTAAAGCAGTGTTCGTTTCTTGTAAGGCGAGCTAGCGTTTGTTTCCCAGTCCTAAATGGAGTTGAATCTAATGAAGTTTCTGGTCCTAAGAGCAAGAGCTGTTTTCTGGTAAGGAAAGTCACTATTGTGCTCCCCTTGCCATACATAGTGCAAATAGCTCTCACGTCTGTTCCCAGCAAGTACAGTGTATCGGACTGAAGAGGAGCTACTGTTCTTGTCAGTTTCCTAAGCAGAGTTGAACTAGATATGGCCCGCGTGTGTAGGAAGCACAGTTCTTTTGTTCTGAGCAACCTCACTGTTTTGACCCCATAGGAAACACAGTAGAGTAGAAGAGTGCTCTTTTCTGTAAAGCAGAATGTGTTTATTGTAAGGCGAGCTAGCGTTTGTTTCCCGTCCTAAATGGAGTGGAATCACATGCAGTTTCTGGTCATACGAGCAAGATTTGTTTTTTGGTAATAAGAGTCACTATTGCTCTGCCATTGCCATACACAGGACAAATAGCACTGGCGTCTGTTCCAGCAAGTACAGTGTATTGAACTGAAGAGGATCTACTGTTCTTGTCAGGTTCCTAAGCAGACTTGAACTAGATATGGCCGTGTGTAGGAAGCACAGTTTTTTTGTTCTGAGCAAGTTCACTTTTCGGAAAACATAGGAAACACAGTAGAGTAGAAGAGTGCTCTTTTCTCAAAAGCAGACTGTGTTTTTGTAAGGCGAGCTAGCGTTTGTTTCCTAGTCCTAAATGGAGTTGAATCACATGAAGTTTCTGGTCCTAAGAGCAAGAGCTGTTTTCTGGTAAGGAAAGTCACTATTGTGCTCCCCTTGCCATACATAGTGCAAATAGCTCTCACGTCTGTTCCCAGCAAGTACAGTGTATCGGACTGAAGAGGAGCTACTGTTCTTGTCAGTTTCCTAAGCAGAGTTGAACTAGATATGGCCCGCGTGTGTAGGAAGCACAGTTCTTTTGTTCTGAGCAACCTCACTGTTTTGACCCCATAGGAAACACAGTAGAGTAGAAGAGTGCTCTTTTCTGTAAAGCAGAATGTGTTTATTGTAAGGCGAGCTAGCGTTTGTTTCCCAGTCCTAAATGGAGTGGAATCACATGCAGTTTCTGGTCCTACGAGCAAGATTTGTTTTCTGGTAATAAGAGTCACTATTGCTCTGCCATTGCCATACACAGGACAAATAGCACTGGCGTCTGTTCCAGCAAGTACAGTGTATTGAACTGAAGAGGATCTACTGTTCTTGTCAGGTTCCTAAGCAGACTTGAACTAGATATGGCCGTGTGTAGGAAGCACAGTTTTTTTGTTCTGAGCAAGTTCACTTTTCGGAAAACATAGGAAACAGAGTAGAGTAGAAGAGTGCTCTTTTCTCAAAAGCAGAGTGTGTTTTTGTAAGGCGAGCTAGCGTTTGTTTCCTAGTCCTAAATGGAGTTGAATCACAAGCAGTTTCTGGTCCTATGAACAAGAGTTGTTTTCTGGTAAGGAAAGTCACTATTGCTCTCCCATTGCCCTTTACAAGGCAAATAGCACTCGCGTCTTTTCCCAGCAAGTAGAGTGTATTGGACTGAATAGGAGCTACTGTTCTTGTCAGTTTACTAAGCAGAATTGAACTAGATATGGTCCGTACGTGTAGGAAGCACAGTTCTTTTGTTCTGAGCAAGCTCACTGTTTGGACCGCATAGGAAACACAGTAGAGTAGAAGAGTGCTCTTTTCTCAAAAGCAGAGTGTGTTTCTTGGAAGTCGAGCTAGCATTTCTTTCCCAGTCCTAAATGGAGTTGAGTCACATACTGTTTTTTGTCCTACGAGCAAGAGTTGTTTTCTGGTAAGGAAAGTCACTATTGTGCTCCAATTGCCATACACATTGCAAATAGCACTCGCGTCTGTTCCCCGCAAGTACAGTGTATTGGACGGAAGAGGAGCTACTGTTCTTGTCAGTTTCCTAAGCAGAGTTGAACTAGATATGGCCCATGTGTAGGAAGCACAGTTCTTTTGTTCTGAGCAAGCTCACTATTCTGGCCCTATAGGAAACACAGTAGAGTAGAAGAGTGCTCTTTTCTCAAAAGTAGAGTTTGTTTCATGTAAGGCGAGCTAGCATTTGTTTCCCAGTCCTAAATGGAGTTGAATCACATGAAGTTTCTGGTCTTACGAACAAGAGTTGTTTTCTGGTAACAAAGTCACTATTGCGCTCCCATTGCCATACACAGTGCAAATAGCACTCGCGTCTGTTCCCAGCAAGTACAGTGTATCGGACTGAAGAGGAGCTACTGTTCTTGTCAGTTTCCTAAGCAGAGTTGAACTAGATATGGCCCATGTGTAGGAAGCACAGTTCTTTTGTTCGGAACTAGCTCACTATTCTGGCCCTATTGGAAACACAGTAGAGTAGAAGAGTGCTCTTTTCTCTAAAGCAGAGTGTGTTTCTTGTAAGGTGAGCTAGCTTTTGTTTCCCAGTCCTAAATGGAGTGGAATCACATGCAGTTTCTGATCCTACGAGCAAGAGTTGATTTCTGGAATGAAGAGTCACTATTGCGCTGCCATTGCCATACACAGGACAAACAGCACTGGTGTCTGTTCCCAGCAATTACAGTGTACTGGACTGAAGAGGATCTACTGTCCTTGTCAGGTTCCTAAGCAGAATTGAACTAGATATGGCCGTGTGTAGGAAGCACAGTTCTTTTGTTCTGAG
The DNA here is from genome assembly GCF_949786415.1 of Peromyscus eremicus. Taxonomy (NCBI): domain Eukaryota; kingdom Metazoa; phylum Chordata; class Mammalia; order Rodentia; family Cricetidae; genus Peromyscus; species Peromyscus eremicus. The sequence goes on along the minus strand of NW_026734525.1, from coordinate 329,935 downwards.
CAAGCTCACTGTTCTGGCCCTATAGGAAACACAGTAGAGTAGAAGAATGCACTTTTCTCAAAAGCAGAGTGTGTTTCTTGTAAGGGGAGCTAGCGTTTGTTTCCCAGTCCTAAATGGAGTTGAGTCACATGCAGTTTTTTGTCCTACGAGCAAGAGTTGTTTTCTGGAATGAAGAGTCACTATTGCGCTGCCATTGCCATACACAGGACAAACAGCACTGGTGTCTGTTCCCAGCAATTACAGTGTACTGGACTGAAGAGGATCTACTGTCCTTGTCAGGTTCCTAAGCAGAATTGAACTAGATATGGCCGTGTGTAGGAAGCACAGTTCTTTTGTTCTGAGCAAGCTCACTGTTCTGGCCCTATAGGAAACACAGTAGAGTAGAAGAATGCACTTTTCTCAAAAGCAAAGTGTTTTTTTGTAAGGGGAGCTAGCGTTTGTTTCCCAGTCCTAAATGGAGTTGAGTCACATGCAGTTTTTTGTCCTACGAGCAAGAGTTGTTTTCGGGTAAGACGAGTCACTATTGTATTCCAATTGCCATACACAGTGCAAATAGCACTCGCGTCTGTTCGCCGCAAGTACAGTGTATTGGACTGAAGAGGAGCTACTGTTCTTGTCAGTTTCCTAAGCAGAGTTGAACTAGATATGGCCCGTGTGTGTAGGAAGCACAGTTCTTTTGTTCTGAGCAAGCTCATTGTTCGGACCCCATAGGAAACACAGTAGAGTAGAAGAGTGCTCTTTTCTCAAAAGCAGGGTGTGTTTCATGTAAGGCGAGCTAGCATTTGTTTCCCAGTCCTAAATGGAGTTGAGTCACATGCAGTTTCTGATCCTGGGAGCAAGAGTTGTTTTCTGGTAAGGAAAGTCACTATTGCGCTCCCATTGCCATACATAGTGCAAATAGCACTCGCGTCTGTTCCCAGCAATTACAGTGTATCGGACTGAAGAGGAGCTACTGTTCTTGTCAGTTTCCTAAGCAGAGTTGAACTAGATATGGCCCGTGTGTAGGAAGCACAGTTCTTTTGTTCTGAGCAAGCTCACTGTTCTGGCCCTATAGGAAACACAGTAGAGTAGAAGAGGGCTCTTTTCTCTAAAGCAGAGTGTGTTTCTTGTAAGGTGAGCTAGCTTTTGTTTCCCAGTACTAAATGGAGTTGAGTCACATGCAGTTTTTTGTCCTACGAGCAAGAGTTGTTTTCTCGTAAGACAAGTCACTATTGTGCTCCAATGCCATACACAGTGCAAATAGCACTCTCGTCTGTTCCCCACAAGTACAGTGTATTGGACTGAAGAGGATCTTCTGTTCTTGTCAGGTTACTAAGAAGAATTTAACTAGATATGGCCATGTGTGTAGGAAGCACAGTTCTTTTGTTCTGAGCAAGCTCACTGTTCGGACACCATAGGAAAAACAGTAGAGTAGAAGAGTGCTCTTTTCTCCAAAGCAGAGTGTGTTTCTTGTAATGCGAGCTAGCGTTTGTTTCCCAGTCCTAAATGGAGTTGAATCTCATGCAGTTTCTGGTCCTAAGAGCAAGAGTTGTTTTCTGGTAAGAAGAGTCACTATTGCGCTGCCATTGCCATACACAGGACAAATAGCACTGGCGTCTGTTCCCAGCAATTACAGTGTATTGGACTGAAGAGGATCTACTGTTCTTGTCAGGTTCCTAAGCAGAATTGAACTAGATATGGCCGTGTGTGTAGGAAGCACAGTTCTTTTTTTCTGAGCAAGTTCACTGTTCGGACACCATAGGAAACCCAGTAGAGTAGAAGAGTGCTCTTTTCTCAAAAGCAGAGTGTGTTCTTCTAAGGCGAGCTAGCGTTTGTTTCCCAGTCCTAAATGGAGTTGAATCACATGCAGTTTCTGGTCCTAAGAGCAAGAGTTGTTTTCTGGTAAGGAAATTCACTATTGTGCTCCCCTTGACATACATAGTGCAAATAGCTCTCGCGTCTGTTCCCAGCAAGTACAGTGTATCGGACTGAAGAGGAGCTACTGTTCTTGTCAGTTTCCTAAGCAGAGTTCAACTAGATATGGCCCGTGTGTGTAGGAAGCACCGTTCTTATGTTCTGAGCAAGCTCACTGTTTTGGCCCTATAGGAAACACAGTAGAGTAGAAGAGTGCTCTTTTCTAAAAAGCAGAGTGTGTTTTTGTAAGGCGAGCTAGCGTTTCTTTCCTAGTCCTAAATGGAGTTGAATCACATGCAGTTTCTGGTCCTACGAACAAGAGTTTTTTTCTGGTAAGGAAAGTCACTATTGCGCTCCCATTGCCCTACACAAGGCAAATAGCACTCGCGTCTTTTCCCAGCAAGTACAGTGTATTGGACTGAATAGGAGCTACTGTTCTTGTCAGTTTCCTAAGCAGAGTTCAACTAGATATGGCCCGTGTGTGTATGAAGTACAGTTCTTTTTTTCTGAGCAAGCTCACTGTTCTGGCCCTATAGGAAACACAGTAGAGTAGAAGAGTGCTGTTTTCTCAAAAGCAGAGTGTGTTTCTTGTTAAGCGAGGTAGAGTTTATTTCCCAGTCCTAAATGGAGTTGAATCCCATGCAGTTTCTGGTCCTACGAGCAAGAGTTGTTTTCTGGTAAGAAGAGTCACTATTGCGCTGCCATTGCCATATACAGGACAAATAGCACTGGCGTCTGTTCCCAGCAAGTACAGTGTATTGGACTGAAGAGGATCTACTGTTCTTGTCAGGTTCCTAAGCAGACTTGAACTAGATATGGCCGTGTGTGTAGGAAGCACAGTTTTTTTGTTTTGAGCAAGCTCACTTTTCGGAACACCTAGAAAACACAGTAGAGTGGAAGAGTGCTCTTTTCTCAAAAGCAGAGTGTGTTTCTTGGAAGTCGAGCTAGCGTTTGTTTCCCAGTCCTAAATGGAGTTGAGTTACATGCAGTTTTTTGTCCTACGAGCAAGAGTTGTTTTCTCGTAAGACAAGTCACTATTGTGCTCCAATTGCCAGACACAGTGCAAATAGCACTGGCGTCTGTTCCCCGCAAGTACAGTGTATTGGACTGAAGAGGAGCTACTGTTCTTGTCCGTTTCCTAAGCAGAGTTGAACTAGATATGGCCCGTGTGTGTAGGAAGCACAGTTCTTATGTTCTGAGCAAGCTCACTGTTCTGGCCCCAGAGGAAACACAGTAGAGTAGAAGAGTGCTCTTTTCTCTAAAGCAGTGTGTGTTTCTTGTAAGGCGAGCTAGCGTTTGTTTCCCAGTCCTAAATGGAGTTGAGTCACTTGCAGTTTTTTGTCCTATGAGCAAGAGTTGCTTTCTGGTAAGACTAGTCACTATTGTGCTAAAATTGCCATACACAGTGCAAATAGCACTCGCGTCTGTTCCCCGCAAGTAAAGTGTATTGGACTGAAGAGTAGCTACTGTTCTTGTCAGTTTCATAAGCAGAGTTGAACTAGATATGGCCCGTGTATGTAGGAAGCACAGTTCTTTTGTTCTGAGCAAGCTCACTGTTCGGACCCCATAGGAAACACAGTAGAGTAGAAGAGTGCTCTTTTCCCAAAAGCAGAGTGTGTTTCATGTAAGGCGAGCTGGCATTTGTTTCCCAGTCCTAAATGGAGTTGAATCACATGCAGTTTCTGGTCCTACGAGCAAGAGTTGTTTTCTGGTAAGGAAAGTCACTATTGTGCTCCTATTGCCATCCACAGTACAAATAGCACTCGCGTCTTTTATCACCAAGTACAGTGTATTGGACTGAAGAGGAGCTACTGTTCTTGTCAGTTACCTAAGCAGAGTTCAACTTGATATGGCCCGTGTGTAGGAAATACAGTTCTTTTGTTCTGAGCAAGCTCACTGTTCTGGCCATATAGGAAACACTGTAGAGTAGAAGAGTGCTCTTTTCTCAAAAGCAGAGTGTGTTTTTGTAAGCGAGCTATCGTTTGTTTCCTAGTCCTAAATGGAGTTGAATCACATGCAGTTTCTGGTCCTACGAAAAAGAGCTGTTTTCTGGTAAGGAAAGTCACTATTGCGCTCCCATTGCCCTACACAAGGCAAATAGCACTCGCACCTTTTGCCAGCAAGTACAGTGTATTGGACTGAATAGGAGCTACTGTTCTTGTCAGTTTTCAAAGCAGAGTTCAATAGATATGGACCGTGTGTAGGAAGCACAGTTCTTTTGTTCTGAACAAGCTCACTGTTTGGACCCCATAGGAAACACAGTAGAGTAGAAGAGTGCTCTTTTCTTAAAAGCAGAGTGTGTTTCATGTAAGGCGAGCTAGGATTTGTTTCCCAGTCCTAAATGGAGTTGAATCTCATGCAGTTTCTGGTCTTACGAGCAAGAGTTGTTTTCTGGTAAGGAAAGTCACTATTGCGCTCCCATTGACATACACAGTGCAAATAGCACTCGCGTCTGTTCCCAGCAAGTACAGTGTATCAGACTGAAGAGGAGCTACTGTTCTTCTCAGTTTCCTAAGTATAGTTGAACAAGATATGGCCCGTGTGTAGGAAGCACAGTTCTTTTGTTCTGAGCAAGCTCACTGTTCTGGCCCTATAGGAAACACAGTAGAGTAGAAGAGTGCTCTTTTCTCTAAAGCAGAGTGTGTTTCTTGTAAGGTGAGCTAGCTTTTGTTTCCCAGTCCTAAATGGAGTTGAATCACATGCAGTTTCTGGTCCTACAAGCAAGAGTTGTTTTCTGGTAAGAAGAGTCACTATTGCGCTGCCATTGCCATACACAGTACAAATAGCACTGGCGTCTGTTCCCAGCAAGTACAGTGTATCGGACTGAAGAGGAGCTACTGTTCTTGTCAGTTTCCTAAGCAGAGTTGAACTAGATATGGCCCGTGTTTAGGAAGCACAGTTCTTTTGTTCTGAGCAAGCTAACTGTTCGGACCCCATAGGAAACACAGTAGAGTAGAAGAGTGCTCTTTTCTCAAAAGCAGAGTGTGTTTCTTGTAAGGCGAGCTAGCATTTGTTTCCCAGTCCTAAATGGATTTGAATCACATGCAGTTTCTGGTCCTACGAGCAAGAGTTGTTTTCTGGTAAGGTAAGTCACTATTGCGCTTCCATTGCCATACACAGTGCAAATAGCTCTCACGTCTATTCCCAGCAAGCACAGTGTATCGGACTGAAGAGGAGCTACTGTTCTTATCAGTTTCCTAAGCAGAGTTGAACTAGATATGGCCCGTGTGTGTAGGAAGCACAGTTCTTATGTTCTGAACAAGCACACTGTTCTGGCACTATTGGAAACACAGTAGAGTAGAAGAGTGCTCTTTTCTCAAAAGCAGAGTGTGTTCTTCTAAGGCGAGCTAGCGTTTGTTTCCCAGTCCTAAATGGAGTTGAATCACATGCAGTTTCTGGTCCTAGGAGCAAGAGTTGCTTTCTGGTAAGGAAATTCACTATTGTGCTCCCCTTGCCATACATAGTGCAAATAGCTCTCGCGTCTGTTCCCAGCAAGTACAGTGTATCGGACTGAAGAGGAGCTACTGTTCTTGTCAGTTTCCTAAGCAGAGTTCAACTAGATATGGCCCGTGTGTAGGAAGCACCGTTCTTATGTTCTGAGCAAGCTCACTGTTCTGGCCCTATAGGAAACACAGTAGAGTAGAAGAGTGCTCTTTTCTCAAAAGCAGAGTGTGTTTCTTGTAAGGTGAGCTAGCTTTTGTTTCCCAGTCCTAAATGGAGTTGAATCACATGCAGTTTCTGGTCCTACAAGCAAGAGTTGTTTTCTGGTAAGAAGAGTCACTATTGCGCTGCCATTGAAATACAGAGGACATTTAGCACTGGAGTCTGTTCCCAGCAAGTACAGTGTATTGGACTGAAGAGGATCTACTGTTCTTGTCAGGTTCCTAAGCAGACTTGAAGTACATATGGCCGTGTGTGTAGGAAGCGCAGTTTTTTTGTTCTGAGCAAGCTCATTGTTCGGAACACATAGGAAACATAGTAGAGTAGAAGAGTGCTCTTTTCTCAAAAGCAGAGTGTGTTTTTTGGAAGTTGAGCTAGCGTTTGTTTCCCAGTCCTAAACGGAGTTGAGTCACATGCAGTTTTTTGTCCAACGAGCAAGAGTTATTTTCTGGTAAGACAAGTCACTATTGAGCTCCGATGCCATACACACTGCAAATAGCACTCGCGTCTGTTCCCCGCAAATACAGTGTATTGGACTGAAGAGGAGCTACTGTTCTTGTTTGTTTCCTAAGCAGAGTTGAATTAGATGTGACCCGTGTGTGTAGAAAGCACAGTTCTTTTGTTCTGAGCATGCTCACTGTTTGGACCCCATAGGAAACACAGTAGAGTAGAAGAGTGCTCTTTTCTCAAAAGCAGAGTGTGTTTCTTGTAAGGCGAGCTAGCATTTCTTTCCCAGTCCTAAATGGAGTTGAATCACATGCAGATTCTGGTCCTACAAGCAAGAGTTGTTTTCTGGTAAGAAGAGTCACTATTGCGCTCCCATTGCCATACACAGGACAAATACCAGTGGCGTCTGTTCCCAGCAAGTACAGTGTATTGGACTGAAGAGGATCTACTGTTCTTGTCAGGTTCCTAAGCAGAATTGAACTAGATATGGCCGTGTGTAGGAAGCACAGTTCTTTTGTTCTGAGCAAGCTCACTGTTCGGACCCCATAGGAAACACAGTAGAGTAGAAGAGTGCTCTTTTCTCAAAAGCAGAGTGTGTTTCTTGTAAGGCGAGCTAGCATTTGTTTCCCAGTCCTAAATGGAGTTGAATCACATGCAGTTTCTGGTCCTACGAGCAAGAGTTGTTTTTTGGTAAGGTAAGTCACTATTGCGCTTCCACTGCCATACACAGTGCAAATAGCACTCGCATCTTTTCCCAGCAAGTACAGTGTATCGGACTGAAGAGGAGCTACTGTTCTTGTCAGTTTCCTAAGCAGAGTTGAACTAGTTATGGCCCGTGTGTAGGAAGCACAGTTCTTTTGTTCTGAGCAAGCTCACTGTTCTGGCCCTATAGGAAACACAATAGAGTAGAAGAGTGCTCTTTTCCCTAAAGCAGAGTGTGTTTCTTGTAAGTCGAGCTAGCGTTTGATTCCCAGTCCTAAATGGAGTTGAATCACATGCAGTTTCTAGTCCGACAAGCAAGGGTTGTTTTATGGTAAGAAGAGTCAGTGTTGCGCTGCCATTGCCATACACAGGACAAATAGCACTTGCGTCTGTTCCCAGCAAGTACAGTGTATTGTACAGAAGAGGATCTACTGTTCTTGTCAGGTTCCTAAGCAGAATTGAACTAGATATGACCGTGTGTGTAGGAAGCACAGTTCTAATGTTCTGAGCAAGTTCACTCTTCTGGCTATATAGGAAACACAGTAGAGTAGAAGAGTGCTCTTTTCTCAAAAGCAGAGTGTGTTTCTTGGAAGTCGAGCTAGTGTTTGTTTCCTAGTCCTAAATGGAGTTGAGTAACATGCAGTTTTTTGTCCTACGAGCAAGAGTTGTTTTCTGGTAGACAAGTCACTATTGTGCTCCAATTGTCATACACAGTGCAAATAGCACTCGCGTCTGTTCCCTGCAAGTACAGTATTTTGGAAGGAAGAGGAGCTATTGTTCTTGTCAGTTTCCTAAGCAGAGTTGAACTAGATATGGCGTATGTGTAGGAAGCACAGTTCTTTTGTTCTGAGCAAGCTCGCTTTTCGGACCCCATTGGAAACACAGTAGAGTAGAAGAGTGCTCTTTTCTCTAAAGCAGAGTGTGTTTCTTGTAAGGTGAGCTAGCTTTTGTTTCCCAGTCCTAAATGGAGTTGAATCACATGCAGTTTCTGGTCCTACAAGCAAGAGTTGTTTTCTGGTAAGAAGAGTCACTATTGCACTGCCATTGCCATACACAGGACAAATAGCACTGGCGTCCTTTCCCAGCAAGTACAGCGTATTGGACTGAAGAGGATCTACTGTTCTTGTAAGGTTCCTAAGCAGAAGTGAACTAGATATGGCCGTGTGTGTAGGAAGCACAGTTCTTTTGTTCTGAGCAAGCTCACTGTTCGGACCCCATAGGAAACACAGTAGAGTAGAAGAGTGCTCTTTTCTCAAAAGCAGAGTGTGTTTCTTGGAAGTCGAGCTAGCGTTTGTTTCCCAGTCCTAAATGGAGTTGAGTCACATGCAGTTTTTTGTCCTACGAGCAAGAGTTGTTTTCTGGTAAGACGAGTCACTATTGTGCTCCAATGCCATACACAGTGCAAATAGCACTCGCGTCTGTTCCCCGCAAGTACAGTGTATCGGACTGAAGAGGAGCTACTGTTCTTGTTTGTTTCCTAAGCAGAGTTGAACTAGATATGGCCCGTGTGTGTAGAAAGCACAGTTCTTTTGTTCTGAGCAAGCTCACTGTTCGGACCCCATAGGAAAAACAGTAGAGTAGAAGAGTGCTCTTTTCTCAAAAGCAGAGTTTGTTTCTTGTAAGGCGAGCTAGCATTTCTTTCCCAGTCCTAAATGGAGTTGAATCACATGCAGTTTCTGGTCCTACGAGCAAGAGTTGTTTTCTGGTAAGGAAAGTCACTATTGCGCTCCCATTGACATACACAGTGCAAATAGCACTCGCGTCTGTTCCCAGCAAGTACAGTGTATCAGACTGAAGAGGAGCTACTGTTCTTGTTAGTTTCCTAGCAGAGTTGAACTAGTTATGGCCCGTGTGTAGGAAGCACAGTTCTTTTGTTCTGAGAAAGCTCACTGTTCTGGCCCTATAGGAAACACAATAGAGTAGAAGAGTGCTCTTTTCCCTAAAGCAGAGTGTGTTTCTTGTAAGGCTAGCTAGCGTTTGTTTCCCAGTACTAAATGGAGTTGAATCACATGCAGTTTCTAGTCCTACGAGCAAGAGTTGTTTTATGGTAAGAAGAGTCACTATTGCACTGCCATTGCCATACACAGGAAAAATAGCACTGGCGTCTGTTCCCAGCAAGTACAGTGTGTTGTACAGAAGAGGATCTACTGTTCTTGTCAGGTTCCTAAGCAGAATTGAACTAGATATGGCCGTGTGTGTAAGAAGCACAGTTGTAATATTCTGAGCAAGTTCAATCTTCTGGCTCTATAGGAAACACAGTAGAGTAGAAGAGTGCTCTTTTCTCAAAAGCAGAGTGTGTTTCTTGCATGCAGAGCTAGCGTTTGTTTCCTAGTCCTAAATGGAGTTGAGTCACATGCAGTTTTTTGTCCTACGAGCAAGAGTTGTTTTCTGGTAAGACAAGTCACTATTGTGCTCCAATTGCCATACACAGTGCAAAGAGCACTCGCGTCTGTTCCCTGCAAGTACAGTGTATTGGAAGGAAGAGGAGCTATTGTTCTTGTCAGTTTCCTAAGCAGAGTTGAACTAGATATGGCCCATGTGTGTAGGAAGCACAGTTCTTTCGTTCTGAGCAAGCTCACTGTTCGGACACCTTAGGAAACACAGTAGAGTAGAAGAGTGCTCTTTTCTCAAAAGCAGAGTGTGTTTCATGTAAGGCGAGCTAGCATTTGTTTCCCAGTCCTGAATGGAGTTGCATCACATGCAGTTTCTGGTCTTACGAGCAAGAGTTGTTTTCTGGTAAGGAAAGTCACTATTGCGCTCCCATTGCCATACACAGTGCAAATAGCACTCGCGTCTGTTCCCAGCAAGTACAGTGTATCGGACTGAAGAGGTGCTACTGTTCTTGTCAGTTTCCTAAACAGAGTTGAACGAGATATGGCCCTGTGTGTAGGACGCACAGTCATTTTGTTCTGAGCAAGCTCACTGTTCTGGCCCTATAGGAAATACAGTAGAGTAGAAGAGTGCTCTTTTCTCTAAAGCAGAGTGTGTTTCATGTAAGGCGAGGTAGCATTTGTTTCCCAGTCCTAAATGGAGTTGAATCTCATGCAGTTTCTGGCCTTACGAGCAAGAGTTGTTTTCTGGTAAGGAAAGTCACTATTGCGCTCCCATTGACATACACAGTGCAAATAGCACTCGCGTCTGTTCCCAGCAAGTACAGTGTATCAGACTGAAGAGGAGCTACTGTTCTTGTCAGTTTCCTAAGCAGAGTTGAACTAGATATGGCCCGTGTGTAGGAAGCACAGTTCTTTTGTTCTGACCAAGCTCACTGTGCTGGCCCTATAGGAAACACAGTAGAGTAGAAGAGTGCTCTTTTCTCAAAAGCAGAGTGTGTTTCTTGTAAGGTGAGCTAGCTTTTGTTTCCCAGTCCTAAATGGAGTTGAATCACATGCAGTTTCTGGTCCTACAAGCAAGAGTTGTTTTCTGGTAAGAAGAGTAACTATTGCGCTGCCATTGACATACAGAGGACATTTAGCACTGGCGTCTGTTCCCAGCAAGTACGGTGTATTGGACTGAAGAGGATCTACTGTTCTTGTCAGGTTCCTAAGCAGACTTGAAGTAGATATGGCCGTGTGTAGGAAGCACAGTTTTTTTGTTCTGAACAAGCTCATTGTTCGGAACACATAGGAAACACAGTAGAGTAGAAGAGTGCTCTTTTCTCAAAAGCAGAGTGTGTTTCTTGTAAGGCTAGCTAGCGTTTGTTTCCCAGTCCTAAATGGAGTTGAATCCCATGCAGTTTCTTGTCCTACGAGCAAGAGTTGTGTTCTGGTAAGAAGAGTCACTATTGTGCTGCCATTGCCATACACAGGACAAATAGCACTGTTGTCTGTTCCCAGCAAGTACACTGTATTGGACTGAAGAGGATCTACTGTTCATGTCAGGTTCCTAAGCAGAATTGAACTAGATATGGCCGTGTGTGGAGGAAGCACAGTTTTTTTGTTCTGAGCAAGCTCACTGTTCGGACCACATAGGAAACACAGTAGAGTAGAAGAGTGCTCTTTTCTCAAAAGCAGAGTGTGTTTCTTGTAAGGCGAGCTAGCGTTTGTTTCCCAGTCCTAAATGGAGTTGAATCACATCCTGTTTTTGGTCCTACGAGCAAGAGTTGTTTTCTGGTAAGAAGAGTCACTATTGTGCTCCCATTGTTTTACACAGGGCAAATAGCACTGGCGTCTGTTCCCAGCATGTACAGTGTATTGGACTGAAGAGGATCTACTGTTCTTGTCAGGTTCCTAAGCAGAATTGAAGTAGATATGGCCGTGTGTGTAGGAAGCACAGTCTTTTGTTCTGAGCATGCTCATTGTTCTGGCCCTAATTGAAACACAGTAGAGTAGAAGAGTGCTCTTTTCTCAAAAGCAGAGTGTGTTTCTTGTAAGGCGAGCTAGCGTTTGTTTCCCAGTCCTAAATGGAGTTGAATCACATGCAGTTTCTGGTCCTATGAGCAAGAGTTGTTTTCTGGTAATTAAAGTCACTATTGTGTTCCCATTGCCATACAAAGTGCAAAGAGCACTCGCGTCTGTTCCCAGCAAGTACAGTGTATCAGACTGAAGAGGAGCTACTGTTCTTGTCAGTTTCCTAAGCAGAGTTGAACGAGATATGGCCCATGTGTGTAGGAAGAACAGTTCTCTTGTTCTGAGCAAGCTCACTGTTCTGGCCCTATAGGAAACACAGTAGAGTAGAAGAGTGCTCTTTTCTCAAAAGCAGAGTGTGTTTCATGTAAGGCGAGCTAGCATTTGTTTCCCAGACCTAAATGGAGTTGAATCACATGCAGTTTCTGGTCCTACGAGCAAGAGTTGTTTTCTGGTAAGGAAAGTCACTATGGTGCTCCCATTGCCATACACAGTGCAAATAGCTCTCACGTGTGTTCCCAGCTATTACAGTGTATCGGGCTGAGGAGGAGCTACTGTTTTTGTCAGTTCCCTAAGCAGAGTTGAACTAGATATGGCCCGTGTGTGTAGGAAGCACAGTTTTTTTTTCTGAGCAAGCTCACTGTTCTGGCCCTAGAGGAAACACTTTAGAGTATAAGAGGGCTCTTTTCTCAAAAGCAGAGTGTGTTTCTTGTAATGCGAGCTAGCGTTTGTTTCCCAGTCCTAAATGGAGTTGAATCTCATGCAGTTTCTGGTCCAACGAGCAAGAGTTGTTTTCTGGTAAGAAGAGTCACTATTGTGCTCCCATTGCCATACAAAGTGCAAAGAGCACTCGCGTCTGTTCCCAGCAAGTACAGTGTATCAGACTGAAGAGGAGCTACTGTTCTTGTCAGTTTCCTAAGCAGAGTTGAACGATATATGGCCCGTGTGTGTAGGATGAACAGTTCTCTTGTTCTGAGCAAGCTCACTGTTCTGGCCCTATAGGAAAGACAGTAGAGTAGAAGAGTGCTCTTTTCTCAAAAGCAGAGTGTGTTTCTTGTAAGGCGAGCTAGCAGTTGTTTCCCAGTCCTAAATGGAGTTGAATCACATGCAGTTTCTGGTCCTACGAGCAAGAGTTGTTTTCTGATAAGGAAAGTCACTATTGCGCTCCCATTGCCATACATAGTGCAAATAGCACTCGGTCCGTTCCCAGCAAGTACAATGCATCGGACTGAAGAGGAGCTACTGTTCTTGTCAGTTTCCTAAGCAGAGTTGAACTAGATATGGTCCGTGTGTAGGAAGCACAGTTTTCTGTTCTGAGCAAGCTCACTGTTTGGACCCCGTAGGAAACACAATAGAGTAGAAGAGTGCTCTTTTCTCAAAAGCAGACTGTGTTTCTTGTAAGGCGAGCTACTGTTCCCAGCAAGTACAGTGTATTGGACTGAAGAGGATCTACTGTTCTTGTCAGGTTTATAAGCAGAATTGAACTAGATATGGCCGTGTGTGTAGGAAGCACAGTTTTTTTGTTCTGAGCAAGCTCACTGTTCGGACACCATAGGAAACACAGTAGAGTAGAGGAGTGCTCTTTTCTCTAAAGCAGAGTGTGTTTCTTGTAAGGCGAACTAGCATTTGTTTCCCAGTCCTAAATGGAGTTGAATCACATGCAGTTTCTGGTCCTACGAGCAAGAGTTGTTTTCTGGTAAGAAAAGTCACTATTGCGCTCCCATTGACATACACAGTGCAAATAGCACTCGCGTCTGTTCCCAGCAAGTACAGTGTATCGGACTGAAGAGGAGCTACTGTTCTTGTCAGTTTCCTAAGCAGAGTTGAACGAGATATGGCCCTGTGTGTAGGACGCACAGTCATTTTGTTCTGAGCAAGCTCACTGTTCTGGCCCTATAGGAAACACAGTAGAGTAGAAGAGTGCTCTTTTCTCTAAAGCAGAGTGTGTTTCATGTAAGGCGAGCTAGCATTTGTTTCCCAGTCCTAAATGGAGTTGAATCTCATGCAGTTTCTGGTCTTACGAGCAAGAGTTGTTTTCTGGTAAGGAAAGTCACTATTGCGCTCCCATTGACATACACAGTGCAAATAGCACTCGCGTCTGTTCCCAGCAAGTACAGTGTATCAGACTGAAGAGGAGCTACTGTTCTTGTCAGTTTCCTAAGCAGAGTTGAACTAGATATGGTCCGTGTGTAGGAAGCACAGTTCTTTTGTTCTGAGCAAGCTCACTGTTCTGGCCCTATAGGAAACACAGTAGAGTAGAAGAGTGCTCTTTTCTCTAAAGCAGAGTGTGTTTCTTGTAAGGTGAGCTAGCTTTTGTTTCCCAGTCCTAAATGGAGTTGAATCACATGCAGTTTCTGGTCCTACGAGCGAGAGTTGTTTTCTGGTAAGAATAGTCACTATTGCACTGCCATTGCCATACACAGGACAAATAGCACTGGCGTCTGTTCCCACCAAGTACAGTATATCGGACTGAAGAGGATCTACTGTTCTTGTCAGGTGCCTAATCAGAATTGAACTAGATATGGCCGTGTGTGTAGGAAGCACAGTTCTTTTGTTCTGATCAAGCTCACTGTTCTGGCCCTACAGGAAACACAGTAGAGTAGAAGAGTGCTCTTTTCTCAAAAGCAGAGGGTGTTTCTTGGAAGGCGAGCTAGCATTTGTTTCCCAGTCCAAAATGGAGTTGAATCCCATGCAGTTTCTTGTCCTACGAGCAAGAGTTGTGTTCTGGTAAGAAGAGTCACTATTGTGCTGCCATTGCCATACACAGGATAAATAGCACTGTTGTCTGTTCCGAGCAAGTACACTGTATTGGACTGAAGAGGATCTACTCTTCTTGTCAGGTTCCTAAGCAGAATTGAACTACATATGGCCGTGTTTGTAGGAAGCACAGTTCTTTTGTTCTGAGCAAGCTCACTGTTCTGGCCCTATAGAAAACACAGTAGAATAGAAGAGTGCTCTTTTCTCAAAAGCAGAGTTTGTTTCTTGTAAGGCTAGCTAGTGTTTTTTTCCCAGTCCTAAATGGAGTTGAATCACATGCAGTTTCTGGTCCTACGAGCAAGAGTTGTTTTCTGGTAAGGAAAGTCACTGTTGTGTTCCCATTGCCATACACAGTGCAAAGAGCACTCGCGTCTGTTCCCAGCAAGTACAGTGTATCAGACTGAAGAGGAGCTACTGTTCTTGTCAGTTTCCTAAGCAGAGTTGAACTAGATATGGCGCGTGTGTGTAGGAAGAACAGTTCTCTTGTTCTGAGCAAGCTCACTGTTCTGGCCCTATCAGAAACACAGTAGAGTAGAAGAGTGCTCTTTTCTCTAAAGCAGAGTGTGTTTCATGTAAGGCGAGCTAGCATTTGTTTCCCAGTCCTAAATGGAGTTGAATCACATGCAGTTTCTGGTCCTACGATTAAGAATTGGTTTCTGTTAAGGAAAGACACTATTGAGCTCTCATTGCCATACATAGAGCATATAGCACTCGGTCCGTTCCCAGCAAGTACATTGCATCGGCCTGAAGAGGAGCTACTGTTCTTGTCAGTTTCCTAAGCAGAGTTGAACTAGATATGGCCCGTGTGAAGGAAGCACAGTTCTTTTGTTCTGATCAAGCTCACTGTACTGGCCCTATAGGAAACACAGTAGAGTAGAAGAGTGCTCTTTTCTCAAAAGCAGAGTGTTTTTCTTGTAAGGCGAGCTAGCGTTTGTTTCCCAGTCCTAAATGGAGTTGAATCACATGCAGTTTCTGGTCCTAGGAACAAGAGTTGTTTTCTGGTAAGAAGAGTCACTATTACGCTCCCATTGTCATACACAGGGCAAATAGTACTGGCGTCTGTTCCCAGCATGTACAGTGTATTGGACTGAAGAGAATCTACTGTTCTTGTCAGTTTCCTAAGCAGAATTGAATAGATATGGCCCCTGTGTGCAGGAAGCACAGTTATTTTGTTCTGAGGAAGCTCACTCTTCAGGCCCTACAGGAAACACAGTATAGTAGAAGAATGCTCTTTTGTCAAAAGCAGAGTGTTTTTCTTGTAAGGCAAGCTTGCGTTTCTTTCCCAGTCCTAAATGGAGCTGAGACACATGCAGTTTTTGGTACTACGAGCAAGAGTTTTTTTCTGGTAAGAAGAGTCACTATTGCACTCCCATTGCCACACACAGTGCAAATAGCACTTTCATCTGTTCCCAGCAAGTACAGTGTATTGGACTGAAGAGGATCTACTGTTCTTGTCAGTTTCCTAAGCAGAGTTGAACTAGATATGGCCCGTGTGTGTAGGAAGCACAGTTCTTTTGTTCTGAGCAAGCTCACTGTTCGGATCCCATAGGAGACTCAGTAGTGTAGAAGAGTACTCTTTTCTCAAAAGCAGAGTGTGTTTCATGTAAGGCGAGCTAGCATTTGTTTCCCAGTCCTAAATGGAGTTGAATCACATGCAGTTTCTGGTCCTACGAGCAAGAGTTGTTTTCTGCTAAGAAGAGTCCCTATTGCGCTCCCATTGTCATAAACAGAGCAAATTGTCCTGGCGTCTGTTCCTAGCATGTACAGTGAATTGGACTGAAGAGGAGCTACTGTTCTTGTCAGTTTCCTAAGCAGAGTTGAACTAGATATGGCCCGTGTGTGTAGGAAGCACAGTTCTTTTGTTCTGAGCAAGCTCACTGTACGGACCCATAGGAAACACAGTAGAGTAGAAGAGTGCTCTTTTCTCAAAAGCAGAGTGTGTTTCATGTAAGGCGAGCTAGCATTTGTTTCCCAGTCCTAAATGGAGTTGAATCACATGCAGTTTCTGGTCCTACGAGCAAGAGTTGTTTTCTGGTAAGAAAAGTCACTATTGCGCTCCCATTGCCATACACAGTGCAAATAGCACTCGCGTGTGTTCCCAGCTAGTACAGGGTATCGTACTGAAGAGGAGTTACTGTTTTTGTCAGTTTCCTAAGCAGAGTTGAACTAGATATGGCCCGTGTGTGTAGGAAGCACAGTTTTTTTTTTCTGAGCAAGATCACTGTTCTGACCCTATAGGAAACACTATAGAGAATAAGAGTGCTCTTTTCTCAAAAACAGAGTGTGTTTCATGTAAGGCGAGTTATCATTTGTTTCCCAGTCCTAAATGGAGTTGAATCACATGCAGTTTCTGGTCCTATGAGCAAGAGTTGTTTTCTGTTAAGAAAAGTCACTATTGCGCTCCCATTGCCATACACAGTGCAAATAGCACTCGCGTCTGTTACCAGCAAGTACAGTGTATCGGACTGAAGAGGAGCTACTGTTCTTGTCAGTTTCCTAAGCAGAGTTGAACTAGTTATGGCCCGTGTGTAGGAAGCACAGTTCTTTTGTTCTGAGCAAGCTCACTGTTCTGGCCCTATAGGAAACACAGTAGAGTAGAAGAGTGCTCTTTTCTCAAAAGCAGAGTGTGTTTCTTGTAAGGCGAGCTACCATTTGTTTCCCAGTCCTAAATGGAGTGGAATCACATGCAGTTTCTGGTCCTACGAGCAAGATTTGTTTTCTGGTATGGAAAGTCACTATTGCGCTCCCATTGCCATACACAGTGCAAATAGCAGATGCGTCTGTTCACAGCAATTACAGTGTATTGGACTGAAGAGGAGCTACTGTTTTTGTCAGGTTCCTAAGCAGAGTTGAACTAGATATGGCCCGTGTGTGTAGGAAGCACAGTTCTTATGTTCTGAGCATGCTCACTGCTCTGGCCCCATAGGAAACACAGTAGAGTAGAAGATTGCTCTTTTCTCTAAAGCAGAGTGTGTTTCTTGTAAGGCGAGCTAGCGTTTGTTTCCCAGAACTAAATGGAGTTGAGTCACATGCAGTTTTTTGTCCTACGAGCAAGAGTTTTTTTCTGGTAAGACGAGTCACTATTGTGCTCCAATTGCCTTACACAGTGCAAATAGCACTCGCATATGTTCCCAGCAAGTATAGTGTATCGGACTGAAGAGGAGCTACTGTTCTTGTCAGTTTCCTAAGCAGACTTGAACTAGATATGGCCTTGTGTGTAGGAAGCACAGTCCTTTTGTTCTGAGCAAGCTCACTGTTCTGGACCTATAGGAAACACAGTAGAGTAGAAGAGTGCTCTTTTCTCTAAAGCAGAGTGTGTTTCATGTAAGGCGAGCTAGCATTTGTTTCCCAGTCCTAAATGGAGTTGAATCTCATGCAGTTTTTGGTCTTACGAGCAAAAGTTGTTTTCTGGTAAGGAAATGCACTATTGCGCTCCCATTGACATACACAGTGCAAATAGCACTCGCGTCTGTTCCCAGCAAGTACAGTGTATCAGACTGAAGAGGAGCTACTGTTCTTGTCAGTTTTCTAAGCAGAGTTGAACTAGATATGGCCCGTGTGTAGGAAGCACAGTTCTTTTGTTCTGAGCAAGCTCACTGTTCTGGCCCTATAGGAAACACAGTAGAGTAGAAGAGTGCTCTTTTCTATAAAGCAGAGTGTGTTTCTTGTAAGGTGAGCTAGCTTTTGTTTCCCAGTCCTAAATGGAGTTGAATCACATGCAGTTTCTGGTCCTACAAGCAAGAGTTGTTTTCTGGTAAGAAGAGTAACTATTGCGCTGCCATTGACATACAGAGGACATTTAGCACTGGCGTCTGTTCCCAGCAAGTACAGTGTATTGGACTGAAGAGGATCTACTGTTCTTGTCAGGTTCCTAAGCAGACTTGAAGTAGATATGGCCGTTTGTGTAGGAAGCACAGTTTTTTTTGTTCTGAGCAAGCTCATTGTTCGGAACACATAGGAAACACAGTAGAGTAGAAGAGTGCTCTTTTCTCAAAAGCAGAGTGTGTTTTTTGGAAGTCGAGCTAGCGTTTGTTTCCCAGTCCTAAATAGAGTTGAGTCACATGCAGTTTTTTGTCCAACGAGCAAGAGTTATTTTCTGGTAAGACAAGTCACTATTGTGCTCCAATGCCATACACAGTGCAAATAGCACTCGCGGCTGTTCCCCGCAAATACAGTGTATTGGACTGAAGAGGAGCTACTGTTCTTGTTTGTTTCTAAAGCAGAGTTGAATTAGATATGGCCCGTGTGTGTAGAAAGCAAAGTTCTTTTGTTCTGAGCATGCTCACTGTTTGGACCCCATAGGAAACACAGTAGAGTAGAAGAGTGCTCTTTTCTCAAAAGCAGAGTGTGTTTCTTGTAAGGCGAGCTAGCATTTCTTTCCCAGTCCTAAATGGAGTTGAATCACATGCAGTTTCTGGTCCTACAAGCAAGAGTTCTTTTCTGGTAAGAAAAGTCACTATTGCGCTCCCATTGCCATACACAGTGCAAATAGCACTCACGTCTGTTCCCAGCAAGTACAGTGTATCGGACTGAAGAGGTGCTACTGTTCTTGTCAGTTTCCTAAGCAGAGTTGAACGAGATTTGGCCTTGTGTGTAGGACGCACAGTCATTTTGTTCTGAGCAAGCTCACTGTTCTGGCCCTACAGGAAACACAGTAGAGTAGAAGAGTGCTCTTTTCTCTAAAGCAGAGTGTGTTTCATGTAAGGCGAGCTAGCATTTCTTTCCCAGTCCTAAATGGAGTTGAATCTCATGCAGTTTCTGGTCTTACGAGCAAGAGTTGTTTTCTGGTAAGGAAAGTCACTATTGCGCTCCCATTGACATACACAGTGCAAATAGCACTCGCGTCTGTTCCCAGCAAGTACAGTGTATCAGACTGAAGAGGAGCTACTGTTCTTGTCAGTTTCCTAAGCAGAGTTGAACTAGATATGGTCCGTGTGTAGGAAGCACAGTTCTTTTGTTCTGAGCAAGCTCACTGTTCTGGCCCTATAGGAAACACAGTAGAGTAGAAGAGTGCTCTTTTCTCTAAAGCAGAGTGTGTTTCATGTAAGGCGAGCTAGCATTTGTTTCCCAGTCCTAAATGGAGTTGAATCACATGCAGTTTCTGGTCCTACGATTAAGAATTGGTTTCTGTTAAGGAAAGACACTATTGAGCTCTCATTGCCATACATAGAGCATATAGCACTCGGTCCGTTCCCAGCAAGTACATTGCATCGGCCTGAAGAGGAGCTACTGTTCTTGTCAGTTTCCTAAGCAGAGTTGAACTAGATATGGCCCGTGTGAAGGAAGCACAGTTCTTTTGTTCTGATCAAGCTCACTGTACTGGCCCTATAGGAAACACAGTAGAGTAGAAGAGTGCTCTTTTCTCAAAAGCAGAGTGTTTTTCTTGTAAGGCGAGCTAGCGTTTGTTTCCCAGTCCTAAATGGAGTTGAATCACATGCAGTTTCTGGTCCTAGGAACAAGAGTTGTTTTCTGGTAAGAAGAGTCACTATTACGCTCCCATTGTCATACACAGGGCAAATAGTACTGGCGTCTGTTCCCAGCATGTACAGTGTATTGGACTGAAGAGAATCTACTGTTCTTGTCAGTTTCCTAAGCAGAATTGAATAGATATGGCCCCTGTGTGCAGGAAGCACAGTTATTTTGTTCTGAGGAAGCTCACTCTTCAGGCCCTACAGGAAACACAGTATAGTAGAAGAATGCTCTTTTGTCAAAAGCAGAGTGTTTTTCTTGTAAGGCAAGCTTGCGTTTCTTTCCCAGTCCTAAATGGAGCTGAGACACATGCAGTTTTTGGTACTACGAGCAAGAGTTTTTTTCTGGTAAGAAGAGTCACTATTGCACTCCCATTGCCACACACAGTGCAAATAGCACTTTCATCTGTTCCCAGCAAGTACAGTGTATTGGACTGAAGAGGATCTACTGTTCTTGTCAGTTTCCTAAGCAGAGTTGAACTAGATATGGCCCGTGTGTGTAGGAAGCACAGTTCTTTTGTTCTGAGCAAGCTCACTGTTCGGATCCCATAGGAGACTCAGTAGTGTAGAAGAGTACTCTTTTCTCAAAAGCAGAGTGTGTTTCATGTAAGGCGAGCTAGCATTTGTTTCCCAGTCCTAAATGGAGTTGAATCACATGCAGTTTCTGGTCCTACGAGCAAGAGTTGTTTTCTGCTAAGAAGAGTCCCTATTGCGCTCCCATTGTCATAAACAGAGCAAATTGTCCTGGCGTCTGTTCCTAGCATGTACAGTGAATTGGACTGAAGAGGAGCTACTGTTCTTGTCAGTTTCCTAAGCAGAGTTGAACTAGATATGGCCCGTGTGTGTAGGAAGCACAGTTCTTTTGTTCTGAGCAAGCTCACTGTTCGGACCCATAGGAAACACAGTAGAGTAGAAGAGTGCTCTTTTCTCAAAAGCAGAGTGTGTTTCATGTAAGGCGAGCTAGCATTTGTTTCCCAGTCCTAAATGGAGTTGAATCACATGCAGTTTCTGGTCCTACGAGCAAGAGTTGTTTTCTGGTAAGAAAAGTCACTATTGCGCTCCCATTGCCATACACAGTGCAAATAGCACTCGCGTGTGTTCCCAGCTAGTACAGGGTATCGTACTGAAGAGGAGTTACTGTTTTTGTCAGTTTCCTAAGCAGAGTTGAACTAGATATGGCCCGTGTGTGTAGGAAGCACAGTTTTTTTTTTCTGAGCAAGATCACTGTTCTGACCCTATAGGAAACACTATAGAGAATAAGAGTGCTCTTTTCTCAAAAACAGAGTGTGTTTCATGTAAGGCGAGTTATCATTTGTTTCCCAGTCCTAAATGGAGTTGAATCACATGCAGTTTCTGGTCCTATGAGCAAGAGTTGTTTTCTGTTAAGAAAAGTCACTATTGCGCTCCCATTGCCATACACAGTGCAAATAGCACTCGCGTCTGTTACCAGCAAGTACAGTGTATCGGACTGAAGAGGAGCTACTGTTCTTGTCAGTTTCCTAAGCAGAGTTGAACTAGTTATGGCCCGTGTGTAGGAAGCACAGTTCTTTTGTTCTGAGCAAGCTCACTGTTCTGGCCCTATAGGAAACACAGTAGAGTAGAAGAGTGCTCTTTTCTCAAAAGCAGAGTGTGTTTCTTGTAAGGCGAGCTACCATTTGTTTCCCAGTCCTAAATGGAGTGGAATCACATGCAGTTTCTGGTCCTACGAGCAAGATTTGTTTTCTGGTATGGAAAGTCACTATTGCGCTCCCATTGCCATACACAGTGCAAATAGCAGATGCGTCTGTTCACAGCAATTACAGTGTATTGGACTGAAGAGGAGCTACTGTTTTTGTCAGGTTCCTAAGCAGAGTTGAACTAGATATGGCCCGTGTGTGTAGGAAGCACAGTTCTTATGTTCTGAGCATGCTCACTGCTCTGGCCCCATAGGAAACACAGTAGAGTAGAAGATTGCTCTTTTCTCTAAAGCAGAGTGTGTTTCTTGTAAGGCGAGCTAGCGTTTGTTTCCCAGAACTAAATGGAGTTGAGTCACATGCAGTTTTTTGTCCTACGAGCAAGAGTTTTTTTCTGGTAAGACGAGTCACTATTGTGCTCCAATTGCCTTACACAGTGCAAATAGCACTCGCATATGTTCCCAGCAAGTATAGTGTATCGGACTGAAGAGGAGCTACTGTTCTTGTCAGTTTCCTAAGCAGACTTGAACTAGATATGGCCTTGTGTGTAGGAAGCACAGTCCTTTTGTTCTGAGCAAGCTCACTGTTCTGGACCTATAGGAAACACAGTAGAGTAGAAGAGTGCTCTTTTCTCTAAAGCAGAGTGTGTTTCATGTAAGGCGAGCTAGCATTTGTTTCCCAGTCCTAAATGGAGTTGAATCTCATGCAGTTTTTGGTCTTACGAGCAAGAGTTGTTTTCTGGTAAGGAAATGCACTATTGCGCTCCCATTGACATACACAGTGCAAATAGCACTCGCGTCTGTTCCCAGCAAGTACAGTGTATCAGACTGAAGAGGAGCTACTGTTCTTGTCAGTTTTCTAAGCAGAGTTGAACTAGATATGGCCCGTGTGTAGGAAGCACAGTTCTTTTGTTCTGAGCAAGCTCACTGTTCTGGCCCTATAGGAAACACAGTAGAGTAGAAGAGTGCTCTTTTCTATAAAGCAGAGTGTGTTTCTTGTAAGGTGAGCTAGCTTTTGTTTCCCAGTCCTAAATGGAGTTGAATCACATGCAGTTTCGGGTCCTACAAGCAAGAGTTGTTTTCTGGTAAGAAGAGTAACTATTGCGCTGCCATTGACATACAGAGGACATTTAGCACTGGCGTCTGTTCCCAGCAAGTACAGTGTATTGGACTGAAGAGGATCTACTGTTCTTGTCAGGTTCCTAAGCAGACTTGAAGTAGATATGGCCGTTTGTGTAGGAAGCACAGTTTTTTTTGTTCTGAGCAAGCTCATTGTTCGGAACACATAGGAAACACAGTAGAGTAGAAGAGTGCTCTTTTCTCAAAAGCAGAGTGTGTTTTTTGGAAGTCGAGCTAGCGTTTGTTTCCCAGTCCTAAATAGAGTTGAGTCACATGCAGTTTTTTGTCCAACGAGCAAGAGTTATTTTCTGGTAAGACAAGTCACTATTGTGCTCCAATGCCATACACAGTGCAAATAGCACTCGCGGCTGTTCCCCGCAAATACAGTGTATTGGACTGAAGAGGAGCTACTGTTCTTGTTTGTTTCTAAAGCAGAGTTGAATTAGATATGGCCCGTGTGTGTAGAAAGCAAAGTTCTTTTGTTCTGAGCATGCTCACTGTTTGGACCCCATAGGAAACACAGTAGAGTAGAAGAGTGCTCTTTTCTCAAAAGCAGAGTGTGTTTCTTGTAAGGCGAGCTAGCATTTCTTTCCCAGTCCTAAATGGAGTTGAATCACATGCAGTTTCTGGTCCTACAAGCAAGAGTTCTTTTCTGGTAAGAAAAGTCACTATTGCGCTCCCATTGCCATACACAGTGCAAATAGCACTCACGTCTGTTCCCAGCAAGTACAGTGTATCGGACTGAAGAGGTGCTACTGTTCTTGTCAGTTTCCTAAGCAGAGTTGAACGAGATTTGGCCTTGTGTGTAGGACGCACAGTCATTTTGTTCTGAGCAAGCTCACTGTTCTGGCCCTACAGGAAACACAGTAGAGTAGAAGAGTGCTCTTTTCTCTAAAGCAGAGTGTGTTTCATGTAAGGCGAGCTAGCATTTGTTTCCCAGTCCTAAATGGAGTTGAATCTCATGCAGTTTCTGGTCTTACGAGCAAGAGTTGTTTTCTGGTAAGGAAAGTCACTATTGCGCTCCCATTGACATACACAGTGCAAATAGCACTCGCGTCTGTTCCCAGCAAGTACAGTGTATCAGACTGAAGAGGAGCTACTGTTCTTGTCAGTTTCTTAAGCAGAGTTGAACTAGATATGGCCCGTGTGTAGGAAGCACAGTTCTTTTGTTCTGAGCAATCTCACTGTTCTGGCCCTATAGGAAACACAGTAGAGTAGAAGAGTGCTCTTTTCTCTAAAGCAGAGTGTGTTTCTTGTAAGGTGAGCTAGCTTTTGTTTCCCAGTCCTAAATGGAGTTGAATCACATGCAGTTTCTGGTCCTACAAGCAAGAGTTGTTTTCTGGTAAGAAGAGTCACTATTGCGCTACCATTGACATACAGAGGACATTTAGCACTGGCGTCTGTTCCCAGCAAGTACAGTGTATTGGACTGAAGAGGATCTACTGTTCTTGTCAGGTTCCTAAGCAGACTTGAAGTAGATATGGCCATGTGTGTAGGAAGCACAGTTTTTTTGTTCTGAGCAAGCTCATTGTTCGGAACACATAGGAAACACAGTAGAGTAGAAGAGTGCTCTTTTCTCAAAAGCAGAGTGTGTTTCTTGTAATGCGAGCTAGCGTTTGTTTCCCAGTCCTAAATGGAGTTGAATCTCATGCAGTTTCTGGTCCTACGAGCAAGAGTTGTTTTCTGGTAAGAAGAGTCACTATTGTGCTCCCATTGCCTTACACAGTGCAAATAGCACTCGCGTCTGTTCCCAGCAAGTACAGTGTATCGGACTGAAGAGTAGCTACTGTTGTTGTCAGTTCCTAAACAGAGTTGAACGAGATATGGCCCGTGTGTGTAGGAAGCTCAGTTCTTTTGTTCTGAGCAAGCTCACTGTTTTGACCACATAGGAAACACAGTAGAGTAGAAGAGTGCTCTTTTCTCAAAAGCAGAGTGTGTTTCATGTAAGGCGAGCTAGCGTTTGTTTCCTAGTCCTAAATGGAGTTGAATCACATGCAGTTTCTGGTCCTACGAGCAAGAGTTGTTTTCTGGTAAGAAAAGTCACTATTGCGCTCCCATTGCCATACACAGTGCAAATAGCACTCGCGTCTGTTCCCAGCAAGTACAGTGTATCGGACTGAAGAGGAGCTACTGTTCTTGTCAGTTTCCTAAGCAGAGTTGAACGAGATATGGCCCTGTGTGTAGGACGCACAGTCATTTTGTTCTGAGCAAGCTCACTGTTCTGGCCCTATAGGAAACACAGTAGAGTAGAAGAGTGCTCTTTTCTCTAAAGCAGAGTGTGTTTCATGTAAGGCGAGCTAGCATTTGTTTCCCAGTCCTAAATGGAGTTGAATCTCATGCAGTTTCTGGTCTTACGAGCAAGAGTTGTTTTCTGGTAAGGAAAGTCACTATTGCGCTCCCATTGACATACACAGTGCAAATAGCACTCGCGTCTGTTCCCAGCAAGTACAGTGTATCAGACTGAAGAGGAGCTACTGTTCTTGTCAGTTTCCTAAGCAGAGTTGAACTAGATATGGCCCGTGTGTAGGAAGCACAGTTCTTTTGTTCTGAGCAAGCTCACTGTTCTGGCCCTATAGGAAACACAGTAGAGTAGAAGAGTGCTCTTTTCTCTAAAGCAGAGTGTGTTTCTTGTAAGGTGAGCTAGCTTTTGTTTCCCAGTCCTAAATGGAGTTGAATCACATGCAGTTTCTGGTCCTACAAGCAAGAGTTGTTTTCTGGTAAGAAGAGTCACTATTGCGCTGCCATTGACATACAGAGGACATTTAGCACTGGCGTCTGTTCCCAGCAAGTACAGTGTATTGGACTGAAGAGGATCTACTGTTCTTGTCAGGTTCCTATGCAGACTTGAAGTAGATATGGCCGTGTGTGTAGGAAGCACAGTTTTTTTGTTCTGAGCAAGCTCATTGTTCGGAACACATAGGAAACACTGTAGAGTAGAAGAGTGCTCTTTTCTCAAAAGCAGAGTGTGTTTTTTGGAAGTCGAGCTAGCGTTTGTTTCCCAGTCCTAAATGGAGTTGAGTCACATGCAGTTTTTTGTCCAACGAGCAAGAGTTATTTTCTGGTAAGACAAGTCACTATTGTGCTCCAATGCCATACACTGTGCAAATAGCACTCGCGTCTGTTCCCCGCAAATACAGTGTATTGGACTGAAGAGGAGCTACTGTTCTTGTTTGTTTCTAAAGCAGAGTTGAATTAGATATGGCCCGTGTGTGTAGAAATCACAGTTCTTTTGTTCTGAGCATGCTCACTGTTCGGACCCCATAGGAAACACAGTAGAGTAGAAGAGTGCTCTTTTCTCAAAAGCAGAGTTGTTTCTTGTAAGGCGAGCTAGCGTTTCTTTCCCAGTCCTGAATAGAGTTGAATCATATGCAGTTTCTGGTCCTACGAGCAAGAGTTGTTTTCTGGTAAGGAAAGTCACTATTGCGCTCTCATTGCCATACACAGTGCAAATAGCACTCGCGTCTGTTCCCAGCAAGTACAGTGTATCGGACTGAAGAGGAGCTACTGTTCTTGTCAGTTTCCTAAGCAGAGTTGAACTAGTTATGGCCCGTGTGTAGGAAGCACAGTTCTTTTGTTCTGAGCAAGCTCACTGTTCTGGTCCTATAGGAAACACAGTAGAGTAGAAGAGTGCTCTTTTCTCAAAAGCAGAGGGTGTTTCTTGGAAGGCGAGCTAGCATTTGTTTCCCAGTCCTAAATGGAGTTGAATCCCATGCAGTTTCTGGTCCTACGAGCAAGAGTTGTGTTCTGGTAAGAAGAGTCACTATTGTCCTGCCATTGCCATACACAGGATAAATAGCACTGTTGTCTGTTCCCAGCAAGTACACTGTATTGGACTGAAGAGGATCTACTCTTCATGTCAGGTTCCTAAGCAGAATTGAACTACATATGGCCGTGTTTGTAGGAAGCACAGTTCTTTTGTTCTGAGCAAGCTCACTGTTCTGGCCCTATATAAAACACAGTAGAGAAGAAGAGTGCTCTTTTCTCAAAAGCAGAGTTTGTTTCTTGTAAGGCGAGCTAGTGTTTTTTTCCCAGTCCTAAATGGAGTTGAATCACATGCAGTTTCTGGTCCTACGAGCAAGAGTTGTTTTCTGGTAAGGAAAGTCACTATTGTGCTCCCATTGCCGTACACAGTGCAAATAGCACTCCCATCTGTTCCCAGCAAGTACAGTGTATCGGACTGAAGAGGAGCTACTGTTCTTGTCAGTTTCCTAAGCAGAGTTGAACTAGATATGGCCCGTGTGTGTAGGAAGCACAGTTCTTTTGTTCTGAGCAAGCTCACTGTTCGGACCCCATAGGAAACACAGTAGAGTAGAAGAGTGCTCTTTTCTCAAAAGCAGAGTGTGTTTCATGTAAGGCGAGCTAGCGTTTCTTTCCCAGTCCTAAATGGAGTTGAATCACATGCAGTTTCTGGTCCTACGAGCAAGAGTTGTTTTCTGGTAAGGAAAGTCACTATTGCGCTCCCATTGCCATACAGTGCAAATAGCACTCGCGTCTGTTCCCAGCAATTACAGTGTATCAGACTGAAGAGGAGCTTCTGTTCTTGTCAGTTTCCTAAGCAGAGTTGAACTAGATATGGTCCGTGTGTAGGAAGCACAGTTTTCTGTTCTGAGCAAGCTCACTGTTTGGACCCCGTAGGAAACACAATAGAGTAGAAGAGTGCTTATTTCTCAAAAGCAGACTGTGTTTCTTGTAAGGCTAGCTAGCATTTGTTTCCCAGTCCTAAATGGAGTTGAATCTCATGCAGTTTTGGGTCCTACGAGCAAGAGTTGTTTTCTGGTAAGAAGAGTCACTATTGCACTGCCATTGCCATACAAAAGACAATTAGCACTGGCGTCTGTTCCCAGCAAGTACAGTGTATTGGACTGAAGAGGATCTACTGTTCTTGTCAGGTTTATAAGCAGAATTGAACTAGATATGGCCGTGTGTGTAGGAAGCACAGTTTTTTTGTTCTGAGCAAGCTCACTGTTTGGACACCATAGGAAACACAGTAGAGTAGAGGAGTGCTCTTTTCTCTAAAGCAGAGTGTGTTTCTTGTAAGGCGAACTAGCATTTGTTTCCCAGTCCTAAATGGAGTTAAATCACATGCAGTTTCTGGTCCTACGAGCAAGAGTTGTTTTATGGTAAGAATAGACACTATTGCACTGCCATTGCCATACACAGGACAAATAGCACTGGCGTCTGTTCCCACCAAGTACAGTATATTGGACTGAAGAGGATCTACTGTTCTTGTCAGGTTCCTAATCAGAATTGAACTAGATATGGCCGTGTGTGTAGGAAGCACAGTTCTTTTGTTCTGATCAAGCTCACTGTTCTGGCCATACAGGAAACACAGTAGAGTAGAAGAGTGCTCTTTTCTCAAAAGCAGAGGGTGTTTCTTGGAAGGTGAGCTAGCATTTGTTTCCCAGTCCAAAATGGAGTTGAATCCCATGCAGTTTCTTGTCCTACGAGCAAGAGTTGTGTTCTGGTAAGAAGAGTCACTATTGTGCTGCCATTGCCATACACAGGATAAATAGCACTGTTGTCTGTTCCGAGCAAGTACACTGTATTGGACTGAAGAGGATCTACTCTTCATGTCAAGTTCCTAAGCAGAATTGAACTACATATGGCCGTGTGTGTAGGAAGCACAGTTCTTTTGTTCTGGTCAAGCTCACTGTTCTGGCCCTACAGGAAACACAGTAGAGTAGAAGAGTGCTCTTTTCTCAAAAGCAGAGTGTGTTTCTTGGAAGGCGAGCTAGCATTTGTTTCCCAGTCGAAAATGGAGTTGAATCACATGCAGTTTCTTGTCCTACGAGCAAGAGTTGTGTTCTGGTAAGAAGAGTCACTATTGTGCTGCCATTGCCATACACAGGATAAATAGCACTGTTGTCTGTTCCGAGCAAGTACACTGTATTGGACTGAAGAGGATCTACTCTTCATGTCAAGTTCCTAAGCAGAATTGAACTACATATGGCCGTGTTTGTAGGAAGCACAGTTCTTTTGTTCTGAGCAAGCTCACTGTTCTGGCCCTATAGAAAACACAGTAGAGTAGAAGAGTGCTCTTTTCTCAAAAGCAGAGTGTGTTTCTTGTAAGGCGAGCTAGTGTTTTTTTCCCAGTCCTAAATGTCGTTGAATCACATGCAGTTTCTGGTCCTACGAGCAAGAGTTGTTTTCTGGTAAGGAAAGTCACTATTGTGTTCCCATTGCCATACACAGTGCAAAGAGCACTCGCATCTGTTCCCAGCAAGTACAGTGTATCAGACTGTAGAGGAGCTACTGTTCTTGTCCGTTTCCTAAGCAGAGTTGAACAAGATATGGCGCGTGTGTGTAGGAAGAACAGTTCTCTTGTTCTGAGCAAGCTCACTGTTCTGGCCCTATAAGAAACACAGGAGAGTAGAAGAGTGCTCTTTTCTCTAAAGCAGAGTGTGTTTCATGTAAGGCGAGCTAGCATTTGTTTCCCAGTCCTAAATGGAGTTGAATCACATGCAGTTTCTGGTCCTACGATTAAGAATCGGTTTCTGTTAAGGAAAGACACTATTGAGCTCTCATTGCCATACATAGAGCATATAGCACTCGGTCCGTTCCCAGCAAGTACATTGCATCGGACTGAAGAGGAGCTACTGTTCTTGTCAGTTTCCTAAGCAGAGTTGAACTAGATATGGCCCGTGTGAAGGAAGCACAGTTCTTTTGTTCTGATCAAGCTCACTGTACTGGCCCTATAGGAAACACAGTAGAGTAGAAGAGTGCTCTTTTCTCAAAAGCAGAGTGTTTTTCTTGTAAGGCGAGCTAGCGTTTGTTTCCCAGTCCTAAATGGAGTTGAATCACATGCAGTTTCTGGTCCTAGGAACAAGAGTTGTTTTCTGGTAAGAAGAGTCACTATTACGCTCCCATTGTCATACACAGGGCAAATAGTACTGGCGTCTGTTCCCAGCATGTACAGTGTATTGGACTGAAGAGGATCTACTGTTCTTGTCATTTTCCTAGGCAGAATTGAATAGATATGGCCCCTGTGTGCAGGAAGCCCAGTTATTTTGTTCTGAGGAAGCTCACTCTTCAGGCCCTACAGGAAACACAGTATAGTAGAAGAATGCTCTTTTGTCAAAAGCAGAGTGTTTTTCTTGTAAGGCGAGCTTGCGTTTCTTTCCCAGTCCTAAATGGAGCTGAGACACATGCAGTTTTTGGTACTACGAGCAAGAGTTTTTTTCTGGTAAGAAGAGTCACTATTGCACTCCCTTTGCCACACACAGTGCAAATAGCACTTTCATCTGTTCCCAGCAAGTACAGTGTATTGGACTGAAGAGGATCTACTGTTCTTGTCAGTTTCCTAAGCAGAGTTGAACTAGATATGGCCCGTGTGTGTAGGAAGCACAGTTCTTTTGTTCTGAGCAAGCTCACTGTTCGGATCCCATAGGAGACTCAGTAGTATAAAAGAGTACTCTTTTCTCAAAAGCAGAGTGTGTTTCATGTAAGGCGAGCTAGCATTTGTTTCCCAGTCCTAAATGGAGTTGAATCACATGCAGTTTCTGGTCCTACGAGCAAGAGTTGTTTTCTGCTAAGAAGAGTCCCTATTGCGCTCCCATTGTCATAAACAGAGCAAATAGTCCTGGCGTCTGTTCCTAGCATGTACAGTGAATTGGACTGAAGAGGAGCTACTGTTCTTGTCAGTTTCCTAAGCAGAGTTGAACTAGATATGGCCCGTGTGTGTAGGAAGCACAGTTCTTTTGTTCTGAGCAAGCTCACAGTTCGGACCCATAGGAAACACAGTAGAGTAGAAGAGTGCTCTTTTCTCAAAAGCAGAGTGTGTTTCATGTAAGGCGAGCTAGCATTTGTTTCCCAGTCCTAAATGGAGTTGAATCACATGCAGTTTCTGGTCCTACGAGCAAGAGTTGTTTTCTGGTAAGAAAAGTCACTATTGCGCTCCCATTGCCATACACAGTGCAAATAGCACTCGCGTGTGTTCCCAGCTAGTACAGGGTATCGTACTGAAGAGGAGTTACTGTTTTTGTCAGTTTCCTAAGCAGAGTTGAACTAGATATGGCCCGTGTGTGTAGGAAGCACAGTTTTTTTTTTCTGAGCAAGATCACTGTTCTGACCCTATAGGAAACACTTTAGAGAATAAGAGGGCTCTTTTCTCAAAAGCAGAGTGTGTTTCTTGTAATGCGAGCTAGCGTTTGTTTCCCAGTCCTAAATGGAGTTGAATCTCATGCAGTTTCTGGTCCTACGAGCAAGAGTTGTTTTCTGGTAAGAAGAGTCACTATTGCGCTGCCATTGACATACAGAGGACATTTAGCACTGGCGTCTGTTCCCAGCAAGTACAGTGTATTGGACTGAAGAGGATCTACTGTTCTTGTCAGGTTCCTAAGCAGACTTGAAGTAGATATGGCCGTGTGTGTAGGAAGCACAGTTTTTTTGTTCTGAGCAAGCTCATTGTTCGGAACACATAGGAAACACAGTAGAGTAGAAGAGTGCTCTTTTCTCAAAAGCAGAGTGTGTTTTTTGGAAGTCGAGCTAGCGTTTATTTCCCAGTCCTAAATGGAGTTGAGTCACATGCAGTTTTTTGTCCAACGAGCAAGAGTTATTTTCTGGTAAGACAAGTCACTATTGTGCTCCAATGCCATACACAGTGCAAATAGCACTCGCGTCTGTTCCCCGCAAACACAGTGTATTGGACTGAAGAGGAGCTACTGTTCTTGTTTGTTTCCTAAGCAGAGTTGAATTAGATATGGCCCGTGTGTGTAAAAAGCACAGTTCTTTTGTTCTGAGCATGCTCACTGTTTGGACCCCATAGGAAACACAGTAGAGTAGATGAGTGCTCTTTTCTCAAAAGCAGAGTGTGTTTCTTGTAAGGCGAGCTAGCATTTCTTTCCCAGTCCTAAATGGAGTTGAATCACATGCAGTTTCTGGTCCTACGAGCAAGAGTTGTTTTCTGGTAAGGAAAGTCACTATTGCGCTCCCATTGCCATACACAGTGCAAACAGCGCTTGCGTCTGTTCCCAGCAAGTACAGTGTATCGGACTGAAGAGGAGCTACTGTTCTTGTCAGTTTCCTAAGCAGAGTTGAACTAGTTATGGCCCGTGTGTAGGAAGCACAGTTCTTTTGTTCTGAGCAAGCTCACTGTTCTGGCCCTATAGGAAACACAGGAGAGTAGAAGAGTGCTCTTTTCTCAAAAGCAGAGTGTGTTTCTTGTAAGGCGAGCTACCATTTGTTTCCCAGTCCTAAATGGAGTGGAATCACATGCAGTTTCTGGTCCTACGAGCAAGATTTGTTTTCTGGTATGGAAAGTCACTATTGCGCTCCCATTGCCATACACAGTGCAAATAGCACATGCGTCTGTTCCCAGCAATTACAGTGTATTGGACTGAAGAGGAGCTACTGTTTTTGTCAGGTTCCTAAGCAGAGTTGAACTAGATATCGCCCGTGTGTGTAGGAAGCACAGTTCTTATGTTCTGAGCACGCTCACTGCTCTGGCCCCATAGGAAACACAGTAGAGTAGAAGAGTGCTCTTTTCTCTAAAGCAGAGTGTGTTTCTTGTAAGGCCAGCTAGCGTTTGTTTCCCAGTCTTAAATGGAGTTGAATCACATGCAGTTTCTAGTCCTAAGAGCAAGAGTTGTTTTCTGGTAAGGAAAGTCACTATTGCGCTCCCCTTGCCATACATAGTGCAAATAGCTCTCGTGTCTATTCCCAGCAAGTACAGTGTATCGGACTGAAGAGGAGCTAATGTTCTTGTCAGTTTCCTAAGCAGAGTTGAACTAGATATGGCCCGTGTGCGTAGGAAGCACAGTTCTTATGTTCTGAACAAGCTCACTGTTCTGGCCCTATTGGAAACACAGTAGAGTAGAAGAGTGCTCTTTTCTCAAAAGCAGAGTGTGTTTTTGTAAGGCGAGTTAGCGTTAGTTTCCTAGTCCTAAATGGAGTTGAATCACATGCAGTTTCTGGTCCTACAAAAAAGAGCTGTTTTCTGGTAAGGAAAGTCACTATGGCGCTCCCATTGCCCTATACAAGACAAATAGCACTCGCGTCTTTTCCCAGCAAGTACAGTGTATTGGACTGAATAGGAGCTACTGTTCTTGTCAGTTTCCTAAGCAGAGTTGAACTAGATATGGTCCGTGTGTGTAGGAATCACAGTTCTTTTGTTCTGAACAAGCTCACTGTTTGGACCACATAGGAAACACAGTAGAGAAGAAGAGTGCTCTTTTCTCTAAAGCAGAGTGTGTTTCTTGTAAGGCGACCTAGCATTTGTTTCCCAGTCCTAAGTGGAGTGGAATCACATGCACTTTCTGGTCCTACGTGCAAGAGTTGTTTTCTGGTAAGGAAAGTCACTATTGCGCTGCCATTGCCATACACAGGACAAATAGCACTGGCGTCTCTTTCCAGCAAGTACAGTGTATTGGACTGAAGAGGATCTACTGTTCTTGTCAGATTCCTAAGCAGAATTGAACTAGATATGGCCGTGTGTGTAGGAAGCACAGTTCTTTTGTTCTGAGCAAGCTCACTGTTCGGACCCCATAGGAAACACAGTAGAGTAGAAGAGTGCTCTTTTCTCAAAAGCAGAGTGTGTTTCTTGTAAGGCGAGCTAGCATTTGTTTCCCAGTCCTAAATGGAGTTGAATCACATGCAGTTTCTGGTCCTACGAGCAAGAGTTGTTTTCTGGTAAGGAAAGTCACTATTGCGCTCCCATTGCCATACACAGTGCAAATAGATCTCGCGTCTGTTCCCAGCAAGTACAGTGTATCGGACTGAAGAGGAGCTACTGTTCTTGTCAGTTTCCGAGGCAGAGTTGAACTAGTTATAGCCCGTGTGTAGGAAGCACAGTTCTTTTGTTCTGAGAAAGCTCACTGTTCTGGCCCTATAGGAAACACAATAGAGTAGAAGAGTGCTCTTTTCTCAAAAGCAGAGTGTGTTTCTTGTAAGGCGAGCTAGCGTTTGTTTCCCAGTACTAAATGGAGTTGAATCACATGCAGTTTCTAGTCCTACGACCAAGAGCTTTTTTATGGTAAGAAGAGTCACTATTGCACTGCCATTGCCATACACAGGACAAATAGCACTGGCGTCTGTTCCCAGCATGTACAGTGTATTGTACAGAAGAGGATCTACTGTTCTTGTCAGGTTCCTAAGCAGAATTGAACTAGATATGGCCGTGTGTGTAGGAAGCACAGTTCTAATGTTCTGAGCAAGTTCAATCTTCTGGCTCTATAGGAAACACAGTAGAGTAGAAGAGTGCTCTTTTCTCAAAAGCAGAGTGTGTTTCTTGCATGGAGAGCTAGCGTTTGTTTCCTAGTCCTAAATGGAGTTGAGTCACATGCAGTTTTTTGTCCTACGAGCAAGAGTTGTTTTCTGGTAAGACAAGTCACTATTGTGCTCCAATTGTCATACACAGTGCAAATAGCACTCGCGTCTGTTCCCTGCAAGTACAGTGTATTGGAAGGAAGAGGAGCTATTGTTCTTGTCAGTTTCCTAAGCAGAGTTGAACTAGATATGGCCCATGTGTGTAGGAAGCACAGTTCTTTTGTTCTGAGCAAGCACACTGCTCGGACCCCTTAGGAAACACAGTAGAGTAGAAGAGTGCTCTTTTCTCAAAAGCAGAGTGTGTTTCATGTAAGGCGAGCTAGCATTTGTTTCCCAGTCCTAAATGGAGTTGAATCACATGCAGTTTCTGGTCTTACGAGCAAGAGTTGTTTTCTGGTAAGGAAAGTCACTATTGTGCTCCCATTGCCATACACGGTGCAAATAGCACTCGCGTCTGTTCCCAGCAAGTACAGTATATCGGACTGAAGAGGTGCTACTGTTCTTGTCAGTTTCCTAAGCAGAGTTGAACGAGATATGGCCCTGTGTGTAGGAAGCACAGTCCTTTTGTTCTGAGCAAGCTCACTGTTCTGGCCCTATAGGAAACACAGTAGAGTAGAAGAGTGCTCTTTTCTCTAAAGCAGAGTGTGTTTCATGTAAGGCGAGCTAGCATTTGTTTCCCAGTCCTAAATGGAGTTGAATCTCATGCAGTTTCTGGTCTTATGAGCAAGATTTGTTTTCTGGTAAGGAAAGTCACTATTGCGCTCCCATTGACATACACAGTGCAAATAGCACTCGCGTCTGTTCCCAGCAAGTACATTGTATCGGACTGAAGAGGAGCTACTGTTCTTGTCAGTTTCCTAAGCAGAGTTGAACTAGATATGGACCGTGTGTAGGAAGCACAGTTCTTTTGTTCTGAGCAAGCTCACTGTTCTGGCCCTATAGGAAACACAGTAGAGTAGAAGAGTGATCTTTTCTCTAAAGCAGAGTGTGTTTCTTGTAAGGTGAGCTAGCTTTTGTTTCCCAGTCCTAAATGGGGTTGAATCACATGCAATTTCTGGTCCTATGAGCAAGAGTTGTTTTCTGGTAAGGAAAGTCCATATTGTGCTCCTATTGCTGTACACATTGCAAATAGCACTCCCATCTGTTCCCAGCAAGTACAGTGTATTGGACTGAAGAGGAGCTACTGTTCTTGTCAGTTTCCTAAGCAGAGTTGAACTAGATATGGCCCGTGTGTGTAGGAAGCACAGTTCTTTTGTTCTGAGCAAGCTCACTGTTCGGACCCCATAGGAAACACAGTAGAGTAGAAGAATGCTCTTTTCTCAAAAGCAGAGTGTGTTTCATGTAAGGTGAGCTAGCGTTTCTTTCCCAGTCCTAAATGGAGTTGAATCACATGCAGTTTCTGGTCCTACGAGCAAGAGTTGTTTTCTGGTAAGGAAAGTCACTATTGCGCTCACATTGCCATACACAGTGCAAATAGCACTCGGTCCGTTCCCAGCAAGTACAGTGTATTGGACTGTTGAGGAGCTAATGTTCCTGTCAGTTTCCTAAGCAGAGTTGAACTAGATATGGCTCATGTGAAGGAAGCACCGTTCTTTTGTTCTGATCAAGCTCACTGTTCTGGCCCAATAAAAAAAACAGTAGAATAGAAGAGTGCTCTTTTCTCAAAAGCACAGTGTTTTTCTTGTAAGGCGAGCTAGAATTTGTTTCCCAGTCCTAAATGGAGTTGAATCACATGCAGTTTCTGGTCCTAGGAGCAAGAGTTGTTTTCTGGTAAGAAGAGTCACTATTGAGCTCTCATTGTCATACACAGAGCAAATAGTACTGGCATCTGTTCCCAGCATGTACAGAGTATGGACTGAAGAGGATCTACTGTTCTTGTCAGTTTCCTAAGCAGAATTGAATAGGTATGGCCCCTGTGTGCAGGAAGCACAGTTCTTTTCTTCTGAGGAAACTCACTGCTCTGGCTCTATAGGAAACACAGTAGAGTAGAAGAGTGCTCATTTCTCTAGAGCAGAGTGTGTTTCTTGTAAGGCGAACTAGCGTTTGTTTCAAAGTTCTAAATGGAGTTGAATCACATGCAGTTTCTGGTCCTACGAGCAAGAGTTTTTTATGGTAACAATAGTCACTATTGCGCTGCCATTGCCATACACAGGACAAATAGCACTGGCGTCTGTTCCCAGCAAGTACAGTGTATTGGACTGAAGAGTATCTACTGTTCTTGTCAGGTTCCTAATCAGAATTGAACTAGATATGGCCGTGTGTTATGAAGCACAGTTCCTTTGTACTGAGCAAGCTCACTGTTTTGACCACAGCAGAAACACAGCAGAGTAGAATAGTGCTCTTTTCTCAAAAGCAGAGGGTGTTTCTTGTAAGGCTAGCTAGCGTTTGTTTCCCAGTCCTAAATGGAGTTGAATCCCATGCAGTTTCTGGTCCTACGAGCAAGAGTTGTGTTCTGGTAAGAAGAGTCACTATTGTGCTACCATTGCCATACACAGGACAAATAGCACTGTTGTCTGTTCCCAGCAAGTACACTGTATTGGACTGAAGAGGATCTACTGTTCATGTCAGGTTCCTAAGCAGAATTGAACTAGATATGGCCGTGTGTGGAGGAAGCACAGTTTTTTTGTTCTGAGCAAGCTCACTGTTCGGACCACATAGGAAACACAGTAGAGTAGAAGAGTGCTCTTTTCTCAAAAGCAGAGTGTGTTTCTTGTAAGGCGAGCTAGCGTTTGTTTTCCAGTCCTAAATGGAGTTGAATCACATGCAGTTTCTGGTCCTATGAGCAAGAGTTGTTTTCTGGTAAGGAAAGTCACTATTGTGTTCCCATTGCCATACAAAGTGCAAAGAGCACTCGCGTCTGTTCCCAGCAAGTACAGTGTATCAGACTGAAGAGGAGCTACTGTTTTTGTCAGTTTCCTAAGCAGAGTTGAACAAGATATGGCCCGTGTGTGTAGGAAGAACAGTTCTCTTGTTCTGAGCAAGCTCACTGTTCTGGCCCTATAGGAAACACAGTAGAGTAGAAGAGTGCTCTTTTCTCAAAAGCAGAGTGTGTTTCATGTAAGGCGAGCTAGCATTTGTTTCCCAGACCTAAATGGAGTTGAATCACATGCAGTTTCTGGTCCTACGAGCAAGAGTTGTTTTCTGGTAAGGAAAGTCACTATGGTCTCCCATTGCCATACACAGTGCAAATAGCACTCACGTGTGTTCCCAGCTATTACAGTGTATCGGACTGAAGAGGAGCTACTGTTTTTGTCAGTTCCCTAAGCAGAGTTGAACTAGATATGGCCCGTGTGTGTAGGAAGCACAGTTTTTTTTTTCTGAGCAAGCTCACTGTTCTGGCCCTAGAGGAAACACTTTAGAGTATAAGAGGGCTCTTTTCTCAAAAGCAGAGTGTTTCTTGTAATGCGAGCTAGCGTTTGTTTCCCAGTCCTAAATGGAGTTGAATCTCATGCAGTTTCTGGTCCAACGAGCAAGAGTTGTTTTCTGGTAAGAAGAGTCACTATTGTGCTCCCATTGCCATACAAAGTGCAAAGAGCACTCGCGTCTGTTCCCAGCAAGTACAGTGTATCAGACTGAAGAGGAGCTACTGTTCTTGTCAGTTTCCTAAGCAGAGTTGAACAAGATATGGCCCGTGTGTGTAGGAAGAACAGTTCTCTTGTTCTGAGCAAGCTCACTGTTCTGGCCCTATAGGAAACACAGTAGAGTAGAAGAGTGCTCTTTTCTCAAAAGCAGAGTGTGTTTCATGTAAGGCGAGCTAGCAGTTGTTTCCCAGTCCTAAATGGAGTTGAATCACATGCAGTTTCTGGTCCTACGAGCAAGAGTTGTTTTCTGATAAGGAAAGTCACTATTGCGCTCCCATTGCCATACATAGTGCAAATAGCACTCGGTCCGTTCCCAGCAAGTACAGTGCATCGGACTGAAGAGGAGCTACTGT
This sequence comes from Peromyscus eremicus, assembly GCF_949786415.1. Lineage (NCBI taxonomy): Eukaryota > Metazoa > Chordata > Mammalia > Rodentia > Cricetidae > Peromyscus > Peromyscus eremicus. The sequence goes on along the minus strand of NW_026734525.1, from coordinate 292,678 downwards.
TCTTGTCAGTTTCCTAAGCAGAGTTGAACTAGATATGGCTCGTGTGAAGGAATCACAGTTCTTTTGTTCTGATCAAGCACACTGTTCTGGCACTATAGGAAACACAGTAGAGTAGAAGAGTGCTCTTTTCTCAAAAGCAGAGTGTTTTTCTTGTAAGGCGAGCTAGCGTTTGTTTCCCAGTCTAAATGGAGTTGAATCACATGCAGTTTCTGGTCCTAGGAAGAAGAGTTGTTTTCTGGTAAGAAGAGTCACTATTGCGCTCCCATTGTCAAACACAGGGCAAATAGTACTGGCGTCTGTTCCCAGCATGTACAGTGGATTGGACTGAAGAGGATCTACTGTTCTTGTCAATTTCCTAAGCAGAATTGAATAGATATGGCCTCTGTGTGCAGGAAGCACAGTTCTTTTGTTCTGAGGAAGCTCACTCTTCAGGCCCTATAGGAAACACAGTAGAGAAGAAGAGTGCTCTTTTCTCAAAAGCAGAGTGTGTTTCATGTAAGGTGAGCTAGCATTTGTTTCCCAGACCTAAATGGAGTTGAATCACATGCAGTTTTGGTCCTACGAGCAAGAGTTGTTTTCTAGTAAGGAAAGTCACTATGGTGCTCCCATTGCCATACACAGTGCAAATAGCACTCACGTTTGTTCCCAGCTATTACAGTGTATCGGAGTGAAGAGGAGCTACTGTTTTTGTCAGTTTCCTAACCAGAATTGAACTAGATATGGCCGTGTGTGTAGGAAGCACAGTTCTTTTGTTCTGAGCAAGCTCACTGTTCTGGCCCTACAGGAAACACAGTAGAGTAGAAGAGTGCTCTTTTCTCAAAAGCAGAGGGTGTTTCTTGGAAGGCGAGCTAGCATTTGCTTCCCAGTCCTAAATGGAGTTGAATCCCATGCAGTTTCTGGTCCTTCGAGCAAGAGTTGTGTTCTGGTAAGAAGAGTCACTATTGTGCTGCCATTGCCATACACAGGATAAATAGCACTGTTGTCTGTTCCTAGCAAGTACACTGTATTGTACTGAAGAGGATCTACTCTTCATATCAGGTTCCTAAGCAGAATTGAACTACATATGGCCGTGTTTGTAGGAAGCACAGTTCTTTTGTTCTGAGCAAGCTCACTGTTCTGGCCCTATATAAAACACAGTAGAGTAGAAGAGTGCTCTTTTCTCAAAAGCAGAGTGTGTTTCTTGTAAGGCGAGCTAGTGTTTTTTTTCCCAGTCCTAAATGGAGTTGAATCACATGCAGTTTCTGGTCCTACGAGCAAGAGTTGTTTTCTGGTAAGGAAAGTCACTATTGTGCTCCCATTGCCGTACACAGTGCAAATAGCACTCCCATCTGTTCCCAGCAAGTACAGTGTATCGGACTGAAGAGGAGCTAATGTTCTTGTCAGTTTCCTAAGCAGAGTTGAACTAGATATGGCCCGTGTGTGTAGGAAGCACAGTTCTTTTTTTCTGAGCAAGCTCACTGTTCGGACCCCATAGGAAACACAGTAGAGTAGAAGAGTGCTTTTTTCTCAAAAGCAGAGTGTGTTTCATGTAAGGCGAGCTAGCGTTTCTTTCCCAGTCCTAAATGGAGTTGAATCACATGCAGTTTCTGGTCCTACGAGCAAGAGTTGTTTTCTGGTAAGGAAAGTCACTATTGCGCTCCCATTGCCATACACTGCAAATAGCACTCGCGTCTGTTCCCAGCAATTACAGTGTATCAGACTGAAGAAGAGCTACTGTTCTTGTCAGTTTCCTAAGCAAAGTTGAACTAGATATGGTCCGTGTGTAGGAAGCACAGTTTTCTGTTCTGAGCAAGCTCACTGTTTGGACCCCATAGGAAACACAGTAGAGTAGAAGAGTGCTCTTTTCTCAAAAGCAGAGTGTGTTTCATGTAAGGCGAGCTAGCATTTGTTTCCCAGTCCTAAATGGAGTTGATCATATGCAGTTCCTGGTCCTATGATCAAGAGTTGTTTTCTGGTAAGGAAAGTCACTATTGCGCTCCCATTGCCATACACAGTGCAAATAGCACTCGCGTCTGTTCCCAGCAAGTATAGTGTATCGGACTGAAGAGGAGCTACTGTTCTTGTCAGTTTCCTAAGCAGAGTTGAACTAGTTATGGCCCGTGTGTAGGAAGCACAGTTCTTTTGTTCTGAGCAAGCTCACTCTTCTGGCCCTACAGGAAACACAGTAGAGTGGAAGAGTGCTCTTTTCTCTAAAGCAGAGTGTTTTTCTTGTAAGGCGAGCTAGCGTTTGTTTCCCAGTCCTAAATGGAGTTGAATCACATGCAGTTTCTAGTCCTACTAGCAAGAGTTGTTTTCTGGTAAGAAGAGTCACTATTGCGCTGCCATTGCCATACATAGGACAAATAGCAATGACGTCTGTTCCCAGCAAGTACAGTGTATTGGACTGAAGAGGATCTACTGTTCTTGTCAGGTTCCTAAGCAGAATTGAACTAGATATGGCTGTGTGTGTAGGAAGCACAGTTCTTTTGTTCTGAGCAAGCTCACTGTTCGGACACCATAGGAAACACAGTAGGGTAGAAGAGTGCTCTTTTCTCTAAAGCAGATTTCGTTTCTTGTAAGGCAAGCTAGCGTTTGTTTCCCAGTCCTAAATGGAGTTGAATCACATGAAGTTTCTGGTCCTAAGAGCAAGAGCTGTTTTCTGGTAAGGAAAGTCACTATTGTGCTCCCCTTGCCATACATAGTGCAAATAGCTCTCACGTCTGTTCCCAGCAAGTACAGTGTATCGGACTGAAGAGGAGCTACTGTTCTTGTCAGTTTCCTAAGCAGAGTTGAACTAGATATGGCCCGCGTGTGTAGGAAGCACAGTTCTTTTGTTCTGAGCAACCTCACTGTTTTGACCCCATAGGAAACACAGTAGAGTAGAAGAGTGCTCTTTTCTGTAAAGCAGAATGTGTTTATTGTAAGGCGAGCTAGCGTTTGTTTCCCGTCCTAAATGGAGTGGAATCACATGCAGTTTCTGGTCCTACGAGCAAGATTTGTTTTCTGGTAATAAGAGTCACTATTGCTCTGCCATTGCCATACACAGGACAAATAGCACTGGCGTCTGTTCCAGCAAGTACAGTGTATTGAACTGAAGAGGATCTACTGTTCTTGTCAGGTTCCTAAGCAGACTTGAACTAGATATGGCCGTGTGTAGGAAGCACAGTTTTTTTGTTCTGAGCAAGTTCACTTTTCGGAAAACATAGGAAACACAGTAGAGTAGAAGAGTGCTCTTTTCTCAAAAGCAGACTGTGTTTTTGTAAGGCGAGCTAGCGTTTGTTTCCTAGTCCTAAATGGAGTTGAATCACATGAAGTTTCTGGTCCTAAGAGCAAGAGCTGTTTTCTGGTAAGGAAAGTCACTATTGTGCTCCCCTTGCCATACATAGTGCAAATAGCTCTCACGTCTGTTCCCAGCAAGTACAGTGTATCGGACTGAAGAGGAGCTACTGTTCTTGTCAGTTTCCTAAGCAGAGTTGAACTAGATATGGCCCGCGTGTGTAGGAAGCACAGTTCTTTTGTTCTGAGCAAGCTCAATGTTCGGACCCCATAGGAAACACAGTAGAGTAGAGGCGTGCTCTTTTCTCAGAAGCAGAGTGTGTTTCTTGTAAGGTGAGATAGCGTTTGTTACCCAGTACTAAATGGAGTTGAATCCCATGCAGTTTGTGGTCCTACGAGCAAGAGTTGTTTTCTGGTAAGAAGAGTCACTATTGCGCTCCCATTGTCATACACAGGGCAAATAGCACTGGCATCTGTTCCCAGCATGTACAGTGTATTGGACTGAAGAGGATCTGCTGTTCTTTTCAGTTTTCTAAGCAAAATTGAACTAGATATGGCCGTGTGTGTAGGAAGCACAGTTCTCTTGTTCTGTTCAAGCTCACTGTTCTGGATCTATAGGAAACACAGTAGAGTAGAAGAGTGCTCTTTTCTCAAAAGCAGAGTGTGTTTCTTGTAAGGCGAGCTAGCGTTTGTTTCCCAGTCCTAAATGGAGTTGAATCACATCCAATTTCTGGTCCTATGAGCAAGAGTTGTTTTCTGGTAAGGAAAGTCACTATTGCGCTCCCATTGCCATACATAGTACAAATAGCACTCGCGTCTGTTCCCAGCAAGTACAGTGTATTGGACTGAAAAGGAGCTACTCTTCTTGTCATTTTCCTAAAAGGAGTTGAACTAGATATGGCTCGTGTGTGTAGGAAGCACAGTTCTTTTGTTCTGAGAAAGCACACTGTGTGGACACCATAGGAAACACAGTAGAGTGGATGAGTGCTCTTTTCTCAAAATTAAATTGTGTTTCTTGAAAGGCAAGCTAGTATTTGCTTCCCAGTCAAAAATGGAGTTGAATCCCATGCCGTTTCTGGTCCTACGAGCAAGAGTTTTTTTCTGGTAAGAAGAGTCACTATTGCGCTCCCATTGTCATACACAGTGCAAATAGCACTGGCGTCTGTTCCCAGCAAGTACGGTGTATTGGACTGAAGGGCAGCTACTGTTCTTGTCAGTTTCCTAAGCAGAGTATAACTAGATATGGCCCGTGTGTAGAAAGCACAGTTCATTTGTTCTTAGCAAGCTCACTGTTCAGACCCCATAGGAAACACTGTAGAGTAGAAGAGTGCTCTTTTCTCAAAAGCATAGTGCGTTTCTTGAAAGGCGAGCTAGTGTTTGTTTCCCAGTCAGAAATGGAATTGAATCCCGTGCAGTTTCTGGTCCTATGAGCAAGAGTTTTTTTCTGGTAAGAAGAGTCACTATTGCGCTCCCATTGCAATACACAGTGCAAATAGCACTGGCGTCTGTTCCCTGCATGTACAGCATATTGGACTGAATAGGAGCTCCTGTTCTTGTCAGATTCCTAAGCAGAGTTGAACTAGATATGTCCCCTGTGTGTAGGAAGCACAGTTCTTTTGTTCTGAGCAAGTTCACTGTTCTGGCCCTATAGGAAACACAGTAGAGTAGAAGAGAGCTCTTTTCTCAAAAGCAGAGTGCGTTTCTTGTAAGGCGAGCTAGCGTTTCTTTCCCAGTCCTAAATCGAGTTGAATCACATGCAGTTTCTTGTCCTACGAACAAGAGTTTTTTTCTGGTAAGAAGAGTCACTATTGCGCTCCCATTGTCATACACAGGGCAAATAGCACTGGCGTCTGCTCCCAGCATGTACAGTGTATTGGACTGAAGAGGTTCTACTGTTCTTGTCAGTTTCCTAAGTAGAATTGAACTAGATATGGCCCGTGTGTGTAGGAAGCACAGTTTTTGTGTTCTGAGCAAAATCACTATTCGGAACACATAGGAAACACAGTAGAGTAGAAGAGTGCTCTTTTCTCTAAAGCAGAGTGTGTTTCTTGTAAGGCGAGTTAGCATTTGTTTCCCAGTCCAAAATGGAGTGGAATCACAAGCAGTTTCTGGTCCTACGAGCAAGAGTTGTTTTCTGGTAAGGAAAGTCACTATTGCGCTCCCATTGCCATACACAGTGGAAATAGCATCGCGTCTGTTCCCAGCAAGTACAGTGTATTGGACGGAAGAGGAGCTACTGTTCTTGTCACTTTCCTAAGCAGAGTTGAACTTGTTATGGCCCTGTGTAGGAAGCACAGTTCTTTTGTTCTGAGCAAGGTCACTGTTCTAGCTCTATAGGAAATACAGTAGAGTAGAAGAGTGCTCTTTTCTCTAAAGCAGAGTGTGTTTCTTGTAAGGCGAGCAAGCGTTTGTTTCCCAGTCCTAAATGGAGTTGAATCACATGCAGTTTCTAGTACTATGAGCAAGAGTTGTTTTATGGTAAGAAGAGTCATTATTGCTCTGCCATTGCCATACACAGGACAAATAGCACTGGCGTCTGTTCCCAGCAAGTACAGCGTAATGGACTGAAGAGGATCTACTCTTCTTGTCAGGTTCCTAAGCAGACTTGAACTAGATATGGCCGTGTGTGTAGGAAGCACAGTTTTTTTTGTTCTGAGCAAGCTCACTGTTCGGAACACATAGGAAACACAGTAGAGTATTAGAGTGCTCTTTTCTCAAAAGCAGAGTGTGTTTCTTGGAAGTCGAGCTAGCGTTTGTTTCCCAGTCCTAAATGGAGTTGAGTCACATGCAGTTTTTTGTCCTACGAGCAAGAGTTGTTTTCTGGTAAGAAAAGTCACTATTGTGCTCCAATTGCCATACACAGTGCAAATAGCCCTCACGTCTGTTCCCGGCAAGTACAGCGTATTGGACTGAAGAGGAGGTAGTGTTCTTGTCAGTTTCCTAAGCAGAGTTGAACTAGATGTGGCCCGTGTGTAGGAAGCACAGTTGTTTTGTTCTGAGCAAGCTCACTGTTCGGACCCCATAGGAAACACAGTAGAGTAGAAGAGTGCTCTTTTCTCAAAAGCAGAGTGTGTTTCATGTAAGGCGAGCTAGCATTTGTTTCCCAGTCCTAATGGAGTTGAATCACATGCAGTTTCTGGTCCTACGAGCAAGAGTTGTTTTCTGGTAAGGAAAGTCACTATTGCGCTCCAATTGCCATACACAGTGCAAATAGCACTCGTGTCTGTTCCCAGCAAGTACAGTCTATCGGACTGAAGAGGAGCTACTGTTCTTGTCAGTTTCCTAAGCAGAGTTGAACTAGATATGGCCCGTGTGTAGGAATCACAGTTCTTTTGTTCTGAGCAAGCTCACTGTTCTGGCCCTATAGGAAACACAGTAGAGTAGAAGAGTGCTCTTTTCTCTAAAGCAGAGTGTGTTTTTTTAAGGTGAGCTAGCATTTGTTTCCCAGTCCTAAATGGAGTGGAATCACATGCAGTTTCTGGTCCTACGAGCAAGAGTTCTTTTCTGGTAAGGAAAGTCAGTATTGCGCTCCCCTTGCCATAATAGTGCAAATAGATCTCGCGTCTGTTCCCAGCAAGTACAGTGTATCGGACTGAAGAGGAGCTACTGTTCTTGTCAGTTTCCTAAGCAGAGTTGAACTAGATATGGCCGGTGTGTGTAGGAAGCACAGTTCTTTTGTTCTGAGCAAGCTCACTGTTCTGACCCCATAGGAAACACAGTAGAGTAGAAGAGTGCTCTTTTCTCAAAAGCAGAGTGTGTTTCTTGTAAGGCGAGCTAGCGTTTGTTTCCCAGTCCTAAATGGATTTGAGTCACATGCAGTTTCTGGTCCTAAGAACAAGAGTTGTTTTCTGGAAAGGAAAGTCACTATTGCGCGCCCATTGCCTTACACAAGGCAAATAGCACTCGCGTCTTTTCCCAGCAAGTACAGTGTATTGGACTGAATAGGAGTTACTGTTCTTCTCAGTTTCCTAAGTAGAGTTGAACTAGATATGGCCCGTGTGTGTAGGAAGCACAGTTCTTTTGTTCTGAGCAAGCTCACTGTTCTGGCCCTATAGGAAACCCAGCAGAGTAGAAGAGTGCTCTTTTCTCATAAGCACAGTGTGTTTCTTGTAAGGCGAGCTAGCGTTTGTTTCCCAGTCCTAAATGGAGTTGAGTCACATGCAGGTTTTTGTCCTACGAGCAAGAGTTGTTTTCTGGTAGGGCGTGTCACTATTGTGCTCCAATTGCCATACACAGTGCAAATAGCACTCGCGTCTGTTCCCTGCAAGTACAGTGTATCGGACTGAAGAGGAGCTACTGTTCTTGTCAGTTTCCTAAGCAGAGTTGAACTAGATATGGCCCGTGTGTAGGAAGCACAGTTCTTTATTCTGAGAAAGCTCACTGTTCTGGCCCTATAGGAAACACAGTAGAGTAGAAGAGTGCTCTTTTCTCTAAAGCAGAGTGTGTTTCTGTAAGGTGAGCTAGCTTTTGTTTCCCAGTCCTAAATGGAGTTGAATCACATGCAGTTTCTGGTCCTACGAGCAAGAGTTGTTTTATGGTAAGAAGAGTCACTATTGTGCTGCCATTGCCATACACAGGACAAATAGCACTGGCGTCTGTTCCCAGCACGTACAGTGTATTGGACTGAAGAGGATCTACTGTTATTGTCAGGTTCCTAAGTAGAATTGAATTAGATATATGCATGTGTGTAGGAAGCACAGTTCTTTTGTTCTGAGCAAGCTCACTGTTCGGACACCATAGGAAACACAGTAGAGTAGAAGAGTGCTCTTTTCTCAAAAGCAGAGTGTGTTTTTGTAAGGCGAGCTAGCGTTTGTTTCCTAGTCCTAAATGGAGTTGAATCACATGCAGTTTCTGGTCCTACGAGGAAGAGTTGTTTTCTGGTTAAGGAAAGTCACTATTGTGCTCCCATTACCCTACACAAGGCAAATAGCACTCGCGTCTTTTCCCAGCAAGTACAGTGTATTGGAGTGAATAGGAGCTACTGTTCTTGTCAGTTTTCTAAGCAGAGTTGAACTAGGTATGGTCCGTATGTGTAGGAAGCACAGTTCTTTTGTTCTGAGCAAGCTCACTGTTTGGATCCCTTAGGAAACACAGTAGAGTAAAAGAGTGCTCTTTTCTCTAAAGCAGAGTGTGTTTTTGTAAGGCAAGGTAGCATTTGTTTCCCAGTCCTAAATGGAGTTGAATCACATGCATTTTCTGGTCTTACGAGCAAGAGTTGTTTTCTGGTAAGGAAAGTCACTATTGCGCTCCCATTGCCATACTCAGTGCAAATAGCCCTCCCGTCTGTTCCCAGCAAGTACAGTGTTTTGGACTGAAGAGGAGCTACTGTTCTTCTCAGTTTCCTAAGCAGAGTTGAACTAGATATGGTCCGTGTGTGTAGGAAGCACAGTTCTTTTTTTCTGAGCAAGCTCACTGTTCTGGCCCTATAGAAAACACAGTAGAGTAGAAGAGTGCTCTTTTCTCAAAAGCAGAGTGTGTTTCTTGTAAAGCGAGCTAGAGTTTGTTTCCCAGTCTTAAATGGAGATGAATCACATGCAGTTTCTGGTCCTACGAGCAAGAGTTGTTTTCTGGTAAGAAGAGTCACTATTGCGCTGCCATTGACATACACAGGACAAATAGCACTCGCGTCTGTTCCCAGCAAGTACAGTGTATTGGACTGAAGAGGATCTACTGTTCTTGTCAGGTTCCTAAGCAGACTTGAACTAGATATGGCCGTGTGTGTAGGAAGCACAGTTTTTTTGTTCTGAGCAAGCTCACTGTTCGGAACTCATAGGAAACACAGTAAAGTAGAAGAGTGCTCTTTTCTCAAAAGCAGAGTGTGTTTCTTGGAAGTCGAGCTAGCGTTTGTTTCCAAGTCCTAAATGGAGTTGAGTCACATGCAGTTTTTTGTCCAACGAGCAAGAGTTGTTTTCTGGTAAGACAAGTCACTATTCTGCTCCCATTGCCATACACAGTGCAAATATCACTCGCTTCTGTTCCCCACAAGTACAGTGTATCGGACTGAAGAGGAGCTACTGTTCTTGTCAGTTTCCTAGGCAGAGTTGAACTAGATATGGCGCGTGTTTGTAGGAAGCACAGTTCTTATGTTCTGAGCAAGCTCACTGTTCTGGCCTTATAGGAAACACAGTAGAGTAGAAGAGTGCTCTTTTCTCAAAAGCAGAGTGTGTGTTTTGTAAAGCGAGCTAGAGTTTGTTTCCCAGTCCTAAATGGAGTTGAATCACATGCAGTTTCTGGTCCTACGAACAAGAGTTGTTTTCTGGTAAGGAAAGTCACTATTGCGCTCCCATTGCCCTACACAAGGAAAATAGCACTCGCGTCTTTTCCCAGCAAGTACAGTGTATTGGACTGAATAGGAGCTACTGTTCTTGTCAGTTTCCTAAGCAGAGTTGAAGTAGATGTGGTCCGTGTGTGTATTAAGCACAGTTCTTTTGTTCTGAGCAAGCTCACTGTTTGGACCCCATAGGAAACACAGTAGAGTAGAAGAGTGCTCTTTTCACAAAAGCAGAGTGTGCTTCTTGTAAAGCGAGCTAGAGTTTGTTTCCCAGTCCTAAATGGAGTTGAATCACATGAAGTTTCTGGTCCTAAGAGCAAGAGTTATTTTCTGTTAAGAAGAGTAACTATTGCGCTGCATTTGCCATACACAAGACAAATAGCACTGGCGTCTGTTCCCAGCAAGTACAGTGTATTGAACTTAAGAGGATCTACTGTACTTGTCAGGTTCCTAAGCAGACTTGAACTAGATATGGCCGTATGAGTAGGAAGCACAGTTTTTTTGTTCTGAGCAAGCTCACTGTTCTGGCCCTATAGGAAACAAAGTAGAGTAGAAGTGTGCTCTTTTATCAAAAGCAGAGTGTGTTTCTTGGAAATCGAGCTAGCGTTTGTTTCCCAGTCCTAAATGGAGTTGAGTCACATGCAGTTTTTTGTCCTACGAGCAAGAGCTGTTTTCTGGTAAGACAAGTCACTATTGTGCTCCAATTGCCATACACAGGACAAATAGCACTGGCGTCTGTTCCCAGCAAGTACAGAGTATTGGACTGAAGAGGATCTACTGTTCTTCTCAGGTTCCTAAGCAGACTTGAACTAGATATGGCCGTGTGTGTAGGAAGCACAGGTTTTTTGTTCTGAGCAAGCTCACTGTTCAGAACACATAGGAAACACAGTAGAGTAGAAGAGTGCTCTTTTCTCAAAAGCAGAGTTTGTTTCTTGTAAGGCGAGCTAGCATTTGTTTCCCAGTCCTAAATGGAGTTGAGTCACATGCAGTTTTTTGTCCTATGAGCAAAAGTTGTTTTCTGGTAAGACAAGTCACTATTGTTCTCCAATTGCCATACACAATGCAAATAGCACTCGCGTCTGTTCCTTGCAAGTACAGTGTATTGGACGGAAGAGGAGCTACTGTTCTTGTCAGTTTCCTAAGCACAGTTGAACTAGATATGGCCCGTGTGTGTAGGAAGAACAGTTCTTTTGTTCTGAGCAAGCTCACTGTTCGGACCCCATAGGAAACACAGTAGAGTAGAAGAGTGCTCTTTTCTGAAAAGCAGAGTGTGTTTCATGTAAGGCGAGCTAGAGTTTGTTTCCCAGTCCTAAATGGAGTTGAATCACATGCAGTTTCTGGTCCTATGAACAAAAGTTGTTTTCTGGTAAGGAAAGTCACTATTGCGCTCCCATTGCCCTTCACAAGGCAAATAGCACTCGCGTCTGTTCCCAGTAAATACAGTGTATCGGACTGAAGAGGAGCTACTGTTCTTGTCAGTTTCCTAAGCAGAGTTGAACGAGATATGGCCCTTGTGTAGGAAGCACAGTTCTTTTGTTCTGAGCAAGCTCACTGTTCTGGCCCTATAGGAAAAACAGTAGAGTAGAAGAGTGGTCTTTTCTCTAAAGCAGAGTGTGTTTCTTGCAAGGTGAGCTAACTTTTGTTTCCCAGTCCTAAATGGAGTTGAATCACATGCAGTTTCTGGTCCTACAAGCAAGAGTTGTTTTCTGGTAAGAAGAGTCACTATTGCGCTGATATTGCCATACACAGGACAAATAGCACTGGCGTCTGTTCCCAGCAAATACAGTGTATTGAACTGAAGAGGATCTACTGTTCTTGTCAGGTTCCTAAGCAGACTTGAACTAGATATGGCCGTGTGAGTAGGAAGCACAGTATTTTTTCTGAGCAAGCTCACTGTTCGGAACATATAGGAACAACAGTAGAGTAGAAGAGTGCTCTTTTCTCAAAAGCAATGTGTGTTTCTTGGAAGTTGAGCTAGCGTTTGTTTCCCAGTCCTAAATGGAATTGAGTCACATGCAATTTTTTGTCCTACGAGCAAGACTTGTTTTCTGGTAAGGAAAGTCACTATTGTGCTCCCATTGCCATACACAGTGCAAATAGCACTCGCGTCTGTTCCCAGCAAGTACAGTGTATCGGACTGAAGAGGAGCTACTGTTCTTGTCAGTTTCCTAAGCAGAATTGAACTAGATATGGCCCGTGTGTAGGAAGCACAGTTCTTTTGTTCTGAGCAAGCTCACTGTTCTGGCCCTATAGGAAACACAGTAGAGTAGAAGAGTGTTCTTTTCTCAAAAGCAGAGTGTGTTTCTTGTAAAGCGAGCTAGAGTTTGTTTCCCAGTTTTAAATGGAGTGGAATCACATGCAGTTTCTGGTCCTACGAGTAAGAGTTTTTTTCTGGTAAGAAGAATCACTATTGAGCTGCCATTGCCATACACAGGACAAATAGCACTGGCGTCTGTTCCCAGCAAGTACAGTGTATTGGACTGAAGAGGATCTACTGTTCTTCTCAGGTTCCTAAGCAGAGTTGGACTAGATATGGCCCATGTGTAGGAAGCACAGTTCTTTTGTTCTGAGCAAGCTCACTGTTCTGGCCCTATAGGAAACACAGTAGAGTAGAAGAGTGCTCTTTTCTCTAAAGCAGAGTGTGTTTCTTGTAAGGCGAGCTAGCATTTGTTTCCCAGTCCTAAATGGAGTTGAGTCACATGGAGTTTTTGCTCCTACAAGCAAGAGTTGTTTTCTGGTAAGACGAGTCACTATTGTGCTCCAATTGCCATATACAGTGCAAATAGCACTCGCGTCTGTTCCCCGCAAGCACAGTGTATTGGACAGAAGAGGAGCTACTGTTCTTGTCAGTTTCCTAAGCAGAGTTGTACTAGATATGGCCCGTGTGTGTAGGAAGTACAGTTCTTTTTTTCTGAGCAAGCTCACTGTTCCGGCCCTATAGGAAACAAAGTAGAGTAGAAGAGTGCTCTTTTCTCAAAAGTAGAGTGTCTTTCTTGTAAAGCGAGCTAGAGTTTGTTCCCCAGTCGTAAATGGAGTTGAGTCACATGCAGTTTTTTGTCCTACGAGCAAGAGTTGTTTTCTGGTAAGACATTTCACTATTGTGCTCCAATTGCCCTACACAGTGCAAAGAGCACTCGCGTCTGTTCCCTGCAAGTACACTGTATTGGACGGAAGAGGAGCTACTGTTCTTGACAATTTCCTAAGCAGAATTGAACTAGATATGGCCGTGTGTAGGAAGCACAGTTCTTTTGTTCTGAGCAAGCTCACTGTTCTGGCCCTATAGGAAACACAGTAGAGTAGAAGAATGCACTTTTCTCAAAAGCAGAGTGTGTTTCTTGTAAGGGGAGCTAGCGTTTGTTTCCCAGTCCAAATTGGAGTTGAGTCACATGCAGTTTTTTGTCCTACGAGCAAGAGTTGTTTTCTGGAATGAAGAGTCACTATTGCGCTGCCATTGCCATACACAGGACAAACAGCACTGGTGTCTGTTCCCAGCAATTACAGTGTACTGGACTGAAGAGGATCTACTGTCCTTGTCAGGTTCCTAAGCAGAATTGAACTAGATATGGCCGTGTGTAGGAAGCACAGTTCTTTTGTTCTGAGCAAGCTCACTGTTCGGACACCATAGGAAACACAGTAGGGTAGAAGAGTGCTCTTTTCTCTAAAGCAGAGTTCGTTTCTTGTAAGGCGAGCTAGCGTTTGTTTCCCAGTCCTAAATGGAGTTGAATCACATGAAGTTTCTGGTCCTAAGAGCAAGAGCTGTTTTCTGGTAAGGAAAGTCACTATTGTGCTCCCCTTGCCATACATAGTGCAAATAGCTCTCACGTCTGTTCCCAGCAAGTACAGTGTATCGGACTGAAGAGGAGCTACTGTTCTTGTCAGTTTCCTAAGCAGAGTTGAACTAGATATGGCCCGCGTGTGTAGGGAGCACAGTTCTTTTGTTCTGAGCAACCTCACTGTTTTGACCCCATAGGAAACACAGTAGAGTAGAAGAGTGCTCTTTTCTGTAAAGCAGAATGTGTTTATTGTAAGGCGAGCTAGCGTTTGTTTCCCGTCCTAAATGGAGTGGAATCACATGCAGTTTCTGGTCATACGAGCAAGATTTGTTTTTTGGTAATAAGAGTCACTATTGCTCTGCCATTGCCATACACAGGACAAATAGCACTGGCGTCTGTTCCAGCAAGTACAGTGTATTGAACTGAAGAGGATCTACTGTTCTTGTCAGGTTCCTAAGCAGACTTGAACTAGATATGGCCGTGTGTAGGAAGCACAGTTTTTTTGTTCTGAGCAAGTTCACTTTTCGGAAAACATAGGAAACACAGTAGAGTAGAAGAGTGCTCTTTTCTCAAAAGCAGACTGTGTTTTTGTAAGGCGAGCTAGCGTTTGTTTCCTAGTCCTAAATGGAGTTGAATCACAAGCAGTTTCTGGTCCTATGAACAAGAGTTGTTTTCTGGTAAGGAAAGTCACTATTGCTCTCCCATTGCCCTTTACAAGGCAAATAGCACTCGCGTCTTTTCCCAGCAAGTAGAGTGTATTGGACTGAATAGGAGCTACTGTTCTTGTCAGTTTACTAAGCAGAATTGAACTAGATATGGTCCGTACGTGTAGGAAGCACAGTTCTTTTGTTCTGAGCAAGCTCACTGTTTGGACCGCATAGGAAACACAGTAGAGTAGAAGAGTGCTCTTTTCTCAAAAGCAGAGTGTGTTTCTTGGAAGTCGAGCTAGCATTTCTTTCCCAGTCCTAAATGGAGTTGAGTCACATACTGTTTTTTGTCCTACGAGCAAGAGTTGTTTTCTGGTAAGGAAAGTCACTATTGTGATCCAATTGCCATACACAGTGCAAATAGCACTCGCGTCTGTTCCCCGCAAGTACAGTGTATTGGACGGAAGAGGAGCTACTGTTCTTGTCAGTTTCCTAAGCAGAGTTGAACTAGATATGGCCCATGTGTAGGAAGCACAGTTCTTTTGTTCTGAGCAAGCTCACTATTCTGGCCCTATAGGAAACACAGTAGAGTAGAAGAGTGCTCTTTTCTCAAAAGCAGAGTTTGTTTCATGTAAGGCGAGCTAGCATTTGTTTCCCAGTCCTAAATGGAGTTGAATCACATGAAGTTCCTGGTCTTATGAACAAGAGTTGTTTTCTGGTAACAAAGTCACTATTGCGCTCCCATTGCCATACACAGTGCAAATAGCACTCGCGTCTGTTCCCAGCAAGTACAGTGTATCGGACTGAAGAGGAGCTACTGTTCTTGTCAGTTTCCTAAGCAGAGTTGAACTAGATATGGCCCATGTGTAGGAAGCACAGTTCTTTTGTTCGGAACTAGCTCACTATTCTGGCCCTATTGGAAACACAGTAGAGTAGAAGAGTGCTCTTTTCTCTAAAGCAGAGTGTGTTTCTTGTAAGGTGAGCTAGCTTTTGTTTCCCAGTCCTAAACGGAGTGGAATCACATGCAGTTTCTGATCCTACGAGCAAGAGTTGATTTCTGGAATGAAGAGTCACTATTGCGCTGCCATTGCCATACACAGGACAAACAGCACTGGTGTCTGTTCCCAGCAATTACAGTGTACTGGACTGAAGAGGATCTACTGTCCTTGTCAGGTTCCTAAGCAGAATTGAACTAGATATGGCCGTGTGTAGGAAGCACAGTTCTTTTGTTCTGAGCAAGCTCACTGTTCTGGCCCTATAGGAAACACAGTAGAGTAGAAGAATGCACTTTTCTCAAAAGCAGAGTGTGTTTCTTGTAAGGGGAGCTAGCGTTTGTTTCCCAGTCCTAAATGGAGTTGAGTCACATGCAGTTTTTTGTCCTACGAGCAAGAGTTGTTTTCTGGAATGAAGAGTCACTATTGCGCTGCCATTGCCATACACAGGACAAACAGCACTGGTGTCTGTTCCCAGCAATTACAGTGTACTGGACTGAAGAGGATCTACTGTCCTTGTCAGGTTCCTAAGCAGAATTGAAATAGATATGGCCGTGTGTAGGAAGCACAGTTCTTTTGTTCTGAGCAAGCTCACTGTTCGGACACCATAGGAAACACAGTAGGGTAGAAGAGTGCTCTTTTCTCTAAAGCAGAGTTCGTTTCTTGTAAGGCGAGCTAGCGTTTGTTTCCCAGTCCTAAATGGAGTTGAATCACATGAAGTTTCTGGTCCTAAGAGCAAGAGCTGTTTTCTGGTAAGGAAAGTCACTATTGTGCTCCCCTTGCCATACATAGTGCAAATAGCTCTCACGTCTGTTCCCAGCAAGTACAGTGTATCGGACTGAAGAGGAGCTACTGTTCTTGTCAGTTTCCTAAGCAGAGTTGAACTAGATATGGCCCGCGTGTGTAGGAAGCACAGTTCTTTTGTTCTGAGCAACCTCACTGTTTTGACCCCATAGGAAACACAGTAGAGTAGAAGAGTGCTCTTTTCTGTAAAGCAGAATGTGTTTATTGTAAGGCGAGCTAGCGTTTGTTTCCCGTCCTAAATGGAGTGGAATCACATGCAGTTTCTGGTCATACGAGCAAGATTTGTTTTTTGGTAATGAGTCACTATTGCTCTGCCATTGCCATACACAGGACAAATAGCACTGGCGTCTGTTCCAGCAAGTACAGTGTATTGAACTGAAGAGGATCTACTGTTCTTGTCAGGTTCCTAAGCAGACTTGAACTAGATATGGCCGTGTGTAGGAAGCACAGTTTTTTTGTTCTGAGCAAGTTCACTTTTCGGAAAACATAGGAAACACAGTAGAGTAGAAGAGTGCTCTTTTCTCAAAAGCAGACTGTGTTTTTGTAAGGCGAGCTAGCGTTTGTTTCCTAGTCCTAAATGGAGTTGAATCACATGAAGTTTCTGGTCCTAAGAGCAAGAGCTGTTTTCTGGTAAGGAAAGTCACTATTGTGCTCCCCTTGCCATACATAGTGCAAATAGCTCTCACGTCTGTTCCCAGCAAGTACAGTGTATCGGACTGAAGAGGAGCTACTGTTCTTGTCAGTTTCCTAAGCAGAGTTGAACTAGATATGGCCCGCGTGTGTAGGAAGCACAGTTCTTTTGTTCTGAGCAACCTCACTGTTTTGACCCCATAGGAAACACAGTAGAGTAGAAGAGTGCTCTTTTCTGTAAAGCAGAATGTGTTTATTGTAAGGCGAGCTAGCGTTTGTTTCCCAGTCCTAAATGGAGTGGAATCACATGCAGTTTCTGGTCCTACGAGCAAGATTTGTTTTCTGGTAATAAGAGTCACTATTGCTCTGCCATTGCCATACACAGGACAAATAGCACTGGCGTCTGTTCCAGCAAGTGCAGTGTATTGAACTGAAGAGGATCTACTGTTCTTGTCAGGTTCCTAAGCAGACTTGAACTAGATATGGCCGTGTGTAGGAAGCACAGTTTTTTTGTTCTGAGCAAGTTCACTTTTCGGAAAACATAGGAAACAGAGTAGAGTAGAAGAGTGCTCTTTTCTCAAAAGCAGAGTGTGTTTTTGTAAGGCGAGCTAGCGTTTGTTTCCTAGTCCTAAATGGAGTTGAATCACAAGCAGTTTCTGGTCCTATGAACAAGAGTTGTTTTCTGGTAAGGAAAGTCACTATTGCTCTCCCATTGCCCTTTACAAGGCAAATAGCACTCGCGTCTTTTCCCAGCAAGTAGAGTGTATTGGACTGAATAGGAGCTACTGTTCTTGTCAGTTTACTAAGCAGAATTGAACTAGATATGGTCCGTACGTGTAGGAAGCACAGTTCTTTTGTTCTGAGCAAGCTCACTGTTTGGACCGCATAGGAAACACAGTAGAGTAGAAGAGTGCTCTTTTCTCAAAAGCAGAGTGTGTTTCTTGGAAGTCGAGCTAGCATTTCTTTCCCAGTCCTAAATGGAGTTGAGTCACATACTGTTTTTTGTCCTACGAGCAAGAGTTGTTTTCTGGTAAGGAAAGTCACTATTGTGATCCAATTGCCATACACAGTGCAAATAGCACTCGCGTCTGTTCGCCGCAAGTACAGTGTATTGGACTGAAGAGGAGGTACTGTTCTTGTCAGTTTCCTAAGCAGAGTTGAACTAGATATGGCCCGTGTGTGTAGGAAGCACAGTTCTTTTGTTCTGAGCAAGCTCATTGTTCGGACCCCATAGGAAACACAGTAGAGTAGAAGAGTGCTCTTTTCTCAAAAGCAGGGTGTGTTTCATGTAAGGCGAGCTAGCATTTGTTTCCCAGTCCTAAATGGAGTTGAATCACATGCAGTTTCTGATCCTGGGAGCAAGAGTTGTTTTCTGGTAAGGAAAGTCACTATTGCGCTCCCATTGCCATACACAGTGCAAATAGCACTCGCGTCTGTTCCCAGCAATTACAGTGTATCGGACTGAAGAGGAGCTACTGTTCTTGTCAGTTTCCTAAGCAGAGTTGAACTAGATATGGCCCGTGTGTAGGAAGCACAGTTCTTTTGTTCTGAGCAAGCTCACTGTTCTGGCCCTATAGGAAACACAGTAGAGTAGAAGAGTGCTCTTTTCTCTAAAGCAGAGTGTGTTTCTTGTAAGGTGAGCTAGCTTTTGTTTCCCAGTCCTAAATGGAGTTGAGTCACATGCAGTTTTTTGTCCTACGAGCAAGAGTTGTTTTCTCGTAAGACAAGTCACTATTGTGCTCCAATGCCATACACAGTGCAAATAGCACTCTCGTCTGTTCCCCACAAGTACAGTGTATTGGACTGAAGAGGATCTACTGTTCTTGTCAGGTTACTAAGAAGAATTTAACTAGATATGGCCATGTGTGTAGGAAGCACAGTTCTTTTGTTCTGAGCAAGCTCACTGTTCGGACACCATAGGAAAAACAGTAGAGTAGAAGAGTGCTCTTTTCTCCAAAGCAGAGTGTGTTTCTTGTAATGCGAGCTAGCGTTTGTTTCCCAGTCCTAAATGGAGTTGAATCTCATGCAGTTTCTGGTCCTAAGAGCAAGAGTTGTTTTCTGGTAAGAAGAGTCACTATTGCGCTGCCATTGCCATACACAGGACAAATAGCACTGGCGTCTGTTCCCAGCAAGTACAGTGTATTGGACTGAAGAGGATCTACTGTTCTTGTCAGGTTCCTAAGCAGAATTGAACTAGATATGGCCGTGTGTGTAGGAAGCACAGTTCTTTTTTTCTGAGCAAGTTCACTGTTCGGACACCATAGGAAACCCAGTAGAGTAGAAGAGTGCTCTTTTCTCAAAAGCAGAGTGTGTTCTTCTAAGGCGAGCTAGCGTTTGTTTCCCAGTCCTAAATGGAGTTGAATCACATGCAGTTTCTGGTCCTAAGAGCAAGAGTTGTTTTCTGGTAAGGAAATTCACTATTGTGCTCCCCTTGACATACATAGTGCAAATAGCTCTCGCGTCTGTTCCCAGCAAGTACAGTGTATCGGACTGAAGAGGAGCTACTGTTCTTGTCAGTTTCCTAAGCAGAGTTCAACTAGATATGGCCCGTGTGTGTAGGAAGCACCGTTCTTATGTTCTGAGCAAGCTCACTGTTTTGGCCCTATAGGAAACACAGTAGAGTAGAAGAGTGCTCTTTTCTAAAAAGCAGAGTGTGTTTTTGTAAGGCGAGCTAGCGTTTGTTTCCTAGTCCTAAATGGAGTTGAATCACATGCAGTTTCTGGTCCTACGAACAAGAGTTTTTTTCTGGTAAGGAAAGTCACTATTGCGCTCCCATTGCCCTACACAAGGCAAATAGCACTCGCGTCTTTTCCCAGCAAGTACAGTGTATTGGACTGAATAGGAGCTACTGTTCTTGTCAGTTTCCTAAGCAGAGTTCAACTAGATATGGCCCGTGTGTGTATGAAGTACAGTTCTTTTTTTCTGAGCAAGCTCACTGTTCTGGCCCTATAGGAAACACAGTAGAGTAGAAGAGTGCTGTTTTCTCAAAAGCAGAGTGTGTTTCTTGTTAAGCGAGGTAGAGTTTATTTCCCAGTCCTAAATGGAGTTGAATCCCATGCAGTTTCTGGTCCTACGAGCAAGAGTTGTTTTCTGGTAAGAAGAGTCACTATTGCGCTGCCATTGCCATATACAGGACAAATAGCACTGGCGTCTGTTCCCAGCAAGTACAGTGTATTGGACTGAAGAGGATCTACTGTTCTTGTCAGGTTCCTAAGCAGACTTGAACTAGATATGGCCGTGTGTGTAGGAAGCACAGTTTTTTTGTTTTGAGCAAGCTCACTTTTCGGAACACCTAGAAAACACAGTAGAGTGGAAGAGTGCTCTTTTCTCAAAAGCAGAGTGTGTTTCTTGGAAGTCGAGCTAGCGTTTGTTTCCCAGTCCTAAATGGAGTTGAGTTACATGCAGTTTTTTGTCCTACGAGCAAGAGTTGTTTTCTCGTAAGACAAGTCACTATTGTGCTCCAATTGCCATACACAGTGCAAATAGCACTGGCGTCTGTTCCCCGCAAGTACAGTGTATTGGACTGAAGAGGAGCTACTGTTCTTGTCCGTTTCCTAAGCAGAGTTGAACTAGATATGGCCCGTGTGTGTAGGAAGCACAGTTCTTATGTTCTGAGCAAGCTCACTGTTCTGGCCCCAGAGGAAACACAGTAGAGTAGAAGAGTGCTCTTTTCTCTAAAGCAGAGTGTGTTTCTTGTAAGGCGAGCTAGCGTTTGTTTCCCAGTCCTAAATGGAGTTGAGTCACTTGCAGTTTTTTGTCCTATGAGCAAGAGTTGCTTTCTGGTAAGACTAGTCACTATTGTGCTAAAATTGCCATACACAGTGCAAATAGCACTCGCGTCTGTTCCCCGCAAGTAAAGTGTATTGGACTGAAGAGGAGCTACTGTTCTTGTCAGTTTCATAAGCGGAGTTGAACTAGATATGGCCCGTGTATGTAGGAAGCACAGTTCTTTTGTTCTGAGCAAGCTCACTGTTCGGACCCCATAGGAAACACAGTAGAGTAGAAGAGTGCTCTTTTCCCAAAAGCAGAGTGTGTTTCATGTAAGGCGAGCTAGCATTTGTTTCCCAGTCCTAAATGGAGTTGAATCACATGCAGTTTCTGGTGCTACGAGCAAGAGTTGTTTTCTGGTAAGGAAAGTCACTATTGTCCTCCTATTGCCATCCACAGTACAAATAGCACTCGCGTCTTTTATCACCAAGTACAGTGTATTGGACTGAAGAGGAGCTACTGTTCTTGTCAGTTACCTAAGCAGAGTTCAACTTGATATGGCCCGTGTGTAGGAAATACAGTTCTTTTGTTCTGAGCAAGCTCACTGTTCTGGCCATATAGGAAACACTGTAGAGTAGAAGAGTGCTCTTTTCTCAAAAGCAGAGTGTGTTTTTGTAAGCGAGCTATCGTTTGTTTCCTAGTCCTAAATGGAGTTGAATCACATGCAGTTTCTGGTCCTACGAAAAAGAGCTGTTTTCTGGTAAGGAAAGTCACTATTGCGCTCCCATTGCCCTACACAAGGCAAATAGCACTCGCACCTTTTGCCAGCAAGTACAGTGTATTGGACTGAATAGGAGCTACTGTTCTTGTCAGTTTTCAAAGCAGAGTTCAATAGATATGGACCGTGTGTAGGAAGCACAGTTCTTTTGTTCTGAACAAGCTCACTGTTTGGACCCCATAGGAAACACAGTAGAGTAGAAGAGTGCTCTTTTCTTAAAAGCAGAGTGTGTTTCATGTAAGGCGAGCTAGGATTTGTTTCCCAGTCCTAAATGGAGTTGAATCTCATGCAGTTTCTGGTCTTACGAGCAAGAGTTGTTTTCTGGTAAGGAAAGTCACTATTGCGCTCCCATTGACATACACAGTGCAAATAGCACTCGCGTCTGTTCCCAGCAAGTACAGTGTATCAGACTGAAGAGGAGCTACTGTTCTTCTCAGTTTCCTAAGTATAGTTGAACAAGATATGGCCCGTGTGTAGGAAGCACAGTTCTTTTGTTCTGAGCAAGCTCACTGTTCTGGCCCTATAGGAAACACAGTAGAGTAGAAGAGTGCTCTTTTCTCTAAAGCAGAGTGTGTTTCTTGTAAGGTGAGCTAGCTTTTGTTTCCCAGTCCTAAATGGAGTTGAATCACATGCAGTTTCTGGTCCTACAAGCAAGAGTTGTTTTCTGGTAAGAAGAGTCACTATTGCGCTCCCATTGCCATACACAGGACAAATAGCACTGGCGTCTGTTCCCAGCAAGTACAGTGTATCGGACTGAAGAGGAGCTACTGTTCTTGTCAGTTTCCTAAGCAGAGTTGAACTAGATATGGCCCGTGTTTAGGAAGCACAGTTCTTTTGTTCTGAGCAAGCTCACTGTTCGGACCCCATAGGAAACACAGTAGAGTAGAAGAGTGCTCTTTTCTCAAAAGCAGAGTGTGTTTCTTGTAAGGCGAGCTAGCATTTGTTTCCCAGTCCTAAATGGATTTGAATCACATGCAGTTTCTGGTCCTACGAGCAAGAGTTGTTTTCTGGTAAGGTAAGTCACTATTGCGCTTCTATTGCCATACACAGTGCAAATAGCTCTCGCGTCTATTCCCAGCAAGCACAGTGTATCGGACTGAAGAGGAGCTACTGTTCTTATCAGTTTCCTAAGCAGAGTTGAACTAGATATGGCCCGTGTGTGTAGGAAGCACAGTTCTTATGTTCTGAACAAGCACACTGTTCTGGCCCTATTGGAAACACAGTAGAGTAGAAGAGTGCTCTTTTCTCAAAAGCAGAGTGTGTTCTTCTAAGGCGAGCTAGCGTTTGTTTCCCAGTCCTAAATGGAGTTGAATCACATGCAGTTTCTGGTCCTAAGAGCAAGAGTTGCTTTCTGGTAAGGAAATTCACTATTGTGCTCCCCTTGCCATACATAGTGCAAATAGCTCTCGCGTCTGTTCCCAGCAAGTACAGTGTTTCGGACTGAAGAGGAGCTACTGTTCTTGTCAGTTTCCTAAGCAGAGTTCAACTAGATATGGCCCGTGTGTAGGAAGCACCGTTCTTATGTTCTGAGCAAGCTCACTGTTCTGGCCCTATAGGAAACACAGTAGAGTAGAAGAGTGCTCTTTTCTCAAAAGCAGAGTGTGTTTCTTGTAAGGTGAGCTAGCTTTTGTTTCCCAGTCCTAAATGGAGTTGAATCACACGCAGTTTCTGGTCCTACAAGCAAGAGTTGTTTTCTGGTAAGAAGAGTCACTATTGCGCTGCCATTGAAATACAGAGGACATTTAGCACTGGAGTCTGTTCCCAGCAAGTACAGTGTATTGGACTGAAGAGGATCTACTGTTCTTGTCAGGTTCCTAAGCAGACTTGAAGTACATATGGCCGTGTGTGTAGGAAGCGCAGTTTTTTTGTTCTGAGCAAGCTCATTGTTCGGAACACATAGGAAACATAGTAGAGTAGAAGAGTGCTCTTTTCTCAAAAGCAGAGTGTGTTTTTTGGAAGTTGAGCTAGCGTTTGTTTCCCAGTCCTAAACGGAGTTGAGTCACATGCAGTTTTTTGTCCAACGAGCAAGAGTTATTTTCTGGTAAGACAAGTCACTATTGTGCTCCAATGCCATACACACTGCAAATAGCACTCGCGTCTGTTCCCCGCAAATACAGTGTATTGGACTGAAGAGGAGCTACTGTTCTTGTTTGTTTCCTAAGCAGAGTTGAATTAGATGTGACCCGTGTGTGTAGAAAGCACAGTTCTTTTGTTCTGAGCATGCTCACTGTTTGGACCCCATAGGAAACACAGTAGAGTAGAAGAGTGCTCTTTTCTCAAAAGCAGAGTGTGTTTCTTGTAAGGCGAGCTAGCATTTCTTTCCCAGTCCTAAATGGAGTTGAATCACATGCAGATTCTGGTCCTACAAGCAAGAGTTGTTTTCTGGTAAGAAGAGTCACTATTGCGCTCCCATTGCCATACACAGGACAAATACCAGTGGCGTCTGTTCCCAGCAAGTACAGTGTATTGGACTGAAGAGGATCTACTGTTCTTGTCAGGTTCCTAAGCAGAATTGAACTAGATATGGCCGTGTGTAGGAAGCACAGTTCTTTTGTTCTGAGCAAGCTCACTGTTCGGACCCCATAGGAAACACAGTAGAGTAGAAGAGTGCTCTTTTCTCAAAAGCAGAGTGTGTTTCTTGTAAGGCGAGCTAGCATTTGTTTCCCAGTCCTAAATGGAGTTGAATCACATGCAGTTTCTGGTCCTACGAGCAAGAGTTGTTTTTTGGTAAGGTAAGTCACTATTGCGCTTCCATTGCCATACACAGTGCAAATAGCACTCGCATGTTTTCCCAGCAAGTACAGTGTATCGGACTGAAGAGGAGCTACTGTTCTTGTCAGTTTCCTAAGCAGAGTTGAACTAGTTATGGCCCGTGTGTAGGAAGCACAGTTCTTTTGTTCTGAGCAAGCTCACTGTTCTGGCCCTATAGGAAACACAATAGAGTAGAAGAGTGCTCTTTTCCCTAAAGCAGAGTGTGTTTCTTGTAAGTCGAGCTAGCGTTTGATTCCCAGTCCTAAATGGAGTTGAATCACATGCAGTTTCTAGTCCGACAAGCAAGGGTTGTTTTATGGTAAGAAGAGTCACTGTTGCGCTGCCATTGCCATACACAGGACAAATAGCACTTGCGTCTGTTCCCAGCAAGTACAGTGTATTGTACAGAAGAGGATCTACTGTTCTTGTCAGGTTCCTAAGCAGAATTGAACTAGATATGACCGTGTGTGTAGGAAGCACAGTTCTAATGTTCTGAGCAAGTTCACTCTTCTGGCTATATAGGAAACACAGTAGAGTAGAAGAGTGCTCTTTTCTCAAAAGCAGAGTGTGTTTCTTGGAAGTCGAGCTAGTGTTTGTTTCCTAGTCCTAAATGGAGTTGAGTCACATGCAGTTTTTTGTCCTACGAGCAAGAGTTGTTTTCTGGTAGACAAGTCACTATTGTGCTCCAATTGTCATACACAGTGCAAATAGCACTCGCGTCTGTTCCCTGCAAGTACAGTATTTTGGAAGGAAGAGGAGCTATTGTTCTTGTCAGTTTCCTAAGCAGAGTTGAACTAGATATGGCCCGTGTGTAGGAAGCACAGTTCTTTTGTTCTGAGCAAGCTCGCTTTTCGGACCCCATTGGAAACACAGTAGAGTAGAAGAGTGCTCTTTTCTCTAAAGCAGAGTGTGTTTCTTGTAAGGTGAGCTAGCTTTAGTTTCCCAGTCCTAAATGGAGTTGAATCACATGCAGTTTCTGGTCCTACAAGCAAGAGTTGTTTTCTGGTAAGAAGAGTCACTATTGCACTGCCATTGCCATACACAGGACAAATAGCACTGGCGTCCTTTCCCAGCAAGTACAGCGTATTGGACTGAAGAGGATCTACTGTTATTGTAAGGTTCCTAAGCAGAAGTGAACTAGATATGGCCGTGTGTGTAGGAAGCACAGTTCTTTTGTTCTGAGCAAGCTCACTGTTCGGACCCCATAGGAAACACAGTAGAGTAGAAGAGTGCTCTTTTCTCAAAAGCAGAGTGTGTTTCTTGGAAGTCGAGCTAGCGTTTGTTTCCCAGTCCTAAATGGAGTTGAGTCACATGCAGTTTTTTGTCCTACGAGCAAGAGTTGTTTTCTGGTAAGACGAGTCACTATTGTGCTCCAATGCCATACACAGTGCAAATAGCACTCGCGTCTGTTCCCCGCAAGTACAGTGTATCGGACTGAAGAGGAGCTACTGTTCTTGTTTGTTTCATAAGCAGAGTTGAACTAGATATGGCCCGTGTGTGTAGAAAGCACAGATCTTTTGTTCTGAGCAAGCTCACTGTTCGGACCCCATAGGAAAAACAGTAGAGTAGAAGAGTGCTCTTTTCTCAAAAGCAGAGTTTGTTTCTTGTAAGGCGTGCTAGCATTTCTTTCCCAGTCCTAAATGGAGTTGAATCACATGCAGTTTCTGGTCCTACGAGCAAGAGTTGTTTTCTGGTAAGGAAAGTCACTATTGCGCTCCCATTGACATACACAGTGCAAATAGCACTCAAGTCTGTTCCCAGCAAGTACAGTGTATCAGACTGAAGAGGAGCTACTGTTCTTGTCAGTTTCCTAAGCAGAGTTGAACTAGTTATGGCCCGTGTGTAGGAAGCACAGTTCTTTTGTTCTGAGAAAGCTCACTGT
Source organism: Peromyscus eremicus (assembly GCF_949786415.1). Taxonomy (NCBI): domain Eukaryota; kingdom Metazoa; phylum Chordata; class Mammalia; order Rodentia; family Cricetidae; genus Peromyscus; species Peromyscus eremicus. The sequence continues at coordinate 267,187 of NW_026734525.1, read as the reverse complement.
TCTGGCCCTATAGGAAACACAATAGAGTAGAAGAGTGCTCTTTTCCCTAAAGCAGAGTGTGTTTCTTGTAAGGCTAGCTAGCGTTTGTTTCCCAGTACTAAATGGAGTTGAATCACATGCAGTTTCTAGTCCTACGAGCAAGAGTTGTTTTATGGTAAGAAGAGTCACTATTGCACTGCCATTGCCATACACAGGAAAAATAGCACTGGCGTCTGTTCCCAGCAAGTACAGTGTGTTGTACAGAAGAGGATCTACTGTTCTTGTCAGGTTCCTAAGCAGAATTGAACTAGATATGGCCGTGTGTGTAAGAAGCACAGTTGTAATATTCTGAGCAAGTTCAATCTTCTGGCTCTATAGGAAACACAGTAGAGTAGAAGAGTGCTCTTTTCTCAAAAGCAGAGTGTGTTTCTTGCATGCAGAGCTAGCGTTTGTTTCCTAGTCCTAAATGGAGTTGAGTCACATGCAGTTTTTTGTCCTACGAGCAAGAGTTGTTTTCTGGTAAGACAAGTCACTATTGTGCTCCAATTGCCATACACAGTGCAAAGAGCACTCGCGTCTGTTCCCTGCAAGTACAGTGTATTGGAAGGAAGAGGAGCTATTGTTCTTGTCAGTTTCCTAAGCAGAGTTGAACTAGATATGGCCCATGTGTGTAGGAAGCACAGTTCTTTTGTTCTGAGCAAGCTCACTGTTCGGACACCTTAGGAAACACAGTAGAGTAGAAGAGTGCTCTTTTCTCAAAAGCAGAGTGTGTTTCATGTAAGGCGAGCTAGCATTTGTTTCCCAGTCGTGAATGGAGTTGAATCACATGCAGTTTCTGGTCTTACGAGCAAGAGTTGTTTTCTGGTAAGGAAAGTCACTATTGCGCTCCCATTGCCATACACAGTGCAAATAGCACTCGCGTCTGTTCCCAGCAAGTACAGTGTATCGGACTGAAGAGGTGCTACTGTTCTTGTCAGTTTCCTAAACAGAGTTGAACGAGATATGGCCCTGTGTGTAGGACGCACAGTCATTTTGTTCTGAGCAAGCTCACTGTTCTGGCACTATAGGAAATACAGTAGAGTAGAAGAGTGCTCTTTTCTCTAAAGCAGAGTGTGTTTCATGTAAGGCGAGGTAGCATTTGTTTCCCAGTCCTAAATGGCGTTGAATCTCATGCAGTTTCTGGCCTTACGAGCAAGAGTTGTTTTCTGGTAAGGAAAGTCACTATTGCGCTCCCATTGACATACACAGTGCAAATAGCACTCGCGTCTGTTCCCAGCAAGTACAGTGTATCAGACTGAAGAGGAGCTACTGTTCTTGTCAGTTTCCTAAGCAGAGTTGAACTAGATATGGCCCGTGTGTAGGAAGCACAGTTCTTTTGTTCTGACCAAGCTCACTGTTCTGGCCCTATAGGAAACACAGTAGAGTAGAAGAGTGCTCTTTTCTCAAAAGCAGAGTGTGTTTCTTGTAAGGTGAGCTAGCTTTTGTTTCCCAGTCCTAAATGGAGTTGAATCACATGCAGTTTCTGGTCCTACAAGCAAGAGTTGTTTTCTGGTAAGAAGAGTCACTATTGCGCTGCCATTGACATACAGAGGACATTTAGCACTGGCGTCTGTTCCCAGCAAGTACAGTGTATTGGACTGAAGAGGATCTAATGTTCTTGTCAGGTTCCTAAGCAGACTTGAAGTAGATATGGCCGTGTGTAGGAAGCACAGTTTTTTTGTTCTGAACAAGCTCATTGTTCGGAACACATAGGAAACACAGTAGAGTAGAAGAGTGCTCTTTTCTCAAAAGCAGAGTGTGTTTTTTGGAAGTCGAGCTAGCGTTTGTTTCCCAGTCCTAAATGGAGTTGAGTCACATGCAGTTTTTTGTCCAATGAGCAAGAGTTATTTTCTGGTAAGACAAGTCACTATTGTGCTCCAATGCCATACACAGTGCAAATAGCACTCGTGTCTGTTCCCCACAAATACAGTGTATTGGACTGAAGAGGAGCTACTGTTCTTGTTTGTTTCCTAAGCAGAGTTGAATTAGATATGGCCCGTGTGTGTAGAAAGCACAGTTCTTTTGTTCTGAGCATGCTCACTGTTTGGACCCCATAGGAAACACAGTAGAGTAGAAGAATGCTCTTTTCTCAAAAGCAGAGTGTGTTTCATGTAAGGCGAGCTAGCGTTTCTTTCCCAGTCCTAAATGGAGTTGAATCACATGCAGTTTCTGGTTCTACGAGCAAGAGTTGTTTTCTGGTAAGGAAAGTCACTATTGCGCTCCCATTGCCATACATAGTGCAAATAGCACTCGGTCCGTTCCCAGCAAGTACAGTGTATCAGACTGTTGAGGAGCTAATGTTCTTGTCAGTTTCCTAAGCAGAGTTGAACTAGATATGGCTCGTGTGAAGGAAGCACAGTTCTTTTGTTCTGATCAAGCTCACTGTTCTGGCCCAATAAAAAAAACAGTAGAGTAGAAGAGTGCTCTTTTCTCAAAAGCACAGTGTTTTTCTTGTAAGGCGAGCTAGAGTTTGTTTCCCAGTCCTAAATGGAGTTGAATCACATGCAGTTTCTGGTCCTACGAGCAAGAGTTGTTTTCTGGTAAGAAGAGTCACTATTGAGCTCTCATTGTCATACACAGAGCAAATAGTACTGGCATCTGTTCCCAGCATGTACAGTGTATGGACTGAAGAGGATCTACTGTTCTTGTCAGTTTCCTAAGCAGAATTGAATAGGTATGGCCCCTGTGTGCAGGAAGCACAGTTCTTTTGTTCTGAGGAAACTCACTGCTCTGGCTCTATAGGAAACTCAGTAGAGTAGAAGAGTCCTCATTTCTCTAAAGCAGAGTGTGTTTCTTGTAAGGCAAACTAGCGTTTGTTTCAAAGTTCTAAATGGAGTTGAATCACATGCAGTTTCTTGTCCTACGAGCAAGAGTTTTTTATGGTAACAGTAGTCACTATTGCGCTGCCATTGCCATACACAGGACAAATAGCACTGGCGTCTGTTCCCAGCAAGTACAGTGTATTGGACTGAAGAGGATCTACTGTTCTTGTCAGGTTCCTAATCAGAATTGAACTAGATATGGCCGTGTGTGTAGGAAGCACAGTTCCTTTGTACTGAGCAAGCTCACTGTTTTGACCACAGCAGAAACACAGTAGAGTAGAATAGTGCTCTTTTCTCAAAAGCAGAGGGTGTTTCTTGTAAGGCTAGCTAGCGTTTGTTTCCCAGTCCTAAATGGAGTTGAATCCCATGCAGTTTCTTGTCCTACGAGCAAGAGTTGTGTTCTGGTAAGAAGAGTCACTATTGTGCTGCCATTGCCATACACAGGACAAATAGCACTGTTGTCTGTTCCCAGCAAGTACACTGTATTGGACTGAAGAGGATCTACTGTTCATGTCAGGTTCCTAAGCAGAATTGAACTAGATATGGCCGTGTGTGGAGGAAGCACAGTTTTTTTGTTCTGAGCAAGCTCACTGTTCGGACCACATAGGAAACACAGTAGAGTAGAAGAATGCTCTTTTCTCAAAAGCAGAGTGTCTTTCTTGTAAGGCGAGCTAGCGTTTGTTTCCCAGTCCTAAATGGAGTTGAATCACATCCTGTTTTTGTTCCTACGAGCAAGAGTTGTTTTCTGGTAAGAAGAGTCACTATTGCGCTCCCATTGTTTTACACAGGGCAAATAGCACTGGCGTCTGTTCCCAGCATGTACAGTGTATTGGACTGAAGAGGATCTACTGTTCTTGTCAGGTTCCTAAGCAGAATTGAAGTAGATATGGCCGTGTGTGTAGGAAGCACAGTCTTTTGTTCTGAGCATGCTCACTGTTCTGGCCCTAATTGAAACACAGTAGAGTAGAAGAGTGCTCTTTTCTCAAAAGCAGAGTGTGTTTCTTGTAAGGCGAGCTAGCGTTTGTTTCCCAGTCCTAAATGGAGTTGAATCACATGCAGTTTCTGGTCCTATGAGCAAGAGTTGTTTTCTGGTAAGGAAAGTCACTATTGTGTTCCCATTGCCATACAAAGTGCAAAGAGCACTCGCGTCTGTTCCCAGCAAGTACAGTGTATCAGACTGAAGAGGAGCTACTGTTCTTGTCAGTTTCCTAAGCAGAGTTGAACGAGATATGGCCCATGTGTGTAGGAAGAACAGTTCTCTTGTTCTGAGCAAGCTCACTGTTCTGGCCCTATAGGAAACACAGTAGAGTAGAAGAGTGCTCTTTTCTCAAAAGCAGAGTGTGTTTCATGTAAGGCGAGCTAGCATTTGTTTCCCAGACCTAAATGGAGTTGAATCACATGCAGTTTCTGGTCCTACGAGCAAGAGTTGTTTTCTGGTAAGGAAAGTCACTATGGTGCTCCCATTGCCATACACAGTGCAAATAGCTCTCACGTGTGTTCCCAGCTATTACAGTGTATCGGGCTGAGGAGGAGCTACTGTTTTTGTCAGTTCCCTAAGCAGAGTTGAACTAGATATGGCCCGTGTGTGTAGGAAGCACAGTTTTTTTTTTCTGAGCAAGCTCACTGTTCTGGCCCTAGAGGAAACACTTTAGAGTATAAGAGGGCTCTTTTCTCAAAAGCAGAGTGTGTTTCTTGTAATGCGAGCTAGCGTTTGTTTCCCAGTCCTAAATGGAGTTGAATCTCATGCAGTTTCTGGTCCAACAAGCAAGAGTTGTTTTCTGGTAAGAAGAGTCACTATTGTGCTCCCATTGCAATATAAAGTGCAAAGAGCACTCGCGTCTGTTCCCAGCAAGTACAGTGTATCAGACTGAAGAGGAGCTACTGTTCTTGTCAGTTTCCTAAGCAGAGTTGAACGATATATGGCCCATGTGTGTAGGATGAACAGTTCTCTTGTTCTGAGCAAGCTCACTGTTCTGGCCCTATAGGAAAGACAGTAGAGTAGAAGAGTGCTCTTTTCTCAAAAGCAGAGTGTGTTTCTTGTAAGGCGAGCTAGCAGTTGTTTCCCAGTCCTAAATGGAGTTGAATCACATGCAGTTTCTGGTCCTACGAGCAAGAGTTGTTTTCTGATAAGGAAAGTCACTATTGCGCTCCCATTGCCATACATAGTGCAAATAGCACTCGGGCCGTTCCCAGCAAGTACAATGCATCGGACTGAAGAGGAGCTACTGTTCTTGTCAGTTTCCTAAGCAGAGTTGACCTAGATATGGTCCGTGTGTAGGAAGCACAGTTTTCTGTTCTGAGCAAGCTCACTGTTTGGACCCCGTAGGAAACACAATAGAGTAGAAGAGTGCTCTTTTCTCAAAAGCAGACTGTGTTTCTTGTAAGGCGAGCTACTGTTCCCAGCAAGTGCTGTGTATTGGACTGAAGAGGATCTACTGTTCTTGTCAGGTTTATAAGCAGAATTGAAGTAGATATGGCCGTGTGTGTAGGAAGCACAGTTTTTTTGTTCTGAGCAAGCTCACTGTTCGGACACCATAGGAAACACAGTAGAGTAGAGGAGTGCTCTTTTCTCTAAAGCAGAGTGTGTTTCTTGTAAGGCGAACTAGCATTTGTTTCCCAGTCCTAAATGGAGTTGAATCACATGCAGTTTCTGGTCCTACGAGCAAGAGTTGTTTTCTGGTAAGAAAAGTCACTATTGCGCTCCCATTGACATACACAGTGCAAATAGCACTCGCGTCTGTTCCCAGCAAGTACAGTGTATCGGACTGAAGAGGAGCTACTGTTCTTGTCACTTTCCTAAGCAGAGTTGAACGAGATATGGCCCTGTGTGTAGGACGCACAGTCATTTTGTTCTGAGCAAGCTCACTGTTCTGGCCCTATAGGAAACACAGTAGAGTAGAAGAGTGCTCTTTTCTCTAAAGCAGAGTGTGTTTCATGTAAGGTGAGCTAGCATTTGTTTCCCAGTCCTAAATGGAGTTGAATCTCATGCAGTTTCTGGTCTTACGAGCAAGAGTTGTTTTCTGGTAAGGAAAGTCACTATTGCGCTCCCATTGACATACACAGTGCAAATAGCACTCGCGTCTGTTCCCAGCAAGTACAGTGTATCAGACTGAAGAGGAGCTACTGTTCTTGTCAGTTTCCTAAGCAGAGTTGAACTAGATATCGCCCGTGTGTAGGAAGCACAGTTCTTTTGTTCTGAGCAAGCTCACTGTTCTGGCCCTATAGGAAACACAGTAGAGTAGAAGAGTGCTCTTTTCTCTAAAGCAGAGTGTGTTTCTTGTAAGGTGAGCTAGCTTTTGTTTCCCAGTCCTAAATGGAGTTGAATCACATGCAGTTTCTGGTCCTACGAGCGAGAGTTGTTTTCTGGTAAGAATAGTCACTATTGCACTGCCATTGCCATACACAGGACAAATAGCACTGGCGTCTGTTCCCACCAAGTACAGTATATCGGACTGAAGAGGATCTACTGTTCTTGTCAGGTGCCTAATCAGAATTGAACTAGATATGGCCGTGTGTGTAGGAAGCACAGTTCTTTTGTTCTGATCAAGCTCACTGTTCTGGCCCTACAGGAAACACAGTAGAGTAGAAGAGTGCTCTTTTCTCAAAAGCAGAGGGTGTTTCTTGGAAGGCGAGCTAGCATTTGTTTCCCAGTCCAAAATGGAGTTGAATCCCATGCAGTTTCTTGTCCTACGAGCAAGAGTTGTGTTCTGGTAAGAAGAGTCACTATTGTGCTGCCATTGCCATACACAGGATAAATAGCACTGTTGTCTGTTCCGAGCAAGTACACTGTATTGGACTGAAGAGGATCTACTCTTCTTGTCAGGTTCCTAAGCAGAATTGAACTACATATGGCCGTGTTTGTAGGAAGCACAGTTCTTTTGTTCTGAGCAAGCTCACTGTTCTGGCCCTATAGAAAACACAGTAGAATAGAAGAGTGCTCTTTTCTCAAAAGCAGAGTGTGTTTCTTGTAAGGCGAGCTAGTGTTTTTTTTCCCAGTCCTAAATGGAGTTGAATCACATGCAGTTTCTAGTCCTACGAGCAAGAGTTGTTTTCTGGTAAGGAAAGTCACTATTGTGTTCCCATTGCCATACACAGTGCAAAGAGCACTCGCGTCTGTTCCCAGCAAGTACAGTGTATCGGACTGAAGAGGAGCTACTGTTCTTGTCAGTTTCCTAAGCAGAGTTGAACTAGATATGGCGCGTGTGTGTAGGAAGAACAGTTCTCTTGTTCTGAGCAAGCTCACTGTTTTGGCCCTATAAGAAACACAGGAGAGTAGAAGAGTGCTCTTTTCTCTAAAGCAGAGTGTGTTTCATGTAAGGCGAGCTAGCATTTGTTTCCCAGTCCTAAATGGAGTTGAATCACATGCAGTTTCTGGTCCTACGATTAAGAATTGGTTTCTGTTAAGGAAAGACACTATTGAGCTCTCATTGCCATACATAGAGCATATAGCACTCGGTCCGTTCCCAGCAAGTACATTGCATCGGACTGAAGAGGAGCTACTGTTCTTGTCAGTTTCCTAAGCAGAGTTGAACTAGATATGGCCCGTGTGAAGGAAGCACAGTTCTTTTGTTCTGATCAAGCTCACTGTACTGGCCCTATAGGAAACACAGTAGAGTAGAAGAGTGCTCTTTTCTCAAAAGCAGAGTGTTTTTCTTGTAAGGCGAGCTAGCGTTTGTTTCCCAGTCCTAAATGGAGTTGAATCACATGCAGTTTCTGGTCCTAGGAACAAGAGTTGTTTTCTGGTAAGAAGAGTCACTATTACGCTCCCATTGTCATACACAGGGCAAATAGTACTGGCGTCTGTTCCCAGCATGTACAGTGTATTGGACTGAAGAGGATCTACTGTTCTTGTCAGTTTCCTAAGCAGAATTGAATAGATATGGCCCCTGTGTGCAGGAAGCACAGTTATTTTGTTCTGAGGAAGCTCACTCTTCAGGCCCTACAGGAAACACAGTATAGTAGAAGAATGCTCTTTTGTCAAAAGCAGAGTGTTTTTCTTGTAAGGCGAGCTTGCGTTTCTTTCCCAGTCCTAAATGGAGCTGAGACACATGCAGTTTTTGGTACTACGAGCAAGAGTTTTTTTCTGGTAAGAAGAGTCACTATTGCACTCCCATTGCCACACACAGTGCAAATAGCACTTTCATCTGTTCCCAGCAAGTACAGTGTATTGGACTGAAGAGGATCTACTGTTCTTGTCAGTTTCCTAAGCAGAGTTGAACTAGATATGGCCCGTGTGTGTAGGAAGCACAGTTCTTTTGTTCTGAGCAAGCTCACTGTTCGGATCCCATAGGAGACTCAGTAGTGTAGAAGAGTACTCTTTTATCAAAAGCAGAGTGTGTTTCATGTAAGGCGAGCTAGCATTTGTTTCCCAGTCCTAAATGGAGTTGAATCACATGCAGTTTCTGGTCCTACGAGCAAGAGTTGTTTTCTGCTAAGAAGAGTCCCTATTGCGCTCCCATTGTCATAAACAGAGCAAATAGTCCTGGCGTCTGTTCCTAACATGTACAGTGAATTGGACTGAAGAGGAGCTACTGTTCTTGTCAGTTTCCTAAGCAGAGTTGAACTAGATATGGCCCGTGTGTGTAGGAAGCACAGTTCTTTTGTTCTGAGCAAGCTCACTGTTCGGACCCATAGGAAACACAGTAGAGTAGAAGAGTGCTCTTTTCTCAAAAGCAGAGTGTGTTTCATGTAAGGCGAGCTAGCATTTGTTTCCCAGTCCTAAATGGAGTTGAATCACATGCAGTTTCTGGTCCTACGAGCAAGAGTTGTTTTCTGGTAAGAAAAGTCACTATTGCGCTCCCATTGCCATACACAGTGCAAATAGCACTCGCGTGTGTTCCCAGCTAGTACAGGGTATCGTACTGAAGAGGAGTTACTGTTTTTGTCAGTTTCCTAAGCAGAGTTGAACTAGATATGGCCCGTGTGTGTAGGAAGCACAGTTTTTTTTTTTCTGAGCAAGATCACTGTTCTGACCCTATAGGAAACACTTTAGAGAATAAGAGGGCTCTTTTCTCAAAAGCAGAGTGTGTTTCTTGTAATGCGAGCTAGCGTTTGTTTCCCAGTCCTAAATGGAGTTGAATCACATGCAGTTTCTGGTCCTACGAGCAAGAGTTGTTTTCTGGTAAGAAGAGTCACTATTGTGCTCCCATTGCCTTACACAGTGCAAATAGCACTCGCGTCTGTTCCCAGCAAGTACAGTGTATCGGACTGAAGAGTAGCTACTGTTGTTGTCAGTTTCCTATACAGAGTTGAAAGAGATATGGCCCGTGTGTGTAGGAAGCTCAGTTCTTTTGTTCTGAGCAAGCTCACTGCTTTGACCACATAGGAAACACAGTAGAGTAGAAGAGTGCTCTTTTCTCAAAAACAGCTTGTGTTTCATGTAAGGCGAGCTATCATTTGTATCCCAGTCCTAAATGGAGTTGAATCACATGCAGTTTCTGGTCCTATGAGCAAGAGTTGTTTTCTGTTAAGAAAAGTCACTATTGCGCTCCCATTGCCATACACAGTGCAAATAGCACTCGCGTCTGTTCCCAGCAAGTACAGTGTATCGGACTGAAGAGGAGCTACTGTTCTTGTCAGTTTCCTAAGCAGAGTTGAACTAGTTATGGCCCGTGTGTAGGAAGCACAGTTCTTTTGTTCTGAGCAAGCTCACTGTTCTGGCCCTATAGGAAACACAGTAGAGTAGAAGAGTGCTCTTTTCTCAAAAGCAGAGTGTGTTTCTTGTAAGGCGAGCTACCATTTGTTTCCCAGTCCTAAATGGAGTGGAATCACATGCAGTTTCTGGTCCTACTAGCAAGATTTGTTTTCTGGTATGGAAAGTCACTATTCGCTCCCATTGCCATACACAGTGCAAATAGCAGATGCGTCTGTTCCCAGCAATTACAGTGTATTGGACTGAAGAGGAGCTACTGTTTTTGTCAGGTTCCTAAGCAGAGTTGAACTAGATATGGCCCGTGTGTGTAGGAAGCACAGTTCTTATGTTCTGAGCATGCTCACTGCTCTGGCCCCATAGGAAACACAGTAGAGTAGAAGAGTGCTCTTTTCTCTAAAGCAGAGTGTGTTTCTTGTAAGGCGAGCTAGCGTTTGTTTCCCAGAACTAAATGGAGTTGAGTCACATGCAGTTTTTTGTCCTACGAGCAAGAGTTTTTTTCTGGTAAGACGAGTCACTATTGTGCTCCAATTGCCTTACACAGTGCAAATAGCACTCGCATATGTTCCCAGCAAGTATAGTGTATCGGACTGAAGAGGAGCTACTGTTCTTGTCAGTTTCCTAAGCAGACTTGAACTAGATATGGCCTTGTGTGTAGGAAGCACAGTCCTTTTGTTCTGAGCAAGCTCACTGTTCTGGCCCTATAGGAAACACAGTAGAGTAGAAGAGTGCTCTTTTCTCTAAAGCAGAGTGTGTTTCATGTAAGGCGAGCTAGCATTTGTTTCCCAGTCCTAAATGGAGTTGAATCTCATGCAGTTTCTGGTCTTACGAGCAAGAGTTGTTTTCTGGTAAGGAAAGTCACTATTGCGCTCCCATTGACATACACAGTGCAAATAGCACTCGCGTCTGTTCCCAGCAAGTACAGTGTATCAGACTGAAGAGGAGCTACTGTTCTTGTCAGTTTCCTAAGCAGAGTTGAACTAGATATGGCCCGTGTGTAGGAAGCACAGTTCTTTTGTTCTGAGCAAGCTCACTGTTCTGGCCCTATAGGAAACACAGTAGAGTAGAAGAGTGCTCATTTCTCTAAAGCAGAGTGTGTTTCTTGTAAGGTGAGGTAGCTTTTGTTTCCCAGTCCTAAATGGAGTTGAATCACATGCAGTTTCTGGTCCTACAAGCAAGAGTTGTTTTCTGGTAAGAAGAGTCACTATTGCGCTGCCATTGACATACAGAGGACATTTAGCACTGGCGTCTGTTCCCAGCAAGTACAGTGTATTGGACTGAAGAGGATCTACTGTTCTTGTCAGGTTCCTAAGCAGACTTGAAGTAGATATGGCCGTGTGTGTAGGAAGCACAGTTTTTTTGTTCTGAGCAAGCTCATTGTTCGGAACACATAGGAAACACAGTAGAGTAGAAGAGTGCTCTTTTCTCAAAAGCAGAGTGTGTTTTTTGGAAGTCGAGCTAGCGTTTGTTTCCCAGTCCTAAATGGAGTTGAGTCACATGCAGTTTTTTGTCCAACGAGCAAGAGTTATCTTCTGGTAAGACAAGTCACTATTGTGCTCCAATGCCATACACAGTGCAAATAGCACTCGCGTCTGTTCCCCGCAAACACAGTGTATTGGACTGAAGAGGAGCTACTGTTCTTGTTTGTTTCCTAAGCAGAGTTGAATTAGATATGGCCCGTGTGTGTAGAAAGCACAGTTCTTTTGTTCTGAGCATGCTCACTGTTTGGACCCCATAGGAAACACAGTAGAGTAGAAGAGTGCTCTTTTCTCAAAAGCAGAGTGTGTTTCTTGTAAGGCGAGCTAGCATTTCTTTCCCAGTCCTAAATGGAGTTGAATCACATGCAGTTTCTGGTCCTACGAGCAAGAGTTGTTTTCTGGTAAGGAAAGTCACTATTGCGCTCCCATTGCCATACACAGTGCAAACAGCACTCGCGTCTGTTCCCAGCAAGTACAGTGTATCGGACTGAAGAGGAGCTACTGTTCTTGTCTGTTTCCTAAGCAGAGTTGAACTAGTTATGGCCCGTGTGTAGGAAGCACAGTTCTTTTGTTCTGAGCAAGCTCACTGTTCTGGCCCTATAGGAAACACAGTAGAGTAGAAGAGTGCTCTTTTCTCAAAAGCAGAGTGTGTTTCTTGTAAGGCGAGCTACCATTTGTTTCCCAGTCCTAAATGGAGTGGAATCACATGCAGTTTCTGGTCCTACGAGCAAGATTTGTTTTCTGGTATGGAAAGTCACTATTGCGCTCCTATGCCATACACAGTGCAAATAGCACATGCGTCTGTTCCCAGCAATTACAGTGTATTGGACTGAAGAGGAGCTACTGTTTTTGTCAGGTTCCTAAGCAGAGTTGAACTAGATATCGCCCGTGTGTGTAGGAAGCACAGTTCTTATGTTCTGAGCACGCTCACTGCTCTGGCCCCATAGGAAACACAGTAGAGTAGAAGAGTGCTCTTTTCTCTAAAGCAGAGTGTGTTTCTTGTAAGGCCAGCTAGCGTTTGTTTCCCAGTCTTAAATGGAGTTGAATCACATGCAGTTTCTAGTCCTAAGAGCAAGAGTTGTTTTCTGGTAAGGAAAGTCACTATTGCGCTCCCCTTGCCATACATAGTGCAAATAGCTCTCGCGTCTATTCCCAGCAAGTACAGTGTATCGGACTGAAGAGGAGCTAATGTTCTTGTCAGTTTCCTAAGCAGAGTTGAACTAGATATGGCCCGTGTGTGTAGGAAGCACAGTTCTTATGTTCTGAACAAGCTCACTGTTCTCGCCCTATTGGAAACACAGTAGAGTAGAAGAGTGCTCTTTTCTCAAAAGCAGAGTGTGTTTTTGTAAGGCGAGTTAGCGTTAGTTTCCTAGTCCTAAATGGAGTTGAATCACATGCAGTTTCTGGTCCTACAAAAAAGAGCTGTTTTCTGGTAAGGAAAGTCACTATGGCGCTCCCATTGCCCTATACAAGACAAATAGCACTCGCGTCTTTTCCCAGCAAGTACAGTGTATTGGACTGAATAGGAGCTACTGTTCTTGTCAGTTTCCTAAGCAGAGTTGAACTAGATATGATCTGTGTGTGTAGGAATCACAGTTCTTTTGTTCTGAACAAGCTCACTGTTTGGACCACATAGGAAACACAGTAGAGTAGAAGAGTGCTCTTTTCTCTAAAGCAGAGTGTGTTTCTTGTAAGGCGACCTAGCATTTGTTTCCCAGTCCTAAGTGGAGTGGAATCACATGCACTTTCTGGTCCTACGTGCAAGAGTTGTTTTCTGTTAAGGAAATCACAATTGCGCTCCCATTGCCATACACAGTGCAAATAGCCCTCCCGTCTGTTCCCAGCAAGTACATTGTATTGGACCGAAGAGGAGCTACTGTTCTTCTCAGTTTCCTAAGCAGACTTGAACTAGATATGGCCCGTGTGTGTAGGAAGTACAGTTCTTTTTTTCTGAGCAATCTCACTCTTCTGGCCCTATAGGAAAACAGTAGAGTAGAAGATTGCTCTTTTCTCAAAAGCAGAGTGTGTTTCTTGTAAAGCGAGCTAGAGTTTATTTCCCAGTTCTAAATGGAGTTGAATCCCATGCAGTTTCTGGTCCTACGAGCAAGAGTTGTTTTCTGGTAGGAAGAGTCACTATTGCGCTGCCATTGCCATACACAGGACAAATAGCACTGGCGTCTCTTTCCAGCAAGTACAGTGTATTGGACTGAAGAGGATCTACTGTTCTTGTCAGATTCCTAAGCAGAATTGAACTAGATATGGCCGTGTGTGTAGGAAGCACAGTTCGTTTGTTCTGAGCAAGCTCACTGTTCGGACCCCATAGGAAACACAGTAGAGTAGAAGAGTGCTCTTTTCTCAAAAGCAGAGTGTGTTTCTTGTAAGGCGAGCTAGCATTTGTTTCCCAGTCCTAAATGGCGTTGAATCACATGCAGTTTCTGGTCCTACGAGCAAGAGTTGTTTTCTGGTAAGGAAAGTCACTATTGCGCTCCCATTGCCATACACAGTGCAAATAGAACTCGCGTCTGTTCCCAGCAAGTACAGTGTATCGGACTGAAGAGGAGCTACTGTTCTTGTCAGTTTCCGAGGCAGAGTTGAACTAGTTATAGCCCGTGTGTAGGAAGCACAGTTCTTTTGTTCTGAGAAAGCTCACTGTTCTGGCCCTATAGGAAACACAATAGAGTAGAAGAGTGCTCTTTTCCCTAAAGCAGAGTGTGTTTCTTGTAAGGCGAGCTAGCGTTTGTTTCCCAGTACTAAATGGAGTTGAATCACATGCAGTTTCTAGTCCTACGACCAAGAGCTTTTTTATGGTAAGAAGAGTCACTATTGCACTGCCATTGCCATACACAGGACAAATAGCACTGGCGTCTGTTCCCAGCATGTACAGTGTATTGTACAGAAGAGGATCTACTGTTCTTGTCAGGTTCCTAAGCAGAATTGAACTAGATATGGCCGTGTGTGTAGGAAGCACAGTTCTAATGTTCTGAGCAAGTTCAATCTTCTGGCTCTATAGGAAACACAGTAGAGTAGAAGAGTGCTCTTTTCTCAAAAGCAGAGTGTGTTTCTTGCATGGAGAGCTAGCGTTTGTTTCCTAGTCCGAAATGGAGTTGAGTCACATGCAGTTTTTTGTCCTACGAGCAAGAGTTGTTTTCTGGTAAGACAAGTCACTATTGTGCTCCAATTGTCATACACAGTGCAAATAGCACTCGCGTCTGTTCCCTGCAAGTACAGTGTATTGGAAGGAAGAGGAGCTATTGTTCTTGTCAGTTTCCTAAGCAGAGTTGAACTAGATATGGCCCATGTGTGTAGGAAGCACAGTTCTTTTGTTCTGAGCAAGCACACTGCTCGGACCCCTTAGGAAACACAGTAGAGTAGAAGAGTGCTCTTTTCTCAAAAGCAGAGTGTGTTTCATGTAAGGAGAGCTAGCATTTGTTTCCCAGTCCTAAATGGAGTTGAATCACATGCAGTTTCTGGTCTTACGAGCAAGAGTTGTTTTCTGGTAAGGAAAGTCACTATTGTGCTCCCATTGCCATACACGGTGCAAATAGCACTCGCGTCTGTTCCCAGCAAGTACAGTATATCGGACTGAAGAGGTGCTACTGTTCTTGTCAGTTTCTTAAGCAGAGTTGAACGAGATATGGCCCTGTGTGTAGGAAGCACAGTCCTTTTGTTCTGAGCAAGCTCACTGTTCTGGCCCTATAGGAAACACAGTAGTGTAGAAGAGTGCTCTTTTCTCTAAAGCAGAGTGTGTTTCATGTAAGGCGAGCTAGCATTTGTTTCCCAGTCCTAAATGGAGTTGAATCTCATGCAGTTTCTGGTCTTATGAGCAAGATTTGTTTTCTGGTAAGGAAAGTCACTATTGCGCTCCCATTGACATACACAGTGCAAATAGCACTCGCGTCTGTTCCCAGCAAGTACATTGTATCGGACTGAAGAGGAGCTACTGTTCTTGTCAGTTTCCTAAGCAGAGTTGAACTAGATATGGCCCGTGTGTAGGAAGCACAGTTCTTTTGTTCTGAGCAAGCTCACTGTTCTGGCCCTATAGGAAACACAGTAGAGTAGAAGAGTGATCTTTTCTCTAAAGCAGAGTGTGTTTCTTGTAAGGTGAGCTAGCTTTTGTTTCCCAGTCCTAAATGGAGTTGAATCACATGCAATTTCTGGTCCTATGAGCAAGAGTTGTTTTCTGGTAAGGAAAGTCCATATTGTGCTCCTATTGCTGTACACATTGCAAATAGCACTCCCATCTGTTCCCAGCAAGTACAGTGTATTGGACTGAAGAGGAGCTACTGTTCTTGTCAGTTTCCTAAGCAGAGTTGAACTAGATATGGCCCGTGTGTGTAGGAAGCACAGTTCTTTTGTTCTGAGCAAGCTCACTGTTCGGACCCCATAGGAAACACAGTAGAGTAGAAGAATGCTCTTTTCTCAAAAGCAGAGTGTGTTTCATGTAAGGTGAGCTAGCGTTTCTTTCCCAGTCCTAAATGTAGTTGAATCACATGCAGTTTCTGGTCCTACGAGCAAGAGTTGTTTTCTGGTAAGGAAAGTCACTATTGCGCTCACATTGCCATACACAGTGCAAATAGCACTCGGTCCGTTCCCAGCAAGTACAGTGTATCGGACTGTTGAGGAGCTAATGTTCCTGTCAGTTTCCTAAGCAGAGTTGAACTAGATATGGCTCATGTGAAGGAAGCACCGTTCTTTTGTTCTGATCAAGCTCACTGTTCTGGCCCAATAAAAAAAACAGTAGAGTAGAAGAGTGCTCTTTTCTCAAAAGCACAGTGTTTTTCTTGTAAGGCGAGCTAGAATTTGTTTCCCAGTCCTAAATGGAGTTGAATCACATGGAGTTTCTGGTCCTAGGAGCAAGAGTTGTTTTCTGGTAAGAAGAGTCACTATTGAGCTCTCATTGTCATACACAGAGCAAATAGTACTGGCATCTGTTCCCAGCAAGTACAGTGTATTGGACTGAAGAGTATCTACTGTTCTTGTCAGGTTCCAATCAGAATTGAACTAGATATGGCCGTGTGTTATGAAGCACAGTTCCTTTGTACTGAGCAAGCTCACTGTTTTGACCACAGCAGAAACACAGCAGAGTAGAATAGTGCTCTTTTCTCAAAAGCAGAGGGTGTTTCTTGTAAGGCTAGCTAGCGTTTGTTTCCCAGTCCTAAATGGAGTTGAATCACATGCAGTTTCTGGTCCTATGAGCAAGAGTTGTTTTCTGGTAAGGAAAGTCACTATTGTGTTCCCATTGCCATACAAAGTGCAAAGAGCACTCGCGTCTGTTCCCAGCAAGTACAGTGTATCAGACTGAAGAGGAGCTACTGTTCTTGTCAGTTTCCTAAGCAGAGTTGAACGAGATATGGCCCGTGTGTGTAGGAAGAACAGTTCTCTTGTTCTGAGCAAGCTCACTGTTCTGGCCCTATAGGAAACACAGTAGAGTAGAAGAGTGCTCTTTTCTCAAAAGCAGAGTGTGTTTCATGTAAGGCGAGCTAGCATTTGTTTCCCAGACCTAAATGGAGTTGAATCACATGCAGTTTCTGGTCCTACAAGCAAGAGTTGTTTTCTGGTAAGGAAAGTCACTATGGTCTCCCATTGCCATACACAGTGCAAATAGCACTCACGTGTGTTCCCAGCTATTACAGTGTATCGGATTGAAGAGGAGCTACTGTTTTTGTCAGTTCCCTAAGCAGAGTTGAACTAGATATGGCCCGTGTGTGTAGGAAGCACAGTTTTTTTTTTCTGAGCAAGCTCACAGTTCTGGCCCTAGAGGAAACACTTTAGAGTATAAGAGGGCTCTTTTCTCAAAAGCAGAGTGTTTCTTGTAATGCGAGCTAGCGTTTGTTTCCCAGTCCTAAATGGAGTTGAATCTCATGCAGTTTCTGGTCCAACGAGCAAGAGTTGTTTTCTCGTAAGAAGAGTCACTATTGTGCTCCCATTGCCATACAAAGTGCAAAGAGCACTCGCGTCTGTTCCCAGCAAGTACAGTGTATCAGACTGAAGAGGAGCTACTGTTCTTGTCAGTTTCCTAAGCAGAGTTGAACAAGATATGGCCCGTGTGTGTAGGAAGAACAGTACTCTTGTTCTGAGCAAGCTCACTGTTCTGGCCCTATAGGAAACACAGTAGAGTAGAAGAGTGCTCTTTTCTCAAAAGCAGAGTGTGTTTCATGTAAGGCGAGCTAGCAGTTGTTTCCCAGTCCTAAATGGAGTTGAATCACATGCAGTTTCTGGTACTACGAGCAAGAGTTGTTTTCTGATAAGGAAAGTCACTATTGCGCTCCCATTGCCATACATAGTGCAAATAGCACTCGGTCCGTTCCCAGCAAGTACAGTGCATCGGACTGAAGAGGAGCTACTGTTCTTGTCAGTTTCCTAAGCAGAGTTGAACTAGATATGGCTCGTGTGAAGGAATCACAGTTCTTTTGTTCTGATCAAGCACACTGTTTCTGGCACTATAGGAAACACAGTAGAGTAGAAGAGTGCTCTTTTTTCAAAAGCAGAGTGTTTTTCTTGTAAGGCGAGCTAGCGTTTGTTTCCCAGTCCTAAATGGAGTTGAATCACATGCAGTTTCTGGTCCTAGGAAGAAGAGTTGTTTTCTGGTAAGAAGAGTCACTATTGCGCTCCCATTGTCAAACACAGGGCAAATAGTACTGGCGTCTGTTCCCAGCATGTACAGTGGATTGGACTGAAGAGGATCTACTGTTCTTGTCAATTTCCTAAGCAGAATTGAATAGATATGGCCCCTGTGTGCAGGAAGCACAGTTCTTTTGTTCTGAGGAAGCTCACTCTTCAGGCCCTATAGGAAACACAGTAGAGTAGAAGAGTGCTCTTTTCTCAAAAGCAGAGTGTGTTTCATGTAAGGTGAGCTAGCATTTGTTTCCCAGACCTAAATGGAGTTGAATCACATGCAGTTTTGGTCCTACGAGCAAGAGTTGTTTTCTAGTAAGGAAAGTCACTATGGTGCTCGCCATTGCCATACACAGTGCAAATAGCACTCACGTTTGTTCCCAGCTATTACAGTGTATCGGAGTGAAGAGGAGCTACTGTTTTTGTCAGTTTCCTAACCAGAATTGAACTAGATATGGCCGTGTGTGTAGGAAGCACAGTTCTTTTGTTCTGAGCAAGCTCACTGTTCTGGCCCTACAGGAAACACAGTAGAGTAGAAGAGTGCTCTTTTCTCAAAAGCAGAGGGTGTTTCTTGGAAGGCGAGCTAGCATTTGTTTTCCCAGTCCTAAATGGAGTTGAATCCCATGCAGTTTCTGGTCCTACGAGCAAGAGTTGTGTTCTGGTAAGAAGAGTCACTATTGTGCTGCCATTGCCATACACAGGATAAATAGCACTGTTGTCTGTTCCTAGCAAGTACACTGTATTGGACTGAAGAGGATCTACTCTTCATATCAGGTTCCTAAGCAGAATTGAACTACATATGGCCGTGTTTGTAGGAAGCACAGTTCTTTTGTTCTGAGCAAGCTCACTGTTCTGGCCCTATATAAAACACAGTAGAGTAGAAGAGTGCTCTTTTCTCAAAAGCAGAGTGTGTTTCTTGTAAGGCGAGCTAGTGTTTTTTTTCCCAGTCCTAAATGGAGTTGAATCACATGCAGTTTCTGGTCCTACGAGCAAGAGTTGTTTTCTGGTAAGGAAAGTCACTATTGTGCTCCCATTGCCGTACACAGTGCAAATAGCACTCCCATCTGTTCCCAGCAAGTACAGTGTATCGGACTGAAGAGGAGCTAATGTTCTTGTCAGTTTCCTAAGCAGAGTTGAACTAGATATGGCCCCTGTGTGTAGGAAGCACAGTTCTTTTTTTCTGAGCAAGCTCACTGTTCGGACCCCATAGGAAACACAGTAGAGTAGAAGAGTGCTTTTTTCTCAAAAGCAGAGTGTGTTTCATGTAAGGCGAGCTAGCGTTTCTTTCCCAGTCCTAAATGGAGTTGAATCACATGCAGTTTCTGGTCCTACGAGCAAGAGTTGTTTTCTGGTAAGGAAAGTCACTATTGCGCTCCCATTGCCATACACTGCAAATAGCACTCGCGTCTGTTCCCAGCAATTACAGTGTATCAGACTGAAGAGGAGCTACTGTTCTTGTCAGTTTCCTAAGCAAAGTTGAACTAGATATGGTCCGTGTGTAGGAAGCACAGTTTTCTGTTCTGAGCAAGCTCACTGTTTGGACCCCGTAGGAAACACAATAGAGTAGAAGAGTGCTCTTTTCTCAAAAGCAGAGTGTGTTTCTTGTAAGGCGAGCTAGCATTTGTTTCCCAGTCCTAAATGGAGTTGAATCACATGCAGTTTTGGGTCCTACGAGCAAGAGTTTTTTTCTGGTAAGAAGAGTCACTATTGCACTGCCATTGCCATACAAAAGACAATTAGCACTGGCGTCTGTTCCCAGCAAGTACAGTGTATTGGACTGAAGAGGATCTACTGTTCTTGTCAGGTTTATAAGCAGAATTGAACTAGATATGGCCCGTGTGTGTAGGAAGCACAGTTTTTTTGTTCTGAGCAAGCTCACTGTTCGGACACCATAGGAAACACAGTAGAGTAGAGGAGTGCTCTTTTCTCTAAAGCAGAGTGTGTTTCTTGTAAGGCGAACTAGCATTTGTTTCCCAGTCCTAAATGGAGTTGAATCACATGCAGTTTCTGGTCCTACGAGCAAGAGTTGTTTTATGATAAGAATAGTCACTATTGCACTGCCATTGCCATACACAGGACAAATAGCACTGGCGTCTGTTCCCACCAAGTACAGTATATTGGACTGAAGAGGATCTACTGTTCTTGTCAGGTTCCTAATCAGAATTGAACTAGATATGGCCGTGTGTGTAGGAAGCACTGTTCTTTTGTTCTGAGCAAGCTCACTGTTCTGGCCCTACAGGAAACACAGTGGAGTAGAAGAGTGCTCTTTTCTCAAAAGCAGAGGGTGTTTCTTGGAAGGCGAGCTAGCATTTGTTACCCAGTCCAAAATGGAGTTGAATCCCATGCAGTTTCTTGTCCTACGAGCAAGAGTTGTGTTCTGGTAAGAAGAGTCACTATTGTGCTGCCATTGCCATACACAGGATAAATAGCACTGTTGTCTGTTCCGAGCAAGTACACTGTATTGGACTGAAGAGGATCTACTCTTCATGTCAGGTTCCTAAGCAGAATTGAACTACATATGGCCGTGTTTGTAGGAAACACAGTTCTTTTGTTCTGAGCAAGCTCACTGTTCTGGCCCTATAGAAAACACAGTAGAGTAGAAGAGTGCTCTTTTCTCAAAAGCAGAGTGTGTTTCTTGTAAGGCGAGGAAGTGTTTTTTTTCCCAGTCCTAAATGGAGTTGAATCACATGCAGTTTCTGGTCCTACGAGCAAGAGTTGTTTTCTGGTAAGGAAAGTCACTATTGTGTTCCCATTGCCATACACAGTGCACAGAGCACTCGCGTCTGTTCCCAGCAAGTACAGTATATCAGACTGAAGAGGAGCTACTGTTCTTGTCAGTTTCCTAAGCAGAGTTGAACGAGATATGGCGCGTGTGTGTAGGAAGAACAGTTCTCTTGTTCTGAGCAAGCTCACTGTCCTCTCCCTATCAGAAACACAGTAGAGTAGAAGAGTGCTCTTTTGTCTAAAGCAGAGTGTGTTTCATGTAAGGCGAGCTAGCATTTGTTTCCCAGTCCTAAATGGAGTTGAATCACATGCAGTTTCTGGTCCTACGATTAAGAATTGATTTCTGTTAAGGAAAGACACTATTGAGCTCTCATTGCCATACATAGAGCAAATTGCGCTCGGTCCGTTCCCAGCAAGTACATTGCATCGGACTGAAGAGGAGCTACTGTTCTTGTCAGTTTCCTAAGCAGAGTTGAACAAGATATGGCCCGTGTGAAGGAAGCACAGTTCTTTTGTTCTGATCAAGCTCACTGTACTGGCCCTATAGGAAACACAGTAGAGTAGAAGAGTGCTCTTTTCTCAAAAGCAGAGTGTTTTTCTTGTAAGGCGAGCTAGCGTTTGTTTCCCAGTCCTAAATGGAGTTGAATCACATGCAGTTTCTGGTCCTAGGAACAAGAGTTGTTTTCTGGTAAGAAGAGTCACTATTGCGCTCCCATTGTCATACACAGGGCAAATAGTATTGGCTTCTGTTGCCAGCATGTACAGTGTATTGGACTGAAGAGGATCTACTGTTCTTGTCAGTTTCCTAAGCAGAATTGAATAGATATGGCCCCTGTGTGCAGGAAGCACAGTTATTTTGTTCTGAGGAAGCTCACTCTTCAGGCCCTATAGGAAACACAGTAGAGTAGAAGAATGCTCTTTTGTCAAAAGCAGAGTGTTTTTCATGTAAGGCGAGCTTGCGTTTCTTTCCCAGTCCTAAATGGAGCTGAGACACATGCAGTTTTTGGTCCTACGAGCAAGAGTTTTTTTCTGGTAAGAAGAGTCACTATTGCACTCCCATTGCCATACACAGTGCAAATAGCACCTGCATCTGTTCCCAGCATGTACAGTGTATTGGACTGAAGAGGATCTACTGTTCTTGTCAGTTTCCTAAGCAGAGTTGAACTAGATATGGCCCGTGTGTGTAGGAAGCACAGTTCTTTTGTTCTGAGCAAGCTCACTGTTCGGATCCCATAGGAGACTCAGTAGAGTAGAAGAGTACTCTTTTCTCAAAAGCAGAGTGTGTTTCATGTAAGGCGAGCTAGCATTTGTTTCCCAGTCCTAAATGGAGTTGAATCACATGCAGTTTCTGGTCCTACGAGCAAGAGTTGTTTTCTGGTAAGAAGAGTCCCTATTGCGCTCCCATTGTCATAAACAGAGCAAATAGTCCTGGCGTCTGTTCCTAGCATGTACAGTGAATTGGACTGAAGAGGAGCTACTGTTCTTGTCAGTTTCCTAAGCAGAGTTGAACTAGATATGGCCCATGTGTGTAGGAAGCACAGTTCTCTTGTTCTGAGCAAGCTCACTGTTCGGACCCCATAGGAAACACAGTAGAGAAGAAGAGTGCTCTTTTCTCAAAAGCAGAGTGTGTTTCATGTAAGGCGAGCTAGCATTTGTTTCCCAGTCCTAAATGGAGTTGAATCACATGCAGTTTCTGGTCCTACGAGCAAGAGTTGTTTTCTGGTAAGAAAAGTCACTATTGCGCTCCCATTGCCATACACAGTGCAAATAGCACTCGTGTGTGTTCCCAGCTAGTACAGGGTATCGTACTGAAGAGGAGTTACTGTTTTTGTCAGTTTCCTAAGCAGAGTTGAACTAGATATGGCCCGTGTGTGTAGGAAGCACAGTTTTTTTTTTTTGAGCAAGATCACTGTTCTGGCCCTATAGGAAACACTTTAGAGAATAAGAGGGCTCTTTTCTCAAAAGCAGAGTGTGTTTCTTGTAATGCGAGCTAGCGTTTGTTTCCCAGTCCTAAATGGAGTTGAATCTCATGCAGTTTCTGGTCCAACGAGCAAGAGTTGTAATCTGGTAAGAAGAGTCACTATTGTGCTCCCATTGCCATACACAGTGCAAATAGCACTCGCGTCTGTTCCCAGCAAGTACAGTGTATCGGACTGAAGAGTAGCTACTCTTGTTGTCAGTTTCCTAAACAGAGTTGAACGAGATATGGCCCGTGTGTGTAGGAAGCTCAGTTCTTTTGTTCTGAGCAAGCTCACTGTTTTGACCACATAGGAAACACAGTAGAGTAGAAGAGTGCTCTTTTCTCAAAAGCTGGGTGTGTTTCTTGTAAGGCGAGCTAGTGTTTGTTTCCCAGTCCTAAATGGAGTTGAATCACATGCAGTTTATGGTCCTACGAGCAAGAGTTGTTTTCTGGTAAGGAAAGTCACTATTGCGCTCCCATTGACATACACAGTGCAAATAGCACTCGCGTCTGTTCCCAGCAATTACAGTGTATCGGACTGAAGAGGAGCTACTGTTCTTGTCAGTTTCATAAGCAGAGTTGAACTAGATATGGTCCGTGTGTGTAGGAAGCACAGTTCTTTTGTTCTGAGCAAGCTCACTGTTCTGGCCATACAGGAAACACAGTAGAGTAGAAGAGTGCTCTTTTCTCAAAAGCAGAGGGTGTTTCTTGGAAGGCGAGCTAGCATTTGTTTCCCAGTCCTAAATGGAGTTGAATCCCATGCAGTTTCTGGTCCTACGAGCAAGAGTTGTGTTCTGGTAAGAAGAGTCACTATTGTGCTGCCATTGCCATACTCAGGATAAATAGCACTGTTGTCTGTTCCTAGCAAGTACACTGTATTGGACTGAAGAGGATCTACTCTTCATATCAGGTTCCTAAGCAGAATTGAACTACATATGGCCGTGTTTGTAGAAAGCACAGTTCTTTTGTTCTGAGCAAGCTCACTGTTCTGGCCCTATATAAAACACAGTAGAGTAGAAGAGTGCTCTTTTCTCAAAAGCAGAGTGTGTTTCTTGTAAGGTGAGCTAGTGTTTTTTTTCCCAGTCCTAAATGGAGTTGAATCACATGCAGTTTCTGGTCCTACGAGCAAGAGTTGTTTTCTGGTAAGGAAAGTCACTATTGTGCTCCCATTGCCGTACACAGTGCAAATAGCACTCCCATCTGTTCCCAGCAAGTACAGTGTATCGGACTGAAGAGGAGCTAATGTTCTTGTCAGTTTCCTAAGCAGAGTTGAACTAGATATGGCCCGTGTGTGTAGGAAGCACAGTTCTTTTGTTCTGAGCAAGCTCACTGTTCGGACCCCTAGGAAACACAGTAGAGTAGAAGAGTGCTCTTTTCTCAAAAGCAGTGTGTGTTTCATGTAAGGCGAGCTAGCGTTTCTTTCCCAGTCCTAAATGGAGTTGAATCACATGCAGTTTCTGGTCCTACGAGCAAGAGTTGTTTTCTGGTAAGGAAAGTCACTATTGCGCTCCCATTGCCATACACTGCAAATAGCACTCGCGTCTGTTCCCAGCAATTACAGTGTATCAGACTGAAGAGGAGCTACTGTTCTTGTCAGTTTCCTAAGCAAAGTTGAACTAGATATGGTCCGTGTGTAGGAAGCACAGTTTTCTGTTCTGAGCAAGCTCACTGTTTGGACCCCGTAGGAAACACAATAGAGTAGAAGAGTGCTCTTTTCTCAAAAGCAGACTGTGTTTCTTGTAAGGCGAGCTAGCATTTGTTTCCCAGTCTTAAATGGAGTTGAATCACATGCAGTTTTGGGTCCTACGAGCAAGAGTTTTTTTCTGGTAAGAAGAGTCACTATTGCACTGCCATTGCCATACAAAAGACAATTAGCACTGGCGTCTGTTCCCAGCAAGTACAGTGTATTGGACTGAAGAGGATCTACTGTTCTTGTCAGGTTTATAAGAAGAATTGAACTAGATATGGCCCGTGTGTGTAGGAAGCACAGTTTTTTTGTTCTGAGCAAGCTCACTGTTCGGACACCATAGGAAACACAGTAGAGTAGAGGAGTGCTCTTTTCTCTAAAGCAGAGTGTATTTCTTGTAAGGCGAGCTAGCATTTGTTTCCCAGTCCTAAATGGAGTTGAATCACATGCAGTTTCTGGTCCTACGAGCAAGAGTTGTTTTATGGTAAGAATAGTCACTATTGCACTGCCATTACCATACACAGGACAAATAGCACTGGCGTCTGTTCCCACCAAGTACAGTATATTGGACTGAAGAAGATCTACTGCTCTTGTCAGGTTCCTAATCAGAATTGAACTAGATATGGCCGTGTGTGTAGGAAGCACAGTTCTTTTGTTCTGAGCAAGCTCACTGTTCTGGCCCTACAGGAAACACAGTGGAGTAGAAGAGTGCTCTTTTCTCAAAAGCAGAGGGTGTTTCTTGGAAGGCGAGCTAGCATTTGTTACCCAGTCCAAAATGGAGTTGAATCCCATGCAGTTTCTTGTCCTACAAGCAAGAGTTGTGTTCTGGTAAGAAGAGTCACTATTGTGCTGCCATTGCCATACACAGGATAAATAGCACTGTTGTCTGTTCCGAGCAAGTACACTGTATTGGACTGAAGAGGATCTATTCTTCATGTCAGGTTCCTAAGCAGAATTGAACTACATATGGCCGTGTTTGTAGGAAGCACAGTTCTTTTGTTCTGAGCAAGCTCACTGTTCTGGCCCTATAGAAAACACAGTAGAGTAGAAGAGTGCTCTTTTCTCAAAAGCAGAGTGTGTTTCTTGTAAGGCGAGCAAGTGTTTTTTTTCCCAGTCCTAAATGGAGTTGAATCACATGCAGTTTCTGGTCCTACGAGCAAGAGTTGTTTTCTGGTAAGGAAAGTCACTATTGTGTTCCCATTGCCATACACAGTGCACAGAGCACTCGCGTCTGTTCCCAGCAAGTACAGTATATCAGACTGAAGAGGAGCTACTGTTCTTGTCAGTTTCCTAAGCAGAGTTGAACGAGATATGGCGCGTGTGTGTAGGAAGAACAGTTCTCTTGTTCTGAGCAAGCTCACTGTCCTCTCCCTATCAGAAACACAGTAGAGTAGAAGAGTGCTCTTTTGTCTAAAGCAGAGTGTGTTTCATGTAAGGCGAGCTAGCATTTGTTTCCCAGTCCTAAATGGAGTTGAATCACATGCAGTTTCTGGTCCTACGATTAAGAATTGATTTCTGTTAAGGAAAGACACTATTGAGCTCTCATTGCCATACATAGAGCAAATTGCGCTCGGTCCGTTCCCAGCAAGTACATTGCATCGGACTGAAGAGGAGCTACTGTTCTTGTCAGTTTCCTAAGCAGAGTTGAACAAGATATGGCCCGTGTGAAGGAAGCACAGTTCTTTTGTTCTGATCAAGCTCACTGTACTGGCCCTATAGGAAACACAGTAGAGTAGAAGAGTGCTCTTTTCTCAAAAGCAGAGTGTTTTTCTTGTAAGGCGAGCTAGCGTTTGTTTCCCAGTCCTAAATGGAGTTGAATCACATGCAGTTTCTGGTCCTAGGAACAAGAGTTGTTTTCTGGTAAGAAGAGTCACTATTGCGCTCCCATTGTCATACACAGGGCAAATAGTATTGGCTTCTGTTGCCAGCATGTACAGTGTATTGGACTGAAGAGGATCTACTGTTCTTGTCAGTTTCCTAAGCAGAATTGAATAGATATGGCCCCTGTGTGCAGGAAGCACAGTTATTTTGTTCTGAGGAAGCTCACTCTTCAGGCCCTATAGGAAACACAGTAGAGTAGAAGAATGCTCTTTTGTCAAAAGCAGAGTGTTTTTCATGTAAGGCGAGCTTGCGTTTCTTTCCCAGTCCTAAATGGAGCTGAGACACATGCAGTTTTTGGTCCTACGAGCAAGAGTTTTTTTCTGGTAAGAAGAGTCACTATTGCACTCCCATTGCCATACACAGTGCAAATAGCACCTGCATCTGTTCCCAGCATGTACAGTGTATTGGACTGAAGAGGATCTACTGTTCTTGTCAGTTTCCTAAGCAGAGTTGAACTAGATATGGCCCGTGTGTGTAGGAAGCACAGTTCTTTTGTTCTGAGCAAGCTCACTGTTCGGATCCCATAGGAGACTCAGTAGAGTAGAAGAGTACTCTTTTCTCAAAAGCAGAGTGTGTTTCATGTAAGGCGAGCTAGCATTTGTTTCCCAGTCCTAAATGGAGTTGAATCACATGCAGTTTCTGGTCCTACGAGCAAGAGTTGTTTTCTGGTAAGAAGAGTCCCTATTGCGCTCCCATTGTCATAAACAGAGCAAATAGTCCTGGCGTCTGTTCCTAGCATGTACAGTGAATTGGACTGAAGAGGAGCTACTGTTCTTGTCAGTTTCCTAAGCAGAGTTGAACTAGATATGGCCCATGTGTGTAGGAAGCACAGTTCTCTTGTTCTGAGCAAGCTCACTGTTCGGACCCCATAGGAAACACAGTAGAGAAGAAGAGTGCTCTTTTCTCAAAAGCAGAGTGTGTTTCATGTAAGGCGAGCTAGCATTTGTTTCCCAGTCCTAAATGGAGTTGAATCACATGCAGTTTCTGGTCCTACGAGCAAGAGTTGTTTTCTGGTAAGAAAAGTCACTATTGCGCTCCCATTGCCATACACAGTGCAAATAGCACTCGTGTGTGTTCCCAGCTAGTACAGGGTATCGTACTGAAGAGGAGTTACTGTTTTTGTCAGTTTCCTAAGCAGAGTTGAACTAGATATGGCCCGTGTGTGTAGGAAGCACAGTTTTTTTTTTTTGAGCAAGATCACTGTTCTGGCCCTATAGGAAACACTTTAGAGAATAAGAGGGCTCTTTTCTCAAAAGCAGAGTGTGTTTCTTGTAATGCGAGCTAGCGTTTGTTTCCCAGTCCTAAATGGAGTTGAATCTCATGCAGTTTCTGGTCCAACGAGCAAGAGTTGTAATCTGGTAAGAAGAGTCACTATTGTGCTCCCATTGCCATACACAGTGCAAATAGCACTCGCGTCTGTTCCCAGCAAGTACAGTGTATCGGACTGAAGAGTAGCTACTCTTGTTGTCAGTTTCCTAAACAGAGTTGAACGAGATATGGCCCGTGTGTGTAGGAAGCTCAGTTCTTTTGTTCTGAGCAAGCTCACTGTTTTGACCACATAGGAAACACAGTAGAGTAGAAGAGTGCTCTTTTCTCAAAAGCTGGGTGTGTTTCTTGTAAGGCGAGCTAGTGTTTGTTTCCCAGTCCTAAATGGAGTTGAATCACATGCAGTTTATGGTCCTACGAGCAAGAGTTGTTTTCTGGTAAGGAAAGTCACTATTGCGCTCCCATTGACATACACAGTGCAAATAGCACTCGCGTCTGTTCCCAGCAATTACAGTGTATCGGACTGAAGAGGAGCTACTGTTCTTGTCAGTTTCATAAGCAGAGTTGAACTAGATATGGTCCGTGTGTGTAGGAAGCACAGTTCTTTTGTTCTGAGCAAGCTCACTGTTCTGGCCATACAGGAAACACAGTAGAGTAGAAGAGTGCTCTTTTCTCAAAAGCAGAGGGTGTTTCTTGGAAGGCGAGCTAGCATTTGTTTCCCAGTCCTAAATGGAGTTGAATCCCATGCAGTTTCTGGTCCTACGAGCAAGAGTTGTGTTCTGGTAAGAAGAGTCACTATTGTGCTGCCATTGCCATACTCAGGATAAATAGCACTGTTGTCTGTTCCTAGCAAGTACACTGTATTGGACTGAAGAGGATCTACTCTTCATATCAGGTTCCTAAGCAGAATTGAACTACATATGGCCGTGTTTGTAGAAAGCACAGTTCTTTTGTTCTGAGCAAGCTCACTGTTCTGGCCCTATATAAAACACAGTAGAGTAGAAGAGTGCTCTTTTCTCAAAAGCAGAGTGTGTTTCTTGTAAGGTGAGCTAGTGTTTTTTTTCCCAGTCCTAAATGGAGTTGAATCACATGCAGTTTCTGGTCCTACGAGCAAGAGTTGTTTTCTGGTAAGGAAAGTCACTATTGTGCTCCCATTGCCGTACACAGTGCAAATAGCACTCCCATCTGTTCCCAGCAAGTACAGTGTATCGGACTGAAGAGGAGCTAATGTTCTTGTCAGTTTCCTAAGCAGAGTTGAACTAGATATGGCCCGTGTGTGTAGGAAGCACAGTTCTTTTGTTCTGAGCAAGCTCACTGTTCGGACCCCTAGGAAACACAGTAGAGTAGAAGAGTGCTCTTTTCTCAAAAGCAGTGTGTGTTTCATGTAAGGCGAGCTAGCGTTTCTTTCCCAGTCCTAAATGGAGTTGAATCACATGCAGTTTCTGGTCCTACGAGCAAGAGTTGTTTTCTGGTAAGGAAAGTCACTATTGCGCTCCCATTGCCATACACTGCAAATAGCACTCGCGTCTGTTCCCAGCAATTACAGTGTATCAGACTGAAGAGGAGCTACTGTTCTTGTCAGTTTCCTAAGCAAAGTTGAACTAGATATGGTCCGTGTGTAGGAAGCACAGTTTTCTGTTCTGAGCAAGCTCACTGTTTGGACCCCGTAGGAAACACAATAGAGTAGAAGAGTGCTCTTTTCTCAAAAGCAGACTGTGTTTCTTGTAAGGCGAGCTAGCATTTGTTTCCCAGTCTTAAATGGAGTTGAATCACATGCAGTTTTGGGTCCTACGAGCAAGAGTTGTAATCTGGTAAGAAGAGTCACTATTGCACTGCCATTGCCATACAAAAGACAATTAGCACTGGCGTCTGTTCCCAGCAAGTACAGTGTATTGGACTGAAGAGGATCTACTGTTCTTGTCAGGTTTATAAGAAGAATTGAACTAGATATGGCCCGTGTGTGTAGGAAGCACAGTTTTTTTGTTCTGAGCAAGCTCACTATTCGGACACCATAGGAAACACAGTAGAGTAGAGGAGTGCTCTTTTCTCTAAAGCAGAGTGTATTTCTTGTAAGGCGAGCTAGCATTTGTTTCCCAGTCCTAAATGGAGTTGAATCACATGCAGTTTCTGGTCCTACGAGCAAGAGTTGTTTTATGGTAAGAATAGTCACTATTGCACTGCCATTACCATACACAGGACAAATAGCACTGGCGTCTGTTCCCACCAAGTACAGTATATTGGACTGAAGAAGATCTACTGCTCTTGTCAGGTTCCTAATCAGAATTGAACTAGATATGGCCGTGTGTGTAGGAAGCACAGTTCTTTTGTTCTGAGCAAGCTCACTGTTCTGGCCCTACAGGAAACACAGTGGAGTAGAAGAGTGCTCTTTTCTCAAAAGCAGAGGGTGTTTCTTGGAAGGCGAGCTAGCATTTGTTACCCAGTCCAAAATGGAGTTGAATCCCATGCAGTTTCTTGTCCTACAAGCAAGAGTTGTGTTCTGGTAAGAAGAGTCACTATTGTGCTGCCATTGCCATACACAGGATAAATAGCACTGTTGTCTGTTCCGAGCAAGTACACTGTATTGGACTGAAGAGGATCTATTCTTCATGTCAGGTTCCTAAGCAGAATTGAACTACATATGGCCGTGTTTGTAGGAAGCACAGTTCTTTTGTTCTGAGCAAGCTCACTGTTCTGGCCCTATAGAAAACACAGTAGAGTAGAAGAGTGCTCTTTTCTCAAAAGCAGAGTGTGTTTCTTGTAAGGCGAGCAAGTGTTTTTTTTCCCAGTCCTAAATGGAGTTGAATCACATGCAGTTTCTGGTCCTACGAGCAAGAGTTGTTTTCTGGTAAGGAAAGTCACTATTGTGTTCCCATTGCCATACACAGTGCACAGAGCACTCGCGTCTGTTCCCAGCAAGTACAGTGTATCAGACTGAAGAGGAGCTACTGTTCTTGTCAGTTTCCTAAGCAGAGTTGAACTAGATATGGCCCGTGTGAAGGAAGCACAGTTCTTTTGTTCTGATCAAGCTCACTGTACTGGCCCTATAGGAAACACAGTAGAGTAGAAGAGTGCTCTTTTCTCAAAAGCAGAGTGTTTTTCTTGTAAGGCGAGCTAGCGTTTGTTTCCCAGTCCTAAATGGAGTTGAATCACATGCAGTTTCTGGTCCTAGGAACAAGAGTTGTTTTCTGGTAAGAAGAGTCACTATTGCGCTCCCATTGTCATACACAGGGCAAATAGTACTGGCGTCTGTTCCCAGCATGTACAGTGTATTGGACTGAAGAGGATCTACTGTTCTTGTCAGTTTCCTAAGCAGAATTGAATAGATATGGGCCCTGTGTGCAGGAAGCACAGTTATTTTGTTCTGAGGAAGCTCACTCTTCAGGCCCTTTAGGAAACACAGTAGAGTAGAAGAATGCTCTTTTGTCAAAAGCAGAGTGATTTTCTTGTAAGGCGAGCTAGCGTTTCTTTCCCAGTCCTAAATGGAGCTGAGACACATGCAGTTTTTGGTCCTACGAGCAAGAGTTATTTTCTGGTAAGAAGAGTCACTATTGCACTCCCATTGCCATACACAGTGCAAATAGCACTTGCATCTGTTCCCAGCAAGTACAGTGTATTGGACTGAAGAGGATCTACTGTTCTTGTCAGTTTCCTAAGCAGAGTTGAACTAGATATGGCCCGTGTGTGTAGGAAGCACAGTTCTTTTGTTCTGAGCAAGCTCACTGTTCGGATCCCATAGGAGACTCAGTAGAGTAGAAGAGTACTCTTTTCTCAAAAGCAGAGTGTGTAAGGCGAGCTAGCATTTGTTTTCCAGTCCTAAATGGAGTTGAATCACATGCAGTTTCTGGTCCTACGAGCAAGAGTTGTTTTCTGGTAAGAAGAGTCCCTATTGCGCTCCCATTGTCATAAACAGAGCAAATAGTCCTGGCGTCTGTTCCTAGCATGTACAGTGAATTTGACTGTTGAGGAGCTACTGTTCTTGTCAGTTTCCTAAGCAGAGTTGAACTAGATATGGCCCGTGTGTGTCAGAAGCACAGTTCTTTTGTTCTGAGCAAGCTCACTGTTCGGACCCATAGGAAACACAGTAGAGTAGAAGAGTGCTCTTTTCTCAAAAGCAGAGTGTGTTTCATGTAAGGCGAGCTAGCATTTGTTTCCCAGTCCTAAATGGAGTTGAATCACATGCAGTTTCTGGTCCTACGAGCAAGAGTTGTTTTCTGGTAAGAAAAGTCACTATTGCGCTCCCATTGCCTTCCACAGTGCAAATAGCACTCGCGTGTGTTCCCAGCTAGTACAGGGTATCGTACTGAAGAGGAGTTACTGTTTT
Source organism: Peromyscus eremicus (assembly GCF_949786415.1). Lineage (NCBI taxonomy): Eukaryota > Metazoa > Chordata > Mammalia > Rodentia > Cricetidae > Peromyscus > Peromyscus eremicus. Next base: position 235,766 of record NW_026734525.1, on the reverse strand, counting down.
TGTCAGTTTCCTAAGCAGAGTTGAACTAGATATGGCCCGTGTGTATAGGAAGCACAGTTTTTTTTTTTTTCTGAGCAAGATCACTGTTCTGGCCCTATAGGAAACACTTTAGAGAATAAGAGGGCTGTTTTCTCAAAAGCAGAGTGTGTTTCTTGTAATGCGAGCTAGCGTTTGTTTCCCAGTCCTAAATGGAGTTGAATCTCATGCAGTTTCTGGTCCTACGAGCAAGAGTTGTTTTCTGGTAAGGAAAGTCACTATTGCGCTCCCATTGACATACACAGTGCAAATAGCACTCGCGTCTGTTCCCAGCAATTACAGTGTATCGACTGAAGAGGAGCTACTGTTCTTGTCAGTTTCATAAGCAGAGTTGAACTAGATATGGTCCGTGTAGGAAGCACACTTTTCTGTTCTGAGCAAGCTCACTGTTTGGACCCCATAGGAAACACAGTAGAGTAGATGAGTGCTCTTTTCTCAAAAGCAGAGTGTATTTCTTGTAAGGCGAGCTAGCATTTGTTTCCCAGTCCTAAATGGAGTTGAATCCCATGCAGTTTCTGTTCCTATGAGCAAGAGTTGTTTTCTTTTAAGGAAAGTCACTATGGCGCTCCCATTGCCATACACAGTGCAAATAGCACTCGCGTGTGTTCCCAGCTAGTACAGTGTACCGGACTGAAGAGGAGCTACTGTTTTTGTCAGTTTCCTAAGCAGAGTTGAACTAGAAATGGCCCGTGTGTGTAGGAAGCACAGTTTTTTTTTTTCTGAGCAAGCTCACTGTTCTGGCCCTATAGGAAACACTTTAGAGTATAAGAGGGCTCTTGTCTCAAAAGCAGAGTGTGTTTCTTGTAATGCGAGCTAGCGTTTGTTTCCCAGTCCTAAATGGAGTTGAATCTCATGCCGTTTCTGGTCCTACGAGCAAGAGTTGTTTTCTGGTAAGAAGAGTCACTATTGTGCTCCCATTGCCATGCACAGAGCAAATAGCACTCGCATCTGTTCCCAGCAAGTACAGTGTATCGGACTGAAGAGTAGCTACTGTTGTTGTCAGTTTCCTAAGCAGAGTTGAACGAGATATGGCCCGTGTGTAGGAAGCTCTGTTCTTTTGTTCTGAGCAAGCTCACTGTTTTGACCACATAGGAAACACAGTAGAGTAGAAGAGTGCTCTTTTCTCAAAAGCAGGGTGTGTTTCTTGTAAGGCGAGCTAGCATTTGTTTCCCAGTCCTAAATGGAGTTGAAGCACATGCAGTTTCTGGTCCTACGAGCAATAGTTATTTTATGGTAAGAATAGTCACTATTGCGCTGCCATTGCCATACACAGGACAAATAGCACTGGCGTCTGTTCCCAGCAAGTACAGTGTATTGGACTGAAGGGGATCTACTGTTCTTGTCAGGTTCCTAAACAGAATTGAAGTAGATATGGCCGTGTGTGTAGGAAGCACAGTTCTTTTGTTCTGAGCAAGCTCACTGTTCTGGCCCTACAGGAAACACAGTAGAGTAGAAGAGTGCTCTTTTCTCAAAAGCAGAGTGTATTTCTTGTAAGGCAAGCTAGCGTTTGTTTCCCAGTCCTAAATGGAGTTGAGTCACATGCAGTTTCTGGTCCTAGGAACAAGAGTTGTTTTCTGGTAAGAAGAGTCACTATTGTGCTCCCATTGTCATACACAGGGCAAATAGTACTAGCGTCTGTTCCCAGCATGTACAGTGTATTGGGCTGAAGAGGATCTACTGTTCTTGTCAGTTTCCTAAGCAGAATTGAATAGATATGGCCCCTGTGTGCAGGAAGCACAGTTCTTTTGTTCTGAGGAAGCTCACTCATCTGGCCCTATAGGAAACACAGTAGAGTAGAAGAATGCTCTTTTGTCAAAAGCACAGAGTTTTTCTTGTAAGGCGAGCTAGCATTTCTTTCCCAGTCCTAAATGGAGTTGAGACACATGCAGTTTTTGGTCCTACGAGCAAGAGTTTTTTTCTGGTAAGAAGAGTCACCATTGCGCTCCCATTGTCATACACAGGGAAAATAGCACTCGCGTCTGTTCCCCGCAAGTACAGTGTATTGGACTGAAGAGGATCTACTGTTCTTGTCAGTTTCCTAAGCAGAGTTGAACTAGATATGGCCCGTGTGTGTAGGAAGCACAGTTCTTTTGTTCTGAGCAGCTCACTGTTCGGATCCCATAGGAAACTCAATATAGTAGAAGAGTACTCTTTTCTCAAAAGCAGAGTGTGTTTCATGTAAGGCGAGCTAGCATTTGTTTCCCAGTCCTAAATGGAGTTGAATCACATGCAGTTTCTGGTCCTATGAGCAAGAGTTGTTTTCTGGTAAGAAGAGTCCCTATTGCGCTCCCATTTTCATACACAGAGCAAATAGTTCTGGCGTCTGTTCCTAGCATGTACAGTGAATTGGACTGAAGAGGAGCTACTGTTCTTGTCAGTTTCCTAAGCAGAGTTGAACTAGATATGGCCCGTGTGTGTAATAAGCACAGTTCTTTTGTTCTGAGCAAGCTCACTGTTCGGACCCATAGGAAACACAGTAGAGTAGAAGAGTGCTCTTTTCTCAAAAGCAGAGTGTGTTTCATGTAAGGCGAGCTAGCATTTGTTTCCCAGTCCTAAATGGAATTGAATCACATGCAGTTTTTGGTCCTACGAGCAAGAGTTGTTTTCTGGTAAGAAAAGTCACTATTGCGCTCCCATTGCCATACACAGTGCAAATAGCACTCGCGTGTGTTCCCAGCTAGTACAGGGTATCGTACTGAAGAGGAGTTACTGTTTTTGTCAGTTTCCTAAGCAGAGTTGAACTAGATATGGCCCGTGTGTGTAGGAAGCACAGTTTTTTTTTTTCTGAGCAAGATCACTGTTCTGGCCCTATAGGAAACACTTTAGAGAATAAGAGGGCTCTTTCCTCAAAAGCAGAGTGTGTTTCTTGTAATGCAAGCTAGCGTTTGTTTCCCAGTCCTAAATGGAGTTGAATCTCATGCAGTTTCTGGTCCTACGAGCAAGAGTTGTTTTCTGGTAAGAAGAGTCACTATTGTGCTCCCATTGCCATACACAGTGCAAATAGCACTCGCGTCTGTTCCCAGCAAGTACAGTGTATCGGACTGAAGAGTAGCTACTCTTGTTGTCAGTTTCCTAAACAGAGTTGAACGAGATATGGCCCGTGTGTGTAGGAAGCTCAGTTCTTTTGTTCTGAGCAAGCTCACTGTTTTGACCACATAGGAAACACAGTAGAGTAGAAGAGTGCTCTTTTCTCAAAAGCAGGGTGTGTTTCTTGTAAGGCGAGCTAGTGTTTGTTTCCCAGTCCTAAATGGAGTTGAATCACATGCAGTTTCTGGTCCTACGAGCAAGAGTTGTTTTCTGGTAAGGAAAGTCACCATTGCGCTCCCATTGACATACACAGTGCAAATAGCACTCGCGTCTGTTCCCAGCAATTACAGTGTATCGGACTGAAGAGGAGCTACTGTTCTTGTGAGTTTCATAAGCAGAGTTGAACTAGATATGGTCCGTGTGTAGGAAGCACAGTTTTCTGTTCTGAGCAAGCTCACTGTTTGGACCCCATAGGAAACACAGTAGAGTAGATGAGTGCTCTTTTCTCAAAAGCAGAGTGTATTTCTTGTAAGGCGAGCTAGCATTTGTTTCCCAGTCCTAAATGGAGTTGAATCCCATGCAGTTTCTGTTCCTACGAGCAAGAGTTGTTTTCTGGTAAGGAAAGTCACTATGGCGCTCCCATTGCCATACACAGTGCAAATAGCACTCGCGTGTGTTCCCAGCTAGTACAGTGTACCGGACTGAAGAGGAGCTACTGTTTTTGTCAGTTTCCTAAGCAGAGTTGAACTAGATATGGCCCGTGTGTGTAGGAAGCACAGTTTTTTTTTTTCTGAGCAAGCTCACTGTTCTGGCCCTATAGGAAACACTTTAGAGAATAAGAGGGCTCTTTTCTCAAAAGCAGAGTGTGTTTCTTGTAATGCGAGCTAGCGTTTGTTTCCCAGTCCTAAATGGAGTTGAATCTCATGCAGTTTCTGGTCCTACAAGCAAGAGTTGTTTTCTGGTAAGAAGAGTCACTATTGTGCTCCCATTGCAATGCACAGAGCAAATAGCACTCGCGTCTGTTCCCAGCAAGTACAGTGTATCGGACTGAAGAGTAGCTACTGTTGTTGTCAGTTTCCTAAGCAGAGTTGAACGAGATATGGCCCGTGTGTGTAGGAAGCTCAGTTCTTTTGTTCTGAGCAAGCTCACTGTTTTGACCACATAGGAAACACAGTAGAGTAGAAGAGTGCTCTTTTCTCAAAAGCAGGATGTGTTTCTTGTAAGGCGAGCTAGTGTTTGTTTCCCAGTCCTAAATGGAGTTGAATCACATGCAGTTTCTGGTCCTACGAGCAAGAGTTGTTTTCTGGTAAGGAAAGTCACTATTGCGCTCCCAATGCCATACACACTGCAAATAGCACTCGTGTCTGTTCCCAGCAATTACAGTGTATCGGACTGAAGAGGAGCTACTGTTCTTGTCGGTTTCCTAAGCAGAGTTGAACTAGATATGGTCCGTGTGTAGGAAGCACAGTTTTCTGTTCTAAGCAAGCTCACTGTTTTACCCCTTAGGAAACACAATAGAGTAGAAGAGTGCTCTTTTATCAAAAGCAGAGTGTGTTTCTTGTAAGGCGAGCTAGCATTTGTTTCCCAGTCCTAAATGGAGTTGAATCACATGCAGTTTCTGGTCCTACGAGCAAGAGTTGTTTTCTGGTAAGAAGAGTAACTATTGCGCTGCTATTGCCATACACAGGACAAATAGCACTGGCGTCTGTTCCCAGCAAGTACAGTGTATTGGACTGAAGGGGATCTACTGTTCTTGTCAGGTTCCTAAACAGAATTGAACTAGATAAGGCCGTGTGTGTAGGAAGCACAGTTCTTTTGTTCTGAGCAAGCTCACTGTTCAGGCCCTACAGGAAACACAGTAGAGTAGAAGAGTGCTCTTTTCTCAAAAGCAGAGTGTATTTCTTGTAAGGCGAGCTAGTGTTTGTTTCCCAGTCTTAAATGGAGTTGAGTCACATGCAGTTTCTGGTCCTAGGAACAAGAGTTGTTTTCTGGTAAGAAGAGTCAGTATTGTGCTCCCATTGTCATACACAGGGCAAATAGTACTGGCGTGTGTTCCCAGCATGTACAGTGTATTGGGCTGAAGAGGATCTACTGTTCTTGTCAGTTTCCTAAGCAGAATTGAATAGATATGGCCCCTGTGTGCAGGAAGCACAGTTCTTTTGTTCTGAGGAAGCTCACTCATCTGGCCTTATAGGAAACACAGTATAGTAGAAGAATGCTCTTTTGTCAAAAGCACAGAGTTTTTCTTGTAAGGCGAGCTAGCATTTCTTTCCCAGTCCTAAATGGAGTTGAGACACATGCAGTTTTTGGTCCTACGAGCAAGAGTTTTTTTCTGGTAAGAAGAGTCACTATTGCACTCTCATAGCCATACACAGTGCAAATAGCACTTGCATCTGTTCCCAGCAAGTACAGTGTATTGGACTGAAGAGGATCTACTGTTCTTGTCAGTTTTTTAAGCAGAGTTGAACTAGATATGGCCCATGTGTGTAGGAAGCACAGTTCTTTTGTTCTGAGCAAGCTCACTGTTCGGACCCCATAGGAAACTCAGTAGGGTAGAAGAGTGCTCTTTTCTCAAAAGCAGAGTGTGTTTCATGTAAGGCGAGCTAGCCTTTGTTTCCCAGTCCTAAATGGAGTTGAATCACATGCAGTTTCTGGTCCTACGAGCAAGAGTTGTTTTCTGGTAAGAAGAGTCACTATTGCGCTCCCATTGTCATACACAGGGCAAATAGCACTCGCGTCTGTTCCCAGCAAGTACAGTGTATTGGACTGAAGAGGATCTCCTATTCTTGTCAGTTTCCTAAGCAGAATTGAACTAGATATGACCGTGTGTGTAGGAAGCACAGTTCTTTAGTTCTGAGCAAGCTCACTGTTTTGGTCCTATAGGAAACACAGTTGAGTAGAAGAGTGCTCTTTTCTCAAAATCAGAGTGTGTTTCTTGTAAGGCGAGCTTGCGTTTGTTTCCCAGTCCTAAATGGAGTTGAGTCACGTGCAGTTTTTGGTCCTACGAGCAAGATTTGTTTTCTGGTAAGAAGAGTCACTATTGCGCTCCAATTGCCATACACAGTGCAAATAGCACTCGCGTCTGTTCCCCGCAAGTACAGTGTATTGGACTGAATAGGAGCTACTGTTCTTGTCAGTTTCCTAAGCAGAGTTGAACTAGATATTGTCCGTGTGTGTAGGAAGCACAGTTCTTTTGTTCTCAGCAAGCTCACTGTACTGGCCCAATAGGAAACACTGTAGAGTAGAAGAGTGCTCTTTTCTCAAAAGCAGAGTGTGTTTCTTGTAAAACGAGCTATCGTTTGTTTCCCAGTCCTAAATGGAGTGGAATCACATGCAGTTTCTGGTCCTATGAGCAAGAGTTGTTTTCTGGTAAGAAGAGTCACTATTGTGCTCCCATTGTCATACACAGGGCAAATAGCGCTGGCGTCTGTTCCCAGCATGTACAGTGTATTGGACTGAAGAGGATCTACTGTTCTTGTCAGGTTCCTAAGCAGAGTTGAACTAGATATGGCCGTGTGTGTAGGAAGCACAGTTCTTTTGTTCTGAGCAAGCTCACTGTTCTGGCCCTATAGGAAACACAGTAGAGTAGAAGAGTGCTCTTTTCTCTAAAGCAGAGTGTGTTTCTTGTAAGGCGAGCTTGCGTTTGTTTCCCAGTCCTAAATGGAGTTGAGTCACATGCAGTTTTTGGTCCTACGAGCAAGAGTTGTTTTCTGGTAAGAAGAGTCACTATTTCGCTCCAATTGCCATACACAGTGCAAATAGCACTCGCGTCTGTTCCCAGCAGGTACAGTGTATTGGACTGAAGAGGATCTACTGTTCTTGTCAGTTTTGTAAGCAGAGTTGAACTAGATATGGCCCGTGTGTGTAGGAAGCACAGTTCTTTTGTTCTGAGCAAGCTCACTGTTTTGGTCCTATAGGAAACACAGTTGAGTAGAAGAGTGCTCTTTTCTCAAAAGCAGAGTGTGTTTCTTGTAAGGCGAGCTAGGGTTTGTGTCCCAGTCCTAAATGGAGTTGAATCACATGCAGTTTCTGGTCCTACGAGCAAGAGTTGTTTTATGGTAAGAATAGTCACTATTGCGCTGCCATTGCCATACACAGGACAAATAGCACTGGCATCTGTTCCCAGCAAGTACAGTGTATTGCACTGAAGAGGATCTACTATTCTTGTCAATTTCCTAAGCAGAATTGAACTAGATATGACCGTATGTGTAGGAAGCACAGTTCATTTGTTCTGAGCAAGCTCACTGCTTTGGTCTTAATGGAAACACAGTTGAGTAGAAGAGTGCTCTTTTCTCAAAAGCAGAGTGTGTTTCTTGTAAGGCGAACTCGCGTTTGTTTCCCAGGCCTAAATGGAGTTGAGTCACATGCAGTTTTTTGTCCTACAAGCAAGAGTTGATTTCTGGTAAGACGAGTCACTATTGTGCTCCAATTGCCATACACACTGCAAATAGAACTCGCATCTGTTCCCAGCAAGTACAGTGTATTGGACTGAAGAGGAGCTACTGTTCTTGTCAGGTTCCTAAGCAGAGTTGAACTAGATATGGTCCGTGTGTGTAGGAAGCACAGTTCTTTTGTTCTGAGCAAGCTCACTCTTTGGACCCCATAGGAAACACAGTAGAGTAGAAGAGTGCTCTCTTCTCAAAAGCAGAGTGTGTTTCTTGTAAGGCGAGCTAGCATTTGTTTCCCAGTCTTAAATGGAGTTGAATCCCATGCAGTTTCTGGTCCTAGGAGGAAGAGTTGTTTTCTGGTAAGAAGAGTCACTATTGTGCTCCCTTTGTCATACACAGGGCATATAGCACTCGCGTCTGTTCCCAGCAAGTACAGTGTTTTGGACTGAAGAGGATCTACTATTCTTGTCAGTTTCCTAAGCAGAATTGAACTAGATATGACCGTGTGTTTAGGAAGCACAGTTCTTTTGTTCTGAGCAAGCTCACTGTTTTGGCCCTATAGGAAACACAGTAGAGTAGAAGAGTGCTCTTTTCTCAAAAGCAGAGTGTGTTTCTTGTAAGGCGAGCTCACGTTTGTTTCCCAGTCCTAAATGGAGTTGAGTCACATGCAGTTTTTGCTCCTACGAGCAAGAGTTGTTTTCTGGTAAGAAGAGTCACTATTGTGCTCCAATTGCCATACACAGTGCAAATAGCACTCGCGTCTGTTCCCAGCAAGTACAGTGTATTGGACTGAATAGGAGCTACTGTTCTTGTCAGTTTCCTAAGCAGAGTTGAACTAGATATGGCCCGTGTCTGTAGGAAGCACAGTTTTTTAATCTGAGCAAGCTCACTGTTCTGGCCCTATAGGAAACACAGTAGAGTAGAAGAGTGCTCTTTTCTCTAAAGCAGAGTATGTTTCTTGTAAGGCGAGCTATCGTTTGTTTCCCAGTCCTAAATGGAGTTGAATCACATGCAGTTTCTGGTCCTACGAGCAAGAGTTGTTTTATGGTAAGGAAAGTCACTATTGCGCTCCCATTGCCATACACAGTGCAAATAGCACTCGCGTCTGTTCCCAGCAAGTACAGTGTATCGGACTGAAGAGGAGCTACTTTTCTTGTCAGTTTCCTAAGCAGAGTTGAAGTAGATATGGCCCGTGTGTGTAGGTAGCACAGTTCTTATGTTCTGAGCAAGTTCACTGTTCTGGCCCTATAGGAAACACAGTAGAGTAGAAGAGTGCTCTTTTCTCAAAAGCAGAGTGTGTTTCTAGTAAGGCAAGCTAGCATTTGTTTCCTAGTCCTAAATGGAGTTGAATCACATGCAGTTTCAGGTCCTAAGAACAAGAGTTCTTTTCTGGTAAGGAAAGTCACATTGCGCTCCCATTGCCATACACAGTGCAAATAGCACTGGCGTCTGTTCCCACCAAGTACAGTGTATTGGACTGGATAGGTGCTACTGTTCTTGTCAGTTTCCTAAGCAGAGTTGAACTAGATATGGCTGTGTTTGTAGGAAGCACAGTTCTTTTGTTCTTTGCAAGCTCACTGTTTGGACCCCATAGGAAACACAGTAGAGCAGAAGAGTGCTCTTTTCTCTAAAGCAGAGTGTGTTACTTGTAAGGCAAGCTAGCGTTTGTTTCGCAGTCCTAAATGGAGTTAAATCCCATGCAGGTTCGGGTACTACGAGCAAGAGTTGTTTTCTGGTAAAAAGAGTCACTATTGCGCTGCCATTGCCATACACAGGACAAATAGCACTGGCGTCTGTTCGCAGCAAGTACAGTATATTGGGCTGAAGACGATCTATTGTTCTTGTCAGGTTCCTAAGCAGACTTGAACTAGATATGGCCGTGTGTGTAGGAAGCACAGTTTTTTTGTTCTGAGCAAGCTCACTGTTCGGACCCCATAGGAAACACAGTAGAATAGAAGAGTGCTTTTTTCTCAAAAGCAGAGTGTGTTTCTTTTAAGGCGAGCTATCGTTTGTTTCCCATTCCTAAATGGAGTGGAATCACATGCAGTTTGTGTTCCTACGAGCAAGAGTTGTTTTCTGGTAAGGAAAGTCTCTATTGTGCTCCCATTGCCATACACAGTGCAAATAGCCCTCCCATTTGTTCCCAGCAAGTACAGTGTATTGGAAAGAAGAGGAGCTACTGTTCTTCTCAGTTTCCTAAGCAGAGTTGAACTACAAATGGCCCGTGTGTGTAGAAAGCACAGTTCTTTTTTTCTGAGCAAGCTCAATGTTCTGGCCCTGTAGGAAACACAGTAGAGTAGTAGAGTGCTCTTTTCTCAAAAGCAGAGTGTGTTTCTTGTAAAGCGAGCTAGAGTTTGTTTCCCAGTCCTAAATGGAGTTGAATCACATGCAGTTTCTGGTCCACGAGCAAGAGTTGTTTTCTGGTAAGAAGAGTCACTATTGCGCTGCCATTGCCATACACAGGACAAATACCATTGGCGTCTGTTCCCAGCAAGTACACTGTATTGGACTGAAGAGGATCTACTGTTCTTGTCAGGTTCCTAAGGAGACTTGAACTAGATATGGCCGTGTGTGTAGGAAGCACAGTTTTTTTGTTCTGAGCAAGCTCACTTTTCGGAACACATAGGAAACACAGTAGAATAGAAGAGTGCTCTTTTCTCAAAAGCAGAGTGTGTTTCTTGGACGTCGAGCTAGCATTTGTTTCCCAGTCCTAAATGGAGTTGAGTCACATGCAGTTTTTTGTCCTACGGGCAAGAGTTGTTTTCTGGTAAGACAAGTCACTATTGGGCTCCAATTGCCATACACAGTGCAAATAGCACTCGTGTCTGTTCCCTGCAAGTGCAGTGTATTGGACTGAAGAGGATCTACTGTTCTTGTCAGTTTCCTAAGCAGAGTTGAACTAGATATGGCCCGTGTGTGTAGGAAGCACAGTTCTTTTGTTCTGAGCAAGCTCACTGTTCAGACCCCATAGGAAGCACAGTAGAGTAGAAGAGTGCTCTTTTCTCAAAAGCAGAGTGTGTTTCTTGGATGTCGAGCTAGCATTTGTTTTCCAGTCCTAAATGGAGTTGAATCACATGCAGTTTCTGGTCCTACGAGCAAGAGTTGTTTTCTGGTAAGGAAAGTCACTATTGCGCTCCCATTGCCATACACAGTGCAAATAGCACTCGCGTCTGTTCCCAGCAAGTACAGTGTATCAGACTGAATAGGAGCTACTGTTCTTGTCAGTTTCCTAAGCAGACTTGAACTAGATATGGCCGTGTCTGTAGGAAGCACAGTTCTTATGTTCTGAGCAAGCTCACTGTTCTGGCCCTATAGGAAACACATTAGAGTAGAAGAGTGCACTTTTCTTAAAAGCAGAGTATGTTTCTTATAAGGCGAGCTCGCGTTTGTTTCCCAGTCCTAAATGGAGTTGAGTCACATGCAGATTTTTGTCCTACAAGCAAGAGTTGTTTTCTGGTAAGAAGAGTGACTGTTGCGCTCCAAATGCCATATACAGTGCAAATAGCACTCACGTCTGTTCCCAGCAAGTACAGTGTATCGGACTGAACAGGAGCTACTGTTCTTGTCAGTTTCCTAAGCAGACTTGATCTAGATATGGCCGTGTGTGTAGGAAGCACAGTTGTTTTGTTCTGAGTAAGCTCACTGTTCGGAACACAAAGGAAACACAGTAGAGTAGAAGAGTGATCTTTTCTCAAAAGCAGAGTGTGTTTTTGGAAGGCGAGCTCGCGTTAGTTTTCCAGTCCTAAATGGAGTTGAGTCACTTGCAGTTTTTTGTCCTACGAGCAAGAGTTGTTTTCTGGTAAGAAGAGTCACTGTTGGGCTCCAAATGCCATATACAGTGCAAATAGCACTCGCGTCTGTTCCCAGCAAGTACAGTGTATCAGACTGAATAGGAGCTACTGTTCTTGTCAGTTTCCTAAGCAGACTTGAACTAGATATGGCCGTGTCTGTAGGAAGCACATTTTTTTTGTTCTGAGCAAGCTCACTGTTCGGAACACATAGGAAACACAGTAGAGTAGAAGAGTGCTCTTTTCTCAAAAGCAGAGTGTGTTTTTGAAAGGCGAGCTAGCGTTTGTTTCCCAGTCCTAAATGGAGTTGAATCACATACAGTTTCTGGTCCTACGAGCAAGAGTTGTTTTCTGGTAAGTAAAGTCACTATTGCGCTCCCATTGCCATACACAGTGCAAATAGCACTCGCGTCTGTTCCCAGCAAGTACTTTGTATCGGACTGAAGAGGAGCTACTGTTCTTGTCAGTTTCGTAAGCAGAGTGGAACTAGTTATGGCCCGTGTGTAGGAAGCAAAGCTCTTTTGTTCTGAGCAAGCTCACTGTTCTGGCCCTATAGGAAACACAGTAGAGTAGAAGAGTGCTCTTTTCTCTAAAGCAGAGTGTGTTTCTTGTAAGGCGAGCTAGCGTTTGTTTCGCAGTCTTAAACCGAGTTGAATCACATGCAGTTTCTAGTCCTACGAGCAAGAGTTGTTTTATGTTAAGAAGAGTCACTTTTGCGCTGCCCTTGCCATACACAGGACAAATAGCACTGGCGTCTGTTCCCAGCAAGTACAGTGTATTGGACTGAAGAGGATCTACTGTTCTTGTCAGGTTCCTAAGCTAAATTGAACTACATATGGCCGTGTGTGTAGGAAGCACAGTTCTTTTGTTCTGAGCAAGTTCAGTGTTCGGACGCCATAGGAAACACAGCAGAGTAGAAGAGTGCTCTATTCTCAAAAGCAGAGTGTGTTTCTTGTAAGGCGAGCTAGCATTTTTTTCCCAGTCCTATATGGAGTTGAGTCACATGCAGTTTTTTGTCCTACGAGCAAGAGTTGTTTTCTGGTAAGACGAGTCACTATTGTGCTCTAATTGCCATACACAGTGCAAATAGCACTCGCGTCTCTTCCCTGCAAGTACAGTGTAATGGACTTAAAAGGAGCTACTGTTCTTGTCAGTTTCCTAAGCAGAGTTGAACTAGATATGGCCCTTGTGTGTAGGAAGCACAGTTCTTTTGTTCTGAGCAAGCTCACTGTTCGGACCCCATAGGAAACACAGTAGAGTAGAAGAGTGCTCTTTTCTCAAAAGCAGAGTGTGTTTTTTGTAAGGCGAGCTAGCATTTGTTTCCCAGACCTAAATGGAGTTGAATCACATGCAGTTTCTGGTCCTATGAGCAAGAGTTGTTTTATGGTAAGGAAAGTCACTATTGTGTTCCCATTGCCCTACACAAGGCAAATAGCACTCGCGTCTTTTCCCAGCAAGTACAGTGTATTGGACTGAATAGGAGCTACTGTTCTTGTCAGTTTACTAAGCAGAGTTGAACTAGATATGGTCCGTGTGTGTAGGAAGCACAGTTCTTTTGTTCTGAGCAAGCTCACTGTTTGGACCCCAAAGGAAACACAGTAGAGTAGAAGAGTGCTCTTTTCTCTAAAGCAGAGTGTGTTTCTTGTAAGGCGAGCTACCGTTTGTTTCCCAGTCCTAAATGGAGTGGAATCACATGCAGTATCTGGTCCTACGAGCAAGAGTTGTTTTCTGTTAAGGAAAGTCACTATTGCGCTCCCATTGCCATACACAGTGCAAATAGCACTCGCGTCTGTTCCCAGCAAGTACAGAGTATTGGACTGAAGAGGAGCTACTGTTCTTCTCAGTTTCCTAAGCAGAGTTGAACTAGATATGGCCCGTGTGTGTAGGAAGCACAGTTCTTTTTTTCTGAGCAAGCTCACTCTTCTGGCCCTATAGGAAACACAGTAGAGTAGAAGAGTGCTCTTTTCTCAAAAGCAGAGTGTGTTTCTTGTAAAGCGAGCTAGAGTTTGTTTCCCAGGCCTAAATGGAGTTGAATCACATGCAGTTTCGGGTACTACGAGCAAGAGTTGTTTTCTGGTAAGAAGAGTCACTATTGCACTGCCATTGCCATACACAGGACAAATAGCACTGGAGTCTGTTCCCAGCAAGTACAGTGTATTGGACTGAAGAGGAGCTTCTGTTCTTGTCAGGTTCCTAAGCAGACTTGAACTAGATATGGCCGTGTGTGTAGGAAGCACAGTTTTTTTGTTCTCAGCAAGCTCACTGTTCGGAACATATAGGAAACACAGTAGAGTAGAAGAGTGCTCTTTTCTCAAAAGCAGAGTGTTTTTTTCATGTAAGGCGAGCTAGCATTTGTTTCCCAGTCCTAAATGGAGTTGAATCACATGCAGTATATGGTCCATGAGCAAGAGTTGTTTTCTTGTAAGAAGAGTCACTATTGCGCTGCCATTGCCATAAACAGGACAAATAGCACTGGCGTCTGTTCCCAGCAAGTACAGTGTATTGGACTGAAGAGGATCTACTCTTCTTGTCAGGTTCCTAAGCAGACTTGAACTAGATATGGCCGTGTGTGTAGGAAGCACAGTTTTTTTGTTCTGAGCAAGCCCACTTTTCGGAACACATAGGAAACACAGTAGAGTAGAAGAGTGCTCTTTTCTCAAAAGCAGAGTATGTTTCTTAAAAGTCGAGCTAGCGTTTGTTTCACAATCCTAAATGGAGTTGAGTCACATGCAGTTTTATGTCCTACGAGCAAGAGTTGTTTTCTGGTAAGACAAGTCAATATTGGGCTCCAATTGCCATACACAGTGCAAATAGCACTCGCTTCTGTTCCCCGCAAGTACATTGTATTGGACTGAATAGGAGCTACTGTTCTTGTCAGTTTCCTAAGCAGAGTTGAACTAGATATGGCCCGTGTGTGTAGGAAGCACAGTTCTTTTGTTCTGAGCAAGCTCACTGTTCGTACCCCATAGGAAACACAGTAGAGTAGAAGAGTGCTCTTTTCTCAAAAGCAGAGTGTGTTTCATGGAAGGCAAGCTAGCATTTGTTTCTCAGTCCTAAATGGAGTTGAATCATATGCAGTTTCTGGTCCTACGAGCAAGAGTTGTTTTCTGGTAAAGAAAGTCACTATTGTGCTCCCATTGCCATCCACAGTGCAAATAGCACTGGCGTCTGTTCCCAGCAAGTACAGTGTATCGGACTGAAGAGGAGCTACTGTTCTTGTCAGTTTCCTAAGCAGAGTTGAACTAGATATGGCCCGTGTGTGTAGGAAGCACAGTTTTTTTTCTGAACAAGCTCACTGTTCTGGCCCTATAGGAAACACAGTAGAGTAGAAGAGTGCTCTTTTCTCTAAAGCAGAGTGTGTTACTTGTAAGGCAAGCTAGCGTTTGTTTCGCAGTCCTAAATGGAGTTGAATCCCATGCAGGTTCTGGTACTACGAGCAAGAGTTGTTTTCTGGTAAAAAGAGTCACTATTGCGCTGCCATTGCCATACACAGGACAAATAGCACTGGCGTCTGTTCGCAGCAAGTACAGTATATTGGGCTGAAGACGATCTATTGTACTTGTCAGGTTCCTAAGCAGACTTGAACTAGATATGGCCGTGTGTGTAGGAAGCACAGTTTTTTTGTTCTGAGCAAGCTCACTGTTCGGACCCCATAGGAAACACAGTAGAATAGAAGAGTGCTTTTTTCTCAAAAGCAGAGTGTGTTTCTTTTAAGGCGAGCTATCATTTGTTTCCCTTTCCTAAATGGAGTGGAATCACATACAGTTTGTGTTCCTACGAGTAAGAGTTGTTTTCTGGTAAGGAAAGTCACTATTGTGCTCCCATTGCCATACACAGTGCAAATAGCCCTCCAATTTGTTCCCAGCAAGTACAGTGTATTGGAAAGAAGAGGAGCTACTGTTCTTCTCAGTTTCCTAAGCAGAGTTGAACTACATATGGCCCGTGTGTGTAGAAAGCACAGTTCTTTTTTTCTGAGCAAGCTCACTGTTCTGGCCCTATAGGAAACACAGTAGAGTAGAAGAGTGCTCTTTTCTCAAAAGCAGAGTGTGTTTCTTGTAAGGCGAGCTAGCGTTTGTTTCCCAGTCCTAAATGGAGTTTAATCACATGCAGTTTCTAGTCCTACGAGCAAGAGTTGTTTTATGGTAAGAAGAGTCACTTTTGCGCTGCCATTGCCATACATAGGACAAATAGCACTGGCGTCTGTTCCCAGCAAGTACAGTGTATTGGACTGAAGAGGATCTACTGTTCTTGTCAGGTTCCTAAGCAGACTTGAACTAGATATGGCCGTGTGTGTAGGAAGCACAGTTCTTTTGTTCTGAGCAAGTTTAGTGTTCGGACTCCATAGGAAACACAGTAGAGTAGAAGAGTGCTCTTTTCTCAAAAGCAGAGTGTGTTTCTTGTAAGGCGAGCTAGCGTTTGTTTCCAAGTCCTATAGGGAGTTGAGTCACATGCAGTTTTTTGTCCTACGAGCAAGAGTTGTTTTCTGGTAAGACGAGTCACTATTGTGCTCTAATTGCCATACACAGTGCAAATAGCACTGGCGTCTCTTCCCCGCAAGTACAGTGTATTGGACTGAAGAGGATCTACTGTTCTTGTCAGGTTCCTAAGCAGACTTGAACTAGATATGGCCGTGTGTGTAGGAAGCACAGTTCTTTTGTTCTGAGCAAGTTCAGTGTTCGGACTCCATAGGAAACACAGTAGAGTAGAAGAGTGCTCTTTTCTCAAAAGCAGAGTGTGTTTCTTGTAAGGCGAGCTAGCGTTTGTTTCCCAGTCCTATAGGGAGTTGAGTCACATGCAGTTTTTTGTCCTACGAGCAAGAGTTGTTTTCTGGTAAGACGAGTCACTATTGTGCTCTAATTGCCCTACACAAGGCAAGTAGCACTCGCGTCTTTTCCCAGCAAGTACAGTGTATTAGACTGAATAGGAGCTACTGTTCTTGTCAGTTTACTAAGCAGAGTTGAACTAGATATGGTGTGTGTGTGTAGGAAGCACAGTTCTTTTGTTCTGAGCAAGCTCACTGTTTGAACCCCATAGGAAACACAGTAGAGTAGAAGAGTGCTCTTTTCTCTAAAGCAGAGTGTGTTTCTTGTAAGGCGAGCTACCGTTTGTTTCCCAGTCCTAAATGGAGTGGAATCACATGCAGTTTCTGGTCCTACGAGCAAGAGTTGTTTTCTGGTAAAGAAAGTCACTATTGTGCTCCCATTGCCATACACAGTGCAAATAGCACTCGCGTCTGTTCCCAGCAAGTACAGTGTATTGGACTGAAGAGGAGCTACTGTTCTTCTCAGTTTCCTAAGCAGAGTTGAACTAGATATGGCCCGTGTGTGTAGGAAGCACAGTTCTTTTTTTCTGAGCAAGCTCACTGTTCTGGCCTTATAGGAAACACAGTAGAGTAGAAGAGTGCTCTTTTCTCAAAAGCAGAGTGTGTTTCTTGGAAGGCGAGCTAGCATTTGTTTCCCAGTCCTAAATGGAGTTGAATCACATGCAGTTTCTGGTATTACGAGCAAGAGTTGTTTTCTGGTAAGAAGAGTCACTATTGCGCTGCCTTTGCCATACACAGGACAAATAGCACTGGAGTCTGTTCCCAGCAAGTACAGTGTATTGGACTGAAGAGTATCTACTGTTCTTGTCAGGTTCCTAAGCAGACTTGAACTAAATATGGCCGTGTGTGTAGGAAGCACAGTTTTTTTGTTCTGAGCAAGCTCACTGTTCAGAACACATAGGAAACACAGTAGAGTAGAAGAGTGCTCTTTTCTCAAAAGCAGAGTGTGTTTAATGTAAGGCGAGCTAGCATTTGTTTCCCAGTCCTAAATGGAGTTGAATCACATGCAGTATCTGGTCCAACGAGCAAGAGTTGTTTTCTGGTAAGGAAAGTCACTATTGCGCTCCCATTGCCATACACAGGACAAATAGCACTGACGTCTGTTCCCAGCAAGTACAGTGTATTGGACTGAAGAGGATCTACTGTTCTTGTCAGGTTCCTAAGCAGACTTGAACTAGATATGGCCGTGTGTGTAGGAAACACAGTTCTTTTGTTCTGAGCAAGCTCACTGTTCGGACCCTATAGGAAACACAGTAGAGTAGAAGAGTGCTCTTTTATCAAAAGCAGAGTGTGTTTCTTGTAAGGCGAGCTAGCGTTTGTTTCCCAGTCCTAAATGGAGTTGAATCACATGCAGTTTCTGGTCCTATGAGCAAGAGTTGTTTTCTGGTAAGGAAAGTCACTATTGCGCTCCCATTGCCATACACAGTGCAAATAGCACTCGCCTCTGTTCCCAGGCAAGTACAGCGTATCGGACTGAAGAGGAGCTACTTTTCTTGTCAGTTTCCTAAGCAGAGTTGAAGTAGATATGGCCCGTGTGTAGGAAGCACAGTTCTGATGTTCTGAGCAAGCTCACTGTTCTGGCCCTATAGGAAACACAGTAGAGTAGAAGAGTGCTCTTTTCTCTAAATCAGAGTGTGTTTCTTGTAAGGCGAGCTAGTGTTTGTTTCCTAGTCCTAAATGGAGTTGAATCACATGCAGTTTCAGGTCCTACGAACAAGAGTTCTTTTCTGGTAAGGAAAGTCACTATTGTGCTCCCATTGCCATACACAGTGCAAATAGCACCCGCGTCTGTTCCCAGCAAGTACAGTGTATTGGACTGAATAGGAGCTACTGTTCTTGTCAGTTTACTAAGCAGAGTTGAACTAGATATGGTCCGTGTGTGTAGGAAGCACAGTTCTTTTGTTCTGAGCAAGCTCACTGTTTGGACCCCAAAGGAAACACAGTAGAGTAGAAGAGTGCTCTTTTCTCTAAAGCAGAGTGTGTTTCTTGTAAGGCGAGCTACCGTTTGTTTCCCAGTCCTAAATGGAGTTGAATCACATGCAGTATCTGGTCCTACGAGCAAAGAGTTGTTTTCTGGTAAAGAAAGTCACTATTGCGCTCCCATTGCCATACACAGTGCAAATAGCACTCGCGTCTGTTCCCAGCAAGTACAGAGTATTGGACTGAAGAGGAGCTACTGTTCTTCTCAGTTTCCTAAGCAGAGTTGAACTAGATATGGCCAGTGTGTGTAGGAAGCACAGTTCTTTTTTTCTGAGCAAGCTCACTCTTCTGGCCCTATAGGAAACACAGTAGAGTAGAAGAGTGCTCTTTTCTCAAAAGCAGAGTGTGTTTCTTGTAAAGCGAGCTAGAGTTTGTTTCCCAGGCCTAAATGGAGTTGAATCACATGCAGTTTCGGGTACTACGAGCAAGAGTTGTTTTCTGGTAAGAAGAGTCACTATTGCACTGCCATTGCCATACACAGGACAAATAGCACTGGAGTCTGTTCCCAGCAAGTACAGTGTATTGGACTGAAGAGGAGCTTCTGTTCTTGTCATGTTCCTAAGCAGACTTGAACTAGATATGGCCGTGTGTGTAGGAAGCACAGTTTTTTTGTTCTCAGCAAGCTCACTGTTCGGAACATATAGGAAACACAGTAGAGTAGAAGAGTGCTCTTTTCTCAAAAGCAGAGTGTTTTTTTCATGTAAGGCGAGCTAGCATTTGTTTCCCAGTCCTAAATGGAGTTGAATCACATGCAGTATCTGGTCCATGAGCAAGAGTTGTTTTCTTGTAAGAAGAGTCACTATTGCGCTGCCATTGCCATAAACAGGACAAATAGCACTGGCGTCTGTTCCCAGCAAGTACAGTGTATTGGACTGAAGAGGATCTACTGTTCTTGTCAGGTTCCTAAGCAGACTTGAACTAGATATGGCCGTGTGTGTAGGAAGCACAGTTTTTTTGTTCTGAGCAAGCCCACTTTTCGGAACACATAGGAAACACAGTAGAGTAGAAGAGTGCTCTTTTCTCAAAAGCAGAGTATGTTTCTTAAAAGTCGAGCTAGCGTTTCTTTCACAATCCTAAATGGAGTTGAGTCACATGCAGTTTTTTGTCCTACGAGCAAGAGTTGTTTTCTGGTAAGACAAGTCAATATTGGGCTCCAATTGCCATACACAGTGCAAATAGCACTCGCTTCTGTTCCCCGCAAGTACATTGTATTGGACTGAATAGGAGCTACTGTTCTTGTCAGTTTCCTAAGCAGAGTTGAACTAGATATGGCCCGTGTGTGTAGGAAGCACAGTTCTTTTGTTCTGAGCAAGCTCACTCTTCGTACCCCATAGGAAACACAGTAGAGTAGAAGAGTGCTCTTTTCTCAAAAGCAGAGTGTGTTTCATGGAAGGCAAGCTAGCATTTGTTTCTCAGTCCTAAATGGAGTTGAATCATATGCAGGTTCTGGTCCTACGAGCAAGAGTTGTTTTCTGGTAAAGAAAGTCACTATTGTGCTCCCATTGCCATCCACAGTGCAAATAGCACTGGCGTCTGTTCCCAGCAAGTACAGTGTATCGGACTGAAGAGGAGCTACTGTTCTTGTCAGTTTCCTAAGCAGAGTTGAACTAGATATGGCCCGTGTGTGTAGGAAGCACAGTTTTTTTTCTGAACAAGCTCACTGTTCTGGCCCTATAGGAAACACAGTAGAGTAGAAGAGTGCTCTTTTCTCTAAAGCAGAGTGTGTTACTTGTAAGGCAAGCTAGCGTTTGTTTTGCAGTCCTAAATGGAGTTGAATCCCATGCAGGTTCTGGTACTACGAGCAAGAGTTGTTTTCTGGTAAAAAGAGTCACTATTGCGCTGCCATTGCCATACACAGGACAAATAGCACTGGCGTCTGTTCGCAGCAAGTACAGTATATTGGGCTGAAGACGATCTATTGTACTTGTCAGGTTCCTAAGCAGACTTGAACTAGATATGGCCGTGTGTGTAGGAAGCACAGTTTTTTTGTTCTGAGCAAGCTCACTGTTCGGACCCCATAGGAAACACAGTAGAATAGAAGAGTGCTTTTTTCTCAAAAGCAGAGTGTGTTTCTTTTAAGGCGAGCTATCGTTTGTTTCCCATTCCTAAATGGAGTGGAATCACATACAGTTTGTGTTCCTACGAGTAAGAGTTGTTTTCTGGTAAGGAAAGTCACTATTGTGCTCCCATTGCCATACACAGTGCAAATAGCCCTCCCATTTGTTCCCAGCAAGTACAGTGTATTGGAAAGAAGAGGAGCTACTGTTCTTCTCAGTTTCCTAAGCAGAGTTGAACTACATATGGCCCGTGTGTGTAGAAAGCACAGTTCTTTTTTTCTGAGCAAGCTCACTGTTCTGGCCCTATAGGAAACACAGTAGAGTAGAAGAGTGCTCTTTTCTCAAAAGCAGAGTGTGTTTCTTGTAAGGCGAGCTAGCGTTTGTTTCCCAGTCCTAAATGGAGTTTAATCACATGCAGTTTCTAGTCCTACGAGCAAGAGTTGTTTTATGGTAAGAAGAGTCACTTTTGCGCTGCCATTGCCATACATAGGACAAATAGCACTGGCGTCTGTTCCCAGCAAGTACAGTGTATTGGACTGAAGAGGATCTACTGTTCTTGTCAGGTTCCTAAGCAGACTTGAACTAGATATGGCCGTGTGTGTAGGAAGCACAGTTCTTTTGTTCTGAGCAAGTTCAGTGTTCGGACTCCATAGGAAACACAGTAGAGTAGAAGAGTGCTCTTTTCTCAAAAGCAGAGTGTGTTTCTTGTAAGGCGAGCTAGCGTTTGTTTCCCAGTCCTATAGGGAGTTGAGTCACATGCAGTTTTTTGTCCTACGAGCAAGAGTTGTTTTCTGGTAAGACGAGTCACTATTGTGCTCTAATTGCCATACACAGTGCAAATAGCACTGGCGTCTCTTCCCCGCAAGTACAGTGTATTGGACTGAAAAGGAGCTACTGTTCTTGTCAGTTTCCTAAGCAGAGTTGAACTAGATATGGCCCTTGTGTGTAGGAAGCACAGTTCTTTTGTTCTGAGCAAGCTCACTGTTCGGACCCCATAGGAAACACAGTAGAGTAGAAGAGTGCTCTTTTCTCAAAAACAGAGAGTGTTTCATGTAAGGCGAGCCAGCATTTGTTTCCCAGACATAAATGGAGTTGAATCACATGCAGTTTCTGGTACTATGAGCAAGAGTTGTTTTATGGTAAGGAAAGTCACTATTGTGCTCCCATTGCCCTACACAAGGCAAGTAGCACTCGCGTCTTTTCCCAGCAAGTACAGTGTATTAGACTGAATAGGAGCTACTGTTCTTGTCAGTTTACTAAGCAGAGTTGAACTAGATATGGTGTGTGTGTGTAGGAAGCACAGTTCTTTTGTTCTGAGCAAGCTCACTGTTTGAACCCCATAGGAAACACAGTAGAGTAGAAGAGTGCTCTTTTCTCTAAAGCAGAGTGTGTTTCTTGTAAGGCGAGCTACCGTTTGTTTCCCAGTCCTAAATGGAGTGGAATCACATGCAGTTTCTGGTCCTACGAGCAAGAGTTGTTTTCTGGTAAAGAAAGTCACTATTGTGCTCCCATTGCCATACACAGTGCAAATAGCCCTCGCGTCTGTTCCCAGCAAGTACAGTGTATTGGACTGAAGAGGAGCTACTGTTCTTCTCAGTTTCCTAAGCAGAGTTGAACTAGATATGGCCCGTGTGTGTAGGAAGCACAGTTCTTTTTTTCTGAGCAAGCTCACTGTTCTGGCCTTATAGGAAACACAGTAGAGTAGAAGAGTGCTCTTTTCTCAAAAGCAGAGTGTGTTTCTTGGAAGGCGAGCTAGCATTTGTTTCCCAGTCCTAAATGGAGTTGAATCACATGCAGTTTCTGGTATTACGAGCAAGAGTTGTTTTCTGGTAAGAAGAGTCACTATTGCGCTGCCTTTGCCATACACAGGACAAATAGCACTGGAGTCTGTTCCCAGCAAGTACAGTGTATTGGACTGAAGAGGATCTACTGTTCTTGTCAGGTTCCTAAGCAGACTTGAAATAAATATGGCCGTGTGTGTAGGAAGCACAGTTTTTTTGTTCTCAGCAAGCTCACTGTTCGGAACACATAGGAAACACAGTAGAGTAGAAGAGTGCTCTTTTCTCAAAAGCAGAGTGTGTTTAATGTAAGGCGAGCTAGCATTTGTTTCCCAGTCCTAAATGGAGTTGAATCACATGCAGTATCTGGTCCAACGAGCAAGAGTTGTTTTCTGGTAAGGAAAGTCACTATTGCGCTCCCATTGCCATACACAGGACAAATAGCACTGACGTCTGTTCCCAGCAAGTACAGTGTATTGGACTGAAGAGGATCTACTGTTCTTGTCAGGTTCCTAAGCAGACTTGAACTAGATATGGCCGTGTGTTTAGGAAACACAGTTCTTTTGTTCTGAGCAAACTCACTGTTCGGACCCTATAGGAAACACAGTAGAGTAGAAGAGTGCTCTTTTATCAAAAGCAGAGTGTGTTTCTTGTAAGGCGAGCTAGCGTTTGTTTCCCAGTCCTAAATGGAGTTGAATCACATGCAGTTTCTGGTCCTATGAGCAATAGTTGTTTTCTGGTAAGGAAAGTCACTATTGCGCTCCCATTGCCATACACAGTGCAAATAGCACTCGCCTCTGTTCCCAGGCAAGTACAGCGTATCGGACTGAAGAGGAGCTACTTTTCTTGTCAGTTTCCTAAGCAGAGTTGAAGTAGATATGGCCCGTGTGTAGGAAGCACAGTTCTGATGTTCTGAGCAAGCTCACTGTTCTGGCCCTATAGGAAACACAGTAGAGTAGAAGAGTGCTCTTTTCTCTAAATCAGAGTGTGTTTCTTGTAAGGCGAGCTAGTGTTTGTTTCCTAGTCCTAAATGGAGTTGAATCACATGCAGTTTCAGGTCCTACGAACAAGAGTTCTTTTCTGGTAAGGAAAGTCACTATTGTGCTCCCATTGCCATACACAGTGCAAATAGCACTCTCCTCTGTTCCCAGGCAAGTACAGCGTATCGGACTGAAGAGGAGCTACTTTTCTTGTCAGTTTCCTAAGCAGAGTTGAAGTAGATATGGCCCGTGTGTAGGAAGCATAGTTCTGATGTTCTGAGCAAGCTCACTGTTCTGGCCCTATAGGAAACACAGTAGAGTAGAAGAGTGCTCTTTTCTCTAAATCAGAGTGTGTTTCTTGTAAGGCGAGCTAGTGTTTGTTTCCTAGTCCTAAATGGAGTTGAATCACATGCAGTTTCAGGTCCTACGAACAAGAGTTCTTTTCTGGTAAGGAAAGTCACTATTGTGCTCCCATTGCCATACACAGTGCAAATAGCACCCGCGTCTGTTCCCAGCAAGTACAGTGTATTGGACTGGATAGGTGCTACTGTTCTTGTCAGTTTCCTAAGCAGAGTTGAACTAGATATGATCCGTGTTTGTAGGAAGCACAGTTCTTTTGTTCTTTGCAAGCTCACTGTTTGGACTCAATAGGAAACACAGTAGAGCAGAAGAGTGCTCTTTTTTCTAAAGCAGAGTGTGTTTCTTGTAAGGCGAGCTACCGTTTGTTTCCCAGTCCTAAATGGAGTGGAATCACATGCAGTTTCTGGTCCTACGAGCAAGAGTTGTTTTCTGGTAAATAAAGTCACTATTGCGCTCCCATTGCCATGCACAGTGCAAATAGCCCTCCCGTCTGTTCCCAGCAAGTACAGTGTATTGGACTGAAGAGGAGCTACTGTTCTTCTCAGTTTCCTAAGAAGAGTTGAACTAGGTATGGCCCGTGTGTGTAGGATGCACAGTTCTTTTTTTCTGAGCAAGCTCACTGTTCTGGCACTATAGGAAGCACAGTAGAGTAGAAGAGTGCTCTTTTCTCAAAAGCAGAGTGTGTTTCTTGGAAGTCGAGCTAGCGTTTGTTTCCCAGTCCTAAATGGAGTTGAGTCACATGCAGTTTTTGGTCCTACGAGCAAGAGTTGTTTTCTGGTAAGACGAGTCACTATTGTGCTCCAATTGCCATACACAGTGCAAATAGCACTCGCGTCTGTTCCCCGCAAGTAAAGTGTATTGGACTGAAGAGGAGCTACTGTTCTTGTCAGTTTCCTAAGCAGAGTTGAACTAGATATGGCACGTGTGTGTAGGAAGCATAGTTCTTTTGTTCTAAGTAAGCTCACTGTTCGGACACCATAGGAAACACAGTAGAGTAGAAGAGTGCTCTTTTCTCAAAAGCAGAGTGTGTTTCTTGTAAGGTAAGCTAGCTTTTGTTTCCCAGTCCTAAATGGAGTTGAAACACTTGCAGTTTCTGGTCCTATGAGCAAGAGTTGTTTTATGGTAAGAAGAGTCACTATTGCGCTGCCGTTGACATACACAGGACAAATAGCACTGGCGTCTGTTCCCAGCAAGTACAGTTTATTGGACTGAAGAGGATCTACTGTTCTTGTCAGGTTCCTAAGCAGACTTGAACTAGATATGGCCGTGTGTGTAGGAAGCACAGTTTTTTTGTTCTGAGCAAGCTCATTGTTCTGGCCCTATAGGAAACACAGTAGAGTAGAAGAGTGCTCTTTTCTCTAAAGCAGAGTGTGTTTCATGTAAGGCGAGCTAGCATTTGTTTCCCAGTCCTAAATGGAGTTGAATCTCATGCAGTTTCTGGTCTTACGAGCAAGAGTTGTTTTCTGGTAAGGAAAGTCACTATCGTGCTCCCATTGCCATACACAGTGCAAATTGCACTCGCGTCTGTTCCCAGCAAGTACAGTGTATCGGACTGAAGAGGAGCTACTGTTCTTGTCAGTTTCCTAAGCAGAGTTGAACTAGATATGGCCCGTGTGTAGGAAGCACATTTCTTTTTTTCTGAGCAAGCTCACTGTTCTGGCCCTATAGGAAACACAGTAGAGTAGAAGAGTGCTCTTTTCTCTAAAGCAGAGTGTGTTTCTTGTAAGGTGAGCTAGCTTTTGTTTCCCAGTCCTAAATGGAGTTGAATCACATGCAGTTTCTGGTCCTACAAGCAAGAGTTGTTTTCTGGTAAGAAGAGTCACTATTGCGTTGCCGTTGACATACACAGGACAAATAGCACTGGCGTCTGTTTTCAGCAAGTACAGTTTATTGGACTGAAGAGGATCTACTGTTCTTGTCAGGTTCCTAAGCAGACTTGAACTAGATATGGCCGTGTGTGTAGGAAGCACAGTTTTTTTGTTCTGAGCAAGCTCATTGTTCTGGCCTTATAGGAAACACAGTAGAGTAGAAGAGTGCTCTTTTCTCAAAAGCAGAGTGTGTTTTTTGGAAGTCGAGCTAGCATTTGTTTCCCAGTCCTAAATGGAGTTGAGTCACATGCAGTTTTTTGTCCAACGAGCAAGAGTTATTTTCTGGTAAGACAAGTCACTATTGTGCTCCAATGCCATACACAGTGCAAATAGCACTCGCGTCTGTTCCCCGCAAATACAGTGTATTGGACTGAAGAGGAGCTACTGTTCTTGTTTGTTTCCTAAGCAGAGTTGAATTAGATATGGCCCGTGTGTGTAGAAAGCACAGTTCTTTTGTTCTGAGCATGCTCACTGTTTGGACCCCATAGGAAACACAGTAGAGTAGAAGAGTGCTCTTTTCTCAAAAGCAGAGTGTGTTTCTTGTAAGGCGAGCTAGCATTTCTTTCCCAGTCCTAAATGGAGTTGAATCACATGCAGTTTCTGGTCCTACGAGCAAGAGTTGTTTTCTGGTAAGGAAAGACACTATTGTGCTCCCATTGCCATACACAGTGAAAGTAGCACTCGCGTCTGTTCCCAGCAAGTACAGTGTATTGGACTGAAGAGGAGCTACTGTTCTTTTCAGTTTCCTAAGCAGAGTTGAACTAGTTATGGCCCGTGTGTAGGAAGTACAGTTCTTTTGTTCTGAGCAAGCTCACTGTTCTGGCCCTATAGGAAACACAGTAGAGTAGAAGAGTGCTCTTTTCTCTAAAGCAGAGTGTGTTTCTTGTAAGGCCAGCTAGCGTTTGTTTCCCAGTCTTAAATGGAGTTGAATCACATGCAGTTTCTAGTCCTAAGAGCAAGAGTTGTTTTATGGTAAGAAGAGTCACTATTGCGCTGCCATTGCCATACACAGGACAAATAGCACTGGCGTCTGTTCCTAGCAAGTATAGTGTATTGGACTGAAGAGGATCTACTGTTCTTGTCAGGTTCCTAAGCAGACTTGAACTAGATATGGCCGTGTGTGTAGGAAGCACAGTTCTTTTGCTCTGAGCAAGCTCACTGTTCGGACACCATAGGAAACACAGTAGAGTAGAAGAGTGCTCTTTTCTCTAAAGTAGAGTGTGTTTCTTGTAAGGCGAGCTAGCATTTGTTTCCCAGTCCTAAATGGAGTGGAATCACATGCACTTTCTGGTTCTACGAGCAAGAGTTGTTTTCTGGTAAGGAAATCACAATTGCGCTCCCATTGCCATACACAATGCAAATAGCCCTCCCGTCTGTTCCCAGCAAGTACATTGTATTGGACCAAAGAGGAGCTACTGTTCTTCTCAGTTTCCTAAGCAGAGTTGAACTAGATATGGCCCGTGTGTGTAGGAAGTACAGTTCTTTTTTTCTGAGCAACCTCACTCTTCTGGCCCCAGAGGAAACACAGTAGAGTAGAAGAGTGCTCTTTTCTCTAAAGCAGAGTGTGTTTCTTGTAAGGCGAGCTAGCGTTTGTTTCCCAGTCCTAAATGGAGTTGAGTCACTGGCAGTTTTTTGTCCTACGAGCAAGAGTTGCTTTCTGGTAAGACGAGTCACTATTGTGCTAAAATTGCCATACACAGTGCAAATAGCACTCGCGTCTGTTCCCCGCAAGTAAAGTGTATTGGACTGAAGAGGAGCTACTGTTCTTGTCAGTTTCATAAGCAGAGTTGAACTAGATATGGCCCCTGTATGTAGGAAGCACAGTTCTTTTGTTCTGAGCAAGCTCACTGTTCGGACCCCATAGGAAACACAATAGAGTAGAAGAGTGCTCTTTTCTCAAAAGCAGAGTGTGTTTCATGTAAGGCGAGCTAGCATTTGTTTCCCAGTCCTAAATGGAGTTGAATCACATGCAGTTTCTGGTCTTACGTGCAAGAGATGTTTTCTGGTAAGGAAAGTCACTATTGAGCTCCCATTGACATACACAGTGCAAATAGCACTCGCGTCTGTTCCCAGCAAGTACAGTGTATCGGACTGAACAGGTGCTACTGTTCTTGTCAGTTTCCTAAGCAGAGTTGAACGAGATATGGCCCTGTGTGTAGGACGCACAGTCATTTTGTTCTGAGCCAGCTCACTGTTCTGGCCCTATAGGAAACACAGTAGAGTAGAAGAGTGCTCTTTTCTCAAAAGCAGAGTGTGTTTCATGTAAGGCGAGCTAGCATTTGTTTCCCAGTCCTAAATGGAGTTGAATCTCATGCAGTTTCTGGCCTTACGAGCAAGAGTTGTTTTCTGGTAAGGAAAGTCACTATTGCGCTCCCATTGACATACACAGTGCAAATAGCACTCGCGTCTGTTCCCAGCAAGTACAGTGTATCAGACTGAAGAGGAGCTACTGTTCTTGTCAGTTTCCTAAGCAGAGTTGAACTAGATATGGCCCGTGTGTAGGAAGCACAGTTCTTTTGTTCTGAGCAAGCTCACTGTTCTGGCCCTGTAGGAAACACAGTAGAGTAGAAGAGTGCTCTTTTCTCAAAAGCAGAGTGTGTTTCTTGTAAGGTGAGCTAGCTTTTGTTTCCCAGTCCTAAATGGAGTTGAATCACATGCAGTTTCTGGTCCTACAAGCAAGAGTTGTTTTCTGGTAAGAAGAGTCACTATTGCGCTGCCATTGACATACAGAGGACATTTAGCACTGGCGTCTGTTCCCAGCAAGTACAGTGTATTGGACTGAAGAGGATCTACTGTTCTTGTCAGGTTCCTAAGCAGACTTGAAGTAGATATGGCCGTGTGTGTAGGAAGCACAGTTTTTTTGTTCTGAACAAGCTCATTGTTCGGAACACATAGGAAACACAGTAGGGTAGAAGAGTGCTCTTTTCTCAAAAGCAGAGTGTGTTTTTTGGAAGTCGAGCTAGCGTTTGTTTCCCAGTCCTAAATGGAGTTGAGTCACATGCAGTTTTTTGTCCAATGAGCAAGAGTTATTTTCTGGTAAGACAAGTCACTATTGTGCTCCAATGCCATACACAGTGCAAATAGCACTCGTGTCTGTTCCCCGCAAATACAGTGTATTGGACTGAAGAGGAGCTACTGTTCTTGTTTGTTTCCTAAGCAGAGTTGAATTAGATATGGCCCGTGTGTGTAGAAAGCACAGTTCTTTTGTTCTGAGCATGCTCACTGTTTGGACCCCATAGGAAACACAGTAGAGTAGAAGAGTGCTCTTTTCTCAAAAGCAGAGTGTGTTTCTTGTAAGGCGAGCTAGCATTTCTTTCCCAGTCCTAAATGGAGTTGAATCACATGCAGTTTCTGGTCCTACGAGCAAGAGTTGTTTTCTGGTATGGAAAGTCACTATTGCGCTCCCATTGCCATACACAGTGCAAATAGCACTCGCGTCTGTTCCCAGCAAGTACAGTGTATCGGACTGAAGAGGAGCTACTGTTCTTGTCAGTTTCCTAAGCAGAGTTGAACTAGTTATGGCCCGTGTGTAGGAAGCACAGTTCTTTTGTTCTGAGCAAGCTCACTGTTCTGGCCCTATAGGAAACACAGTAGAGTAGAAGAGTGGTCTTTTCTCAAAAGCAGAGTGTGTTTCTTGTAAGGTGAGCTAGCTTTTGTTTCCCAGTCCTAAATGGAGTTGAATCACATGCAGTTTCTGGTCCTACAAGCAAGAGTTGTTTTCTGGTAAGAAGAGTCACTATTGCGCTGCCGTTGACATGCACAGGACAAATAGCACTGGCGTCTGTTCCCAGCAAGTACAGTTTATTGGACTGAAGAGGATCTACTGTTCTTGTCAGGTTCCTAAGCAGACTTGAACTAGATATGGTCGTGTGTGTAGGAAGCACGGTTTTTTTGTTCTGAGCAAGCTCATTGTTCTGGCCCTATAGGAAACACAGTAGAGTAGAAGAGTGCTCTTTTCTCAAAAGCAGAGTGTGTTTCTTGGAAGTCGAGCTAGCGTTTGTTTCCCAGTCCTAAATGGAGTTGAGTCACATGCAGTTTTTTGTCCAACGAGCAAGAGTTATTTTCTGGTAAGACAAGTCACTATTGTGCTCCAATGCCATACACAGTGCAAATAGCACTCGCGTCTGTTCCCCGCAAATACAGTGTATTGGACTGAAGAGGAGCTACTGTTCTTGTTTGTTTCCTAAGCAGAGTTGAATTAGATATGGCCCGTGTGTGTAGAAAGCACAGTTCTTTTGTTCTGAGCATGCTCACTGTTTGGACCCCATAGGAAACACAGTAGAGTAGAAGAGTGCTCTTTTCTCAAAAGCAGAGTGTGTTTCTTGTAAGGCGAGCTAGCATTTCTTTCCCAGTCCTAAATGGAGTTGAATCACATGCAGTTTCTGGTCCTACGAGCAAGAGTTGTTTTCTGGTAAGGAAAGTCACTATTGCGCTCCCATTGCCATACACAGTGAAAATAGCACTCGCGTCTGTTCCCAGCAAGTACAGTGTATTGGACTGAAGAGGAGCTACTGTTCTTTTCAGTTTCCTAAGCAGAGTTGAACTAGTTATGGCCCGTGTGTAGGAAGTACAGTTCTTTTGTTCTGAGCAAGCTCACTGTTCTGGCCCTATAGGAAACACAGTAGAGTAGAAGAGTGCTCTTTTCTCTAAAGCAGAGTGTGTTTCTTGTAAGGCCAGCTAGCGTTTGTTTCCCAGTCTTAAATGGAGTTGAATCACATGCAGTTTCTAGTCCTAAGAGCAAGAGTTGTTTTATGGTAAGAAGAGTCACTATTGCGCTGCCATTGCCATACACAGGACAAATAGCACTGGCGTCTGTTCCTAGCAAGTATAGTGTATTGGACTGAAGAGGATCTACTGTTCTTGTCAGGTTCCTAAGCAGACTTGAACTAGATATGGCCGTGTGTGTAGGAAGCACAGTTCTTTTGCTCTGAGCAAGCTCACTGTTCGGACACCATAGGAAACACAGTAGAGTAGAAGAGTGCTCTTTTCTCTAAAGCAGAGTGTGTTTCTTGTAAGGCGAGCTAGCATTTGTTTCCCAGTCCTAAATGGAGTGGAATCACATGCACTTTCTGGTCCTACGAGCAAGAGTTGTTTTCTGGTAAGGAAATCACAATTGCGCTCCCATTGCCATACACAATGCAAATAGCCCTCCCGTCTGTTCCCAGCAAGTACATTGTATTGGACCAAAGAGGAGCTACTGTTCTTCTCAGTTTCCTAAGCAGAGTTGAACTAGATATGGCCCGTGTGTGTAGGAAGTACAGTTCTTTTTTTCTGAGCAACCTCACTCTTCTGGCCCCAGAGGAAACACAGTAGAGTAGAAGAGTGCTCTTTTCTCTAAAGCAGAGTGTGTTTCATGTAAGGCGAGCAAGCATTTGTTTCCCAGTCCTAAATGGAGTTGAATCACATGCAGTTTCTGGTCTTACGAGCAAGAGTTATTCTCTGATAAGAAGAGTCACTATTGCGCTGCCATTGCCATACACAGGACAAATAGCACTGGCGTCTCTTCCCAGCAAGTACAGTGTATTGGACTGAAGAGGATCTACTGTTCTTGTCAGGTTCCTAAGCAGACTTGAACTAGATATGGCCGTGTGTGTAGGAAGCACAGTTTTTTTGTTCTGAGCAAGCTCACTTTTCGGAACACCTAGGAAACACAGTAGAGTAGAAGAGTGCTCTTTTCTCAAAAGCAGAGTGTGTTTCTTGTAAAGCGAGCTAGAGTTTGTTTTCCAGTCCTAAATGGAGTGGAATCACATGCAGTTTCTGGTCCTACGAGCAAGAGTTGTTTTCTGGTAAGAAGAGTCTCTATTGCGCTGCCATTGCCATACACAGGACAAATAGCACTGGCGTCTGTTCCCAGCAAGTATAGTGTATTGTACTGAAGAGGATCTACTGTTCTTGTCAGGTTCCTAAGCAGACTTGAATTAGATATGGCCGTGTGTGTAGGAAACACAGTTCTTTTGTTGTGAGCAAGCTCACTGTTCGGACACCATAGGAAACACAGTAGAGTAGAAGAGTGCTCTTTTCTCAAAAGCAGAGTGTGTTTCTTGTAAGGCGAGCTCGTGTTTGTTTCCCAGTCCTAAATGGAGTGGAATCTCATGCAGTTTTTTGTCCTACGAGCAAGAGTTTTTTTCTCGTAAGACGAGTCACTATTGTGCTCCAATGCCATACACAGTGCAAATAGCACTCGCGTCTGTTCCCAGCAAGTACAGTGTATCGGACAGAAGAGGAGCTACTGTTCTTGTTTGTTTCCTAAGCAGAGTTGAACTAGATATGGCCCATGTGTGTAGAAAGCACAGTTCTTTTGTTCTGAGCAAGCTCACTGTTCGGACCCCATAGGAAACACAGTAGAGTAGAAGAGTGCTCTTTTCTCAAAAGCAGAGTGTGTTTCATGTAAGGTGAGCTAGCGTTTGTTTCCCAGTCCTAAATGGAGTTGAATCACATGCAGTTTCTGGTCCTACGAGCAAGAGTTGTTCTCTGGTAAGGTAAGTCACTATTGTGCTTCCATTGCCATGCACAGTGCAAATAGCACTCGCGTCTTTTCCCAGCAAGTACAGTGTATCGGACTGAAGAGGAGCTACTGTTCTTGTCAGTTTCCTAAGCAGAGTTGAACTAGTTATGGCCCCTGTGTAGGAAGCACAGTTCTTTTGTTCTGAGCAAGCTCACTGTTCTGGCCCTATAGGAAACACAATAGAGTAGATGAGTGCTCTTTTCCCTAAAGCAGAGTGTGTTTCTTGTAAGTCGAGCTAGCGTTTGTTTCCCAGTCCTAAATGGAGTTGAATCTCATGCAGTTTCTGGTCTTACGAGCAAGAGTTGTTTTCTGGTAAGAAAAGTCACTATCGTGCTCCCATTGCCATACACAGTGCAAATAGCACTCGCGTCTGTTCCCAGCAAGTACATTGTATCGGACTGAAGAGGAGCTACTGTTCTTGTCAGTTTCCTAAGCAGAGTTGAACTAGATATGCCCCGTGTGTAGGAAGCACATTTCTTTTTTTCTGAGCAAGCTCACTGTTCTGGCCCTATATGAAACACAGTAGAGTAGAAGAGTGCTCTTTTCTCTAAAGCAGAGTGTGTTTCTTGTAAGGTGAGCTAGCTTTTGTTTCCCAGTCCTAAATGGAGTTGAATCACATGCAGTTTCTGGTCCTACAAGCAAGAGTTGTTTTCTGGTAAGAAGAGTCACTATTGCGCTGCCGTTGACATGCACAGGACAAATAGCACTGGCGTCTGTTCCCAGCAAGTACAGTTTATTGGA
Organism: Peromyscus eremicus; assembly: GCF_949786415.1. Classification (NCBI taxonomy): domain Eukaryota; kingdom Metazoa; phylum Chordata; class Mammalia; order Rodentia; family Cricetidae; genus Peromyscus; species Peromyscus eremicus. Next base: position 203,436 of record NW_026734525.1, on the reverse strand, counting down.
CTGAAGAGGATCTACTGTTCTTGTCAGGTTCCTAAGCAGACTTGAACTAGATATGGTCGTGTGTGTAGGAAGCACGGTTTTTTTGTTCTGAGCAAGCTCATTGTTCTGGCCCTATAGGAAACACAGTAGAGTAGAAGAGTGCTCTTTTCTCAAAAGCAGAGTGTGTTTCTTGGAAGTCGAGCTAGCGTTTGTTTCCCAGTCCTAAATGGAGTTGAGTCACATGCAGTTTTTTGTCCAACGAGCAAGAGTTATTTTCTGGTAAGACAAGTCACTATTGTGCTCCAATGCCATACACAGTGCAAATAGCACTCGCGTCTGTTCCCCGCAAATACAGTGTATTGGACTGAAGAGGAGCTACTGTTCTTGTTTGTTTCCTAAGCAGAGTTGAATTAGATATGGCCCGTGTGTGTAGAAAGCACAGTTCTTTTGTTCTGAGCATGCTCACTGTTTGGACCCCATAGGAAACACAGTAGAGTAGAAGAGTGCTCTTTTCTCAAAAGCAGAGTGTGTTTCTTGTAAGGCGAGCTAGCATTTCTTTCCCAGTCCTAAATGGAGTTGAATCACATGCAGTTTCTGGTCCTACGAGCAAGAGTTGTTTTCTGGTAAGGAAAGTCACTATTGCGCTCCCATTGCCATACACAGTGAAAATAGCACTCGCGTCTGTTCCCAGCAAGTACAGTGTATTGGACTGAAGAGGAGCTACTGTTCTTTTCAGTTTCCTAAGCAGAGTTGAACTAGTTATGGCCCGTGTGTAGGAAGTACAGTTCTTTTGTTCTGAGCAAGCTCACTGTTCTGGCCCTATAGGAAACACAGTAGAGTAGAAGAGTGCTCTTTTCTCTAAAGCAGAGTGTGTTTCTTGTAAGGCCAGCTAGCGTTTGTTTCCCAGTCTTAAATGGAGTTGAATCACATGCAGTTTCTAGTCCTAAGAGCAAGAGTTGTTTTATGGTAAGAAGAGTCACTATTGCGCTGCCATTGCCATACACAGGACAAATAGCACTGGCGTCTGTTCCTAGCAAGTATAGTGTATTGGACTGAAGAGGATCTACTGTTCTTGTCAGGTTCCTAAGCAGACTTGAACTAGATATGGCCGTGTGTGTAGGAAGCACAGTTCTTTTGCTCTGAGCAAGCTCACTGTTCGGACACCATAGGAAACACAGTAGAGTAGAAGAGTGCTCTTTTCTCTAAAGCAGAGTGTGTTTCTTGTAAGGCGAGCTAGCATTTGTTTCCCAGTCCTAAATGGAGTGGAATCACATGCACTTTCTGGTCCTACGAGCAAGAGTTGTTTTCTGGTAAGGAAATCACAATTGCGCTCCCATTGCCATACACAATGCAAATAGCCCTCCCGTCTGTTCCCAGCAAGTACATTGTATTGGACCAAAGAGGAGCTACTGTTCTTCTCAGTTTCCTAAGCAGAGTTGAACTAGATATGGCCCGTGTGTGTAGGAAGTACAGTTCTTTTTTTCTGAGCAACCTCACTCTTCTGGCCCCAGAGGAAACACAGTAGAGTAGAAGAGTGCTCTTTTCTCTAAAGCAGAGTGTGTTTCATGTAAGGCGAGCAAGCATTTGTTTCCCAGTCCTAAATGGAGTTGAATCACATGCAGTTTTGGGTCTTACGAGCAAGAGTTATTCTCTGATAAGAAGAGTCACTATTGCGCTGCCATTGCCATACACAGGACAAATAGCACTGGCGTCTCTTCCCAGCAAGTACAGTGTATTGGACTGAAGAGGATCTACTGTTCTTGTCAGGTTCCTAAGCAGACTTGAACTAGATATGGCCGTGTGTGTAGGAAGCACAGTTTTTTTGTTCTGAGCAAGCTCACTTTTCGGAACACCTAGGAAACACAGTAGAGTAGAAGAGTGCTCTTTTCTCAAAAGCAGAGTGTGTTTCTTGTAAAGCGAGCTAGAGTTTGTTTTCCAGTCCTAAATGGAGTGGAATCACATGCAGTTTCTGGTCCTACGAGCAAGAGTTGTTTTCTGGTAAGAAGAGTCTCTATTGCGCTGCCATTGCCATACACAGGACAAATAGCACTGGCGTCTGTTCCCAGCAAGTATAGTGTATTGTACTGAAGAGGATCTACTGTTCTTGTCAGGTTCCTAAGCAGACTTGAATTAGATATGGCCGTGTGTGTAGGAAACACAGTTCTTTTGTTGTGAGCAAGCTCACTGTTCGGACACCATAGGAAACACAGTAGAGTAGAAGAGTGCTCTTTTCTCAAAAGCAGAGTGTGTTTCTTGTAAGGCGAGCTCGTGTTTGTTTCCCAGTCCTAAATGGAGTGGAATCTCATGCAGTTTTTTGTCCTACGAGCAAGAGTTTTTTTCTCGTAAGACGAGTCACTATTGTGCTCCAATGCCATACACAGTGCAAATAGCACTCGCGTCTGTTCCCAGCAAGTACAGTGTATCGGACAGAAGAGGAGCTACTGTTCTTGTTTGTTTCCTAAGCAGAGTTGAACTAGATATGGCCCATGTGTGTAGAAAGCACAGTTCTTTTGTTCTGAGCAAGCTCACTGTTCGGACCCCATAGGAAACACAGTAGAGTAGAAGAGTGCTCTTTTCTCAAAAGCAGAGTGTGTTTCATGTAAGGTGAGCTAGCGTTTGTTTCCCAGTCCTAAATGGAGTTGAATCACATGCAGTTTCTGGTCCTACGAGCAAGAGTTGTTCTCTGGTAAGGTAAGTCACTATTGTGCTTCCATTGCCATGCACAGTGCAAATAGCACTCGCGTCTTTTCCCAGCAAGTACAGTGTATCGGACTGAAGAGGAGCTACTGTTCTTGTCAGTTTCCTAAGCAGAGTTGAACTAGTTATGGCCCCTGTGTAGGAAGCACAGTTCTTTTGTTCTGAGCAAGCTCACTGTTCTGGCCCTATAGGAAACACAATAGAGTAGATGAGTGCTCTTTTCCCTAAAGCAGAGTGTGTTTCTTGTAAGTCGAGCTAGCGTTTGTTTCCCAGTCCTAAATGGAGTTGAATCACATGCAGTTTGTAGTCCTACGAGCAAGGGTTGTTTTATGGTAAGAAGAGTCACTATTGCGCTGCCATTGCCATACAAAGGACAAATAGCACTGGCGTCTGTTCCCAGCAAGTACAGTGTTTTGTACAGAAGAGGATCTACTGTTCTTGTCAGGTTCCTAAGCAGAATTGAACTAGGTATGGCCGTGTGTGTAGGAAGCACAGTTCTAATGTTCTGAGCAAGTTCACTCTTCTGGCTCTATAGGAAACACAGTAGAGTAGAAGAGTGCTCTTTTCTCAAAAGCAGAGTGTGTTTCTTGGAATTCGAGCTAGCGTTTGTTTCCTAGTCCTAAATGGAGTTGAGTCACATGCAGTTTTTTGTCCTACGAGCAAGAGTTGTTTTCTGGTAAAACAAGTCACTATTGTGCTCCAATTGCCATACACAGTGCAAATAGCACTCGCGTCTGTTCCCTGCAAGTACAGTGTATTGGAAGGAAGAGGAGCTATTGTTCTTGTCAGTTTCCTAAGCAGAGTTGAACTAGATATGGCCGTACATGTAGGAAGCACAGTTCTTTTGTTCTGAGCAAGCTCACTGTTCGGACCCCATAGGAAACACAGTAGAGTAGAAGAGTGCTCTTTTCTCAAAAGCAGAGTGTGTTTAATGTAAGTCGAGCTAGCATTTGTTTCCCAGTCCTAAATGGAGTTGAATCTCATGCAGTTTTTGGTCTTACAAGCAAGAGTTGTTTTCTGGTAAGGAAAGTCACTATTGCGCTCCCATTGACATACACAGTGCAAATAGCACTCGCGTCTATTCCCAGCAAGTACAGTGTATCGGACTGAAGAGGAGCTACTGTTCTTGTCAGTTTCCTAAGCAGAGTTGACCTAGATATGGCCCGTGTGTAGGAAGCACATTTCTTTTGTTCTGAGCAAGCTCACTGTTCTGGCCCTATGGGAAACACACTAGAGTAGAAGAGTGCTCTTTTCTCTAATGCAGAGTGTGTTTCTTGTAAGGTGAGCTAGCTTTTGTTTTCCAGTCCTAAATGGAGTTGAATCACATGCAGTTTCTGGTCCTACAAGCAAGAGTTGTTTTCTCGTAAGAAGAGTGACTATTGCGCTGCCATTGCCATACACAGGACAAATACCACTGGCGTCTTTTTCCAGCAAGTACAGTGTATTGGACTGAAGAGAATCTACTGTTCTTGTCAGGTTCCTAAGCAGAAGTGAACTAGATATGGCCGTGTGTGTAGGAAGCACAGTTCTTTTGTTCTGAGCAAGCTCACTGTTCGGACCCCATAGGAAACACAGTAGAGTAGAAGAGTGCTCTTTTCTCAAAAGCAGAGTGTGTTTCTTGTAAGTCGAGCTAGCGTTTGTTTCCCAGTCCTAAATGGAGTTGAGTCACATGCAGTTTTTTGTCCTACGAGCAAGAGTTGTTTTCTGGTAAGACGAGTCACTATTGTGCTCCAATGCCATACACAGTGCAAATAGCACTCGCGTCTGTTCCCCGAAAGTACAGTGTATCTGACTGAAGAGGAGCTACTGTTCTTGTTTGTTTCCTAAGCAGAGTTGAACTAGATATGACCCGTGTGTGTAGAAAGCACAGTTCTTTTGTTCTGAGCAAGCTCACTGTTCGGACCCCATAGGAAACACAGTAGAGTAGAAGAGTGCTCTTTTCTCAAAAGCAGAGTGTGTTTCTTGTAAGGCGAGCTAGCATTTGTTTCCCAGTCCTAAATGGAATTGAATCACATGCAGTTTCTGGTCCTGCGAGCAAGAGTTGTTTTCTGGTAAGGAAAGTCACTATTGCGCTCCCATTGCCATACATAGTGCAAATAGCACTCGGTCCGTTCCCAGCAAGTACAGTGCATCAGACTGAAGAGGAGCTACTGTTCTTGTCAGTTTCCTAAGCAGAGTTGAACTACATATGGCTCGTGTGAAGGAATCACAGTTCTTTTGTTCTGATCAAGCACACTGTTCTGGCACTATAGGAAACACAGCAGAGTAGAAGAGTGCTCTTTTCTCAAAAGCAGAGTGTTTTTCTTGTAAGGCGAGCTAGCGTTTGTTTCCCAGTCCTAAATGGAGTTGAATCACATGCAGTTTCTGGTCCTAGGAAGAAGAGTTGTTTTCTGGTAAGAAGAGTCACTATTGCGCTCCCATTGTCATACACAGGGCAAATAGTACTGGCGTCTGTTCCCAGCATGTACAGTGGATTGGACTGAAGAGGATCTACTGTTCTTGTCAATTTCCTAAGCAGAATTAAATAGATATGGCCCCTGTGTGCAGGAAGCACAGTTCTTTTGTTCTGAGGAAGCTCACTCTTCAGGCCCTATAAAAAACACAGTAGAGTATAAGAGTGCTCTTTTCTCAAAAGCAGAGTGTGTTTCATGTAAGGTGAGCTAGCATTTGTTTCCCAGACCTAAATGGAGTTGAATCCCATGCAGTTTCTGGTCCTATGAGCAAGAGTTGTTTTCTAGTAAGGAAAGTCACTATTGTGCTGCCATTGCCATACACAGGATAAATAGCACTGTTGTCTGTTCCCAGCAAGTACACTGTATTGGACTGAAGAGGATCTACTCTTCATGTCAGGTTCCTAAGCAGAATTGAACTACATATGGCCGTGTTTGTAGGAAGCACAGTTCTTTTGTTCTGAGGAAGGTCTCTGTTCTGGCCCTATAGGAAACACAGTAGAGTAGAAGAGTGCTCTTTTCTCAAAAGCAAAGTGTGTTTCTTGTAAGGCGAGCTAGTGTTTTTTTTCCCAGTCCTAAATGGAGTTGAATCACATGCAGTTTCTGGTCCTACGAGCAAGAGTTGTTTTCTGGTAAGGAAAGTCACTATTGTGCTCCCATTGCCGTACACAGTGCAAATAGCACTCCCATCTGTTCCCAGCAAGTACAGTGTATCGGACTGAAGAGGAGCTAATGTTCTTGTCAGTTTCCTAAGCAGAGTTGAACTACATATGGCCCGTGTGTGTAGGAAGCACAGTTCTTTTGTTCTGAGCAAGCTCACTGTTCGGACCCCATAGGAAACACAGTAGAGTAGAAGAGTGCTCTTTTCTCAAAAGCAGAGTGTGTTTCATGTAAGGCGAGCTAGCGTTTCTTTCCCAGTCCTAAATGGAGTTGAATCACATGCAGTTTCTGGTCCTACGAGCAAGAGTTGTTTTCTGGTAAGGAAAGTCACTATTGCGCTCCCATTGCCATACACTGCAAATAGCACTCGCGTCTGTTCCCAGCAATTACAGTGTATCAGACTGAAGAGGAGCTACTGTTCTTGTCAGTTTCCTAAGCAGAGTTGAACTAGATACGGTCCGTGTGTGGGAAGCACAGTTTTCTGTTCTGAGCAAGCTCACTGTTTGGACCCCGTAGGAAACACAATAGAGTAGAAGAGTGCTCTTTTCTCAAAAGCAGACTGTGTTTCTTGTAAGGCGAGCTAGCATTTGTTTCCCAGTCCTAAATGGAGTTGAATCACATGCAGTTTTGGGTCCTACGAGCAAGAGTTGTTTTCTGGTAAGAAGAGTCACTATTGCACTGCCATTGCCATGCAAAAGACAATTAGCACTGGCGTCTGTTCCCAGCAAGTACAGTGTATTGGACTGAAGAGGATCTACTGTTCTTGTCAGGTTTATAAGCAGAATTGAACTAGATATGGCCGTGTGTGTAGGAAGCACAGTTTTTTTGTTCTGAGCAAGCTCACTGTTCGGACACCATAGGAAACACAGTAGAGTAGAGGAGTTCTCTTTTCTCTAAAGCAGAGTGTGTTTCTTGTAAGGCGAACTAGCATTTGTTTCCCAGTCCTAAATGGAGTTGAATCACATGCAGTTTCTGGTCCTACGAGCAAGAGTTGTTTTCTGGTAAGAATAGTCACTATTGCACTGCCATTGCCATACACAGGACAAATAGCACTGGCGTCTGTTCCCACCAAGTACAGTATATCGGACTGAAGAGGATCTACTGTTCTTGTCAGGTGCCTAATCAGAATTGAACTAGATATGGCCGTGTGTGTAGGAAGCACAGTTCTTTTGTTCTGAGCAAGCTCACTGTTCTGGCCCTACAGGAAACACAGTAGAGTAGAAGAGTGCTCTTTTCTCAAAAGCAGAGGGTGTTTCTTGGAAGGCGAGCTAGCATTTGTTTCCCAGTCCAAAATGGAGTTGAATCCCATGCAGTTTCTTGTCCTACGAGCAAGAGTTGTGTTCTGGTAAGAAGAGTCACTATTGTGCTGCCATTGCCATACACAGGATAAATAGCACTGTTGGCTGTTCCCAGCAAGTACACTGTATTGGACTGAAGAGGATCTACTCTTCATGTCAAGTTCCTAAGCAGAATTGAACTACATATGGCCGTGTGTGTAGGAAGCACAGTTCTTTTGTTCTGAGCAAGCTCACTGTTCTGGCCCTACAGGAAACACAGTAGAGTAGAAGAGTGCTCTTTTCTCAAAAGCAGAGTGTGTTTCTTGTAAGGCGAGCTAGTGTTTTTTTCCCAGTCCTAAATGGAGTTGAATCACATGCAGTTTCTGGTCCTACGAGCAAGAGTTGTTTTCTGGTAAGGAAAGTCACTATTGTGTTCCCATTGCCATACACAGTGCAAAGAGCACTCGCGTCTGTTCCCAGCAAGTACAGTGTATCAGACTGTAGAGGAGCTACTGTTCTTGTCAGTTTCCTAAGCAGAGTTGAACGAGATATGGCACGTGTGTGTAGGAAGAACAGTTCTCTTGTTCTGAGCAAACTCACTGTTCTGGCCCTATAAGAAACACAGTAGAGTACAAGAGTGCTCTTTTCTCTAAAGCAGAGTGTGTTTCATGTAAGGCGAGCTAGCATTTGTTTCCCAGTCCTAAATGGAGTTGAATCACATGCAGTTTCTGGTCCTACGATTAAGAATTGGTTTCTGTTAAGGAAAGACACTATTGAGCTCTCATTGCCATACATAGAGCATATAGCACTCGGTCCGTTCCCAGCAAGTACATTGCATCGGACTGAAGAGGAGCTACTGTTCTTGTCAGTTTCCTAAGCAGAGTTGAACTAGATATGGCCCGTGTGAAGGAAGCACAGTTCTTTTGTTCTGATCAAGCTCACTGTACTGGCCCTATAGGAAACACAGTAGAGTAGAAGAGTGCTCTTTTCTCAAAAGCAGAGTGTTTTTCTTGTAAGGCGAGCTAGCGTTTGTTTCCCAGTCCTAAATGGAGTTGAATCACATGCAGTTTCTGGTCCTAGGAACAAGAGTTGTTTTCTGTAAGAAGAGTCACTATTGCGCTCCCATTGTCATACACAGGGCAAATAGTACTGGCGTCTGTTCCCAGCATGTACAGTGTATTGGACTGAAGAGGATCTACTGTTCTTGTCAGTTTCCTAAGCAGAATTGAATAGATATGGCCCCTGTGTGCAGGAAGCACAGTTATTTTGTTCTGAGGAAGCTCACTCTTCAGGCCCTATAGGAAACACAGTATAGTAGAAGAATGCTCTTTTGTCAAAAGCAGAGTGTTTTTCTTGTAAGGCGAGCTTGCGTTTCTTTCCCAGTCCTAAATGGAGCTGAGACACATGCAGTTTTTGGTACTACGAGCAAGAGTTTTTTTCTGGTAAGAAGAGTCACTATTGCCCTCCCATTGGCATACACAGTGCAAATAGCACTTTCATCTGTTCCCAGCAAGTACAGTGTATTGGACTGAAGAGGATCTACTGTTCTTGTCAGTTTCCTAAGCAGAGTTGAACTAGATATGGCCCGTGTGTGTAGGAAGCACAGTTCTTTTGTTCTGAGCAAGCTCACTGTTCGGATCCCATAGGAGACTCAGTAGTGTAGAAGAGTACTCTTTTCTCAAAAGCAGAGTGTGTTTCATGTAAGGCGAGCTAGCATTTGTTTCCCAGTCCTAAATGGAGTTGAATCACATGCAGTTTCTGGTCCTACGAGCAAGAGTTGTTTTCTGCTAAGAAGAGTCCCTATTGCGCTCCCATTGTCATAAACAGAGCAAATAGTCCTGGCGTCTGTTCCTAGCATGTACAGTGAATTGGACTGAAGAGGAGCTACTGTTCTTGTCAGTTTCATAAGCAGAGTTGAACTAGATATGGCCCGTGTGTGTAGGAAGCACAGTTCTTTTGTTCTGAGCAAGCTCACTGTTCGGACCCATAGGAAACACAGTAGAGTAGAAGAGTGCTCTTTTCTCAAAAGCAGAGTGTGTTTCATGTAAGGCGAGCTAGCATTTGTTTCCCAGTCCTAAATGGAGTTGAATCACATGCAGTTCCTGGTCCTACGAGCATGAGTTGTTTTCTGGTAAATAAAGTCACTATTGCGCTCCCATTGCCATACACAGTGCAAATAGCACTCGCGTGTGTTCCCAGCTAGTACAGGGTATTGTACTGAAGAGGAGTTACTGTTTTTGTCAGTTTCCTAAGCAGTGTTGAACTAGATATGGTCCGTGTGTAGGAAGCACAGTTTTTTTTTTCTGAGCAAGATCACTGTTCTGACCCTATAGGAAACACTGTAGAGAATAAGAGGGCTCTTTTCTCAAAAGCAGAGTGTGTTTCTTGTAATGCGAGCTAGCGTTTGTTTCCCAGTCCTAAATGGAGTTGAATCTCATGCAGTTTCTGGTCCTACGAGCAAGAGTTGTTTTCTGGTAAGAAGAGTCACTATTGTGCTCCCATTGCCTTACACAGTGCAAATAGCACTCGCGTCTGTTCCCAGCAAGTACAGTGTATCGGACTGAAGAGTAGCTACTGTTGTTGTCAGTTTCCTAAACAGAGTTGAAGGAGATATGGCCCGTGTGTGTAGGAAGCTCAGTTCTTTTGTTCTGAGCAAGCTCACTGCTTTGACCACATAGGAAACACAGTAGAGTAGAAGAGTGCTCTTTTGTCAAAAACAGAGTGTGTTTCATGTAAGGCGAGCTATCATTTGTTTCCCAGTCCTAAATGGAGTTGAATCACATGCAGTTTCTGGTCCTATGAGCAAGAGTTGTTTTCTTGTAAGAAAAGTCACTATTGCGCTCCCATTGCCATACACAGTGCAAATAGCACTCGCGTCTGTTCCCAGCAAGTACAGTGTATCGGACTGAAGAGGAGCTACTGTTCTTGTCAGTTTCCTAAGCAGAGTTGAACTAGTTATGGCCCGTGTGTAGGAAGCACACTTCTTTTATTCTGAGCAAGCTCACTGTTCTGGCCCTATAGGAAACACAGTAGAGTAGAAGAGTGCTCTTTTCTCAAAAGCAGAGTGTGTTTCTTGTAAGGCGAGCTACCATTTGTTTCCCAGTCCTAAATGGAGTGGAATCACATGCAGTTTCTGGTCCTACGAGCAAGATTTGTTTTCTGGTATGGAAAGTCACTATTGTGCTCCCATTGCCATACACAGTGCAAATAGCACATGCGTCTGTTCCCAGCAATTACAGTGTATTGGACTGAAGAGGAGCTACTGTTTTTGTCAGGTTCCTAAGCAGAGTTGAACTAGATATGGCCCGTGTGTGTAGGAAGCACAGTTCTTATGTTCTGAGCATGCTCACTGCTCTGGCCCCATAGGAAACACAGTAGAGTAGAAGAGTGCTCTTTTCTCTAAAGCAGAGTGTGTTTCTTGTAAGGCGAGCTAGCGTTTGTTTCCCAGAACTAAATGGAGTTGAGTCACATGAAGTTTTTTGTCCTACGAGCAAGAGTTTTTTTTGGTAAGATGAGTCACTATTGTGCTCCAATTGCCTTACACAGTGCAAATAGCACTCGCATATGTTCCCAGCAAGTAGAGTGTATCGGACTGAAGAGGAGCTACTGTTCTTGTCAGTTTCCTAAGAGACTTGAACTAGATATGGCCTTGTGTGTAGGAAGCACAGTCCTTTTGTTCTGAGCAAGCTCACTGTTCTGGCCCTATAGGAAACACAGTAGAGTAGAAGAGTGCTCTTTTCTCTAAAGCAGAGTGTGTTTCTCGTAAGGTGAGCTAGCTTTTGTTTCCCAGTCCTAAATGGAGTTGAATCACATGCAGTTTCTGGTCCTACAAGCAAGAGTTGTTTTCTGTTAAGAAGAGTCACTATTGCGCTGCCATTGACATACAGAGGACATTTAGCACTGGCGTCTGTTCCCAGCAAGTACAGTGTATTGGACTGAAGAGGATCTACTGTTCTTGTCAGGTTCCTAAGCAGACTTGAAGTAGATATGGCCGTGTGTGTAGGAAGCACAGTTTTTTTGTTCTGAGCAAGCTCATTGTTCGGAACACATAGGAAACACAGTAGAGTAGAAGAGTGCTCTTTTCTCAAAAGCAGAGTGTGTTTTTTGGAAGTCGAGCTAGCGTTTGTTTCCCAGTCCTAAATGGAGTTGAGTCACATGCAGTTTTTTGTCCAACGAGCAAGAGTTATTTTCTGGTAAGACAAGTCACTATTGTGCTCCAATGCCATACACAGTGCAAATTGCACTCGCGTCTGTTCCCCGCAAATACAGTGTATTGGACTGAAGAGGAGCTACTGTTCTTGTTTGTTTCTAAAGCAGAGTTGAATTAGATATGGCCCGTGTGTGTAGAAAGCAAAGTTCTTTTGTTCTGAGCATGCTCACTGTTTGGACCCCATAGGAAACACAGTAGAGTAGAAGAGTGCTCTTTTCTCAAAAGCAGAGTGTGTTTCTTGTAAGGCGAGCTAGCATTTGTTTCCCAGTCCTAAATGGAATTGAATCACATGCAGTTTCTGGTCCTGCGAGCAAGAGTTGTTTTCTGGTAAGGAAAGTCACTATTGCGCTCCCCATTGCCATACATAGTGCAAATAGCACTCGGTCCGTTCCCAGCAAGTACAGTGCATCAGACTGAAGAGGAGCTACTGTTCTTGTCAGTTTCCTAAGCAGAGTTGAACTACATATGGCTCGTGTGAAGGAATCACAGTTCTTTTGTTCTGATCAAGCACACTGTTCTGGCACTATAGGAAACACAGCAGAGTAGAAGAGTGCTCTTTTCTCAAAAGCAGAGTGTTTTTCTTGTAAGGCGAGCTAGCGTTTGTTTCCCAGTCCTAAATGGAGTTGAATCACATGCAGTTTCTGGTCCTAGGAAGAAGAGTTGTTTTCTGGTAAGAAGAGTCACTATTGCGCTCCCATTGTCATACACAGGGCAAATAGTACTGGCGTCTGTTCCCAGCATGTACAGTGGATTGGACTGAAGAGGATCTACTGTTCTTGTCAATTTCCTAAGCAGAATTAAATAGATATGGCCCCTGTGTGCAGGAAGCACAGTTCTTTTGTTCTGAGGAAGCTCACTCTTCAGGCCCTATAAAAAACACAGTAGAGTATAAGAGTGCTCTTTTCTCAAAAGCAGAGTGTGTTTCATGTAAGGTGAGCTAGCATTTGTTTCCCAGACCTAAATGGAGTTGAATCCCATGCAGTTTCTGGTCCTATGAGCAAGAGTTGTTTTCTAGTAAGGAAAGTCACTATTGTGCTGCCATTGCCATACACAGGATAAATAGCACTGTTGTCTGTTCCCAGCAAGTACACTGTATTGGACTGAAGAGGATCTACTCTTCATGTCAGGTTCCTAAGCAGAATTGAACTACATATGGCCGTGTTTGTAGGAAGCACAGTTCTTTTGTTCTGAGGAAGGTCTCTGTTCTGGCCCTATAGGAAACACAGTAGAGTAGAAGAGTGCTCTTTTTCTCAAAAGCAAAGTGTGTTTCTTGTAAGGCGAGCTAGTGTTTTTTTTTCCCAGTCCTAAATGGAGTTGAATCACATGCAGTTTCTGGTCCTACGAGCAAGAGTTGTTTTCTGGTAAGGAAAGTCACTATTGTGCTCCCATTGCCGTACACAGTGCAAATAGCACTCCCATCTGTTCCCAGCAAGTACAGTGTATCGGACTGAAGAGGAGCTAATGTTCTTGTCAGTTTCCTAAGCAGAGTTGAACTACATATGGCCCGTGTGTGTAGGAAGCACAGTTCTTTTGTTCTGAGCAAGCTCACTGTTCGGACCCCATAGGAAACACAGTAGAGTAGAAGAGTGCTCTTTTCTCAAAAGCAGAGTGTGTTTCATGTAAGGCGAGCTAGCGTTTCTTTCCCAGTCCTAAATGGAGTTGAATCACATGCAGTTTCTGGTCCTACGAGCAAGAGTTGTTTTCTGGTAAGGAAAGTCACTATTGCGCTCCCATTGCCATACACTGCAAATAGCACTCGCGTCTGTTCCCAGCAATTACAGTGTATCAGACTGAAGAGGAGCTACTGTTCTTGTCAGTTTCCTAAGCAGAGTTGAACTAGATACGGTCCGTGTGTGGGAAGCACAGTTTTCTGTTCTGAGCAAGCTCACTGTTTGGACCCCCGTAGGAAACACAATAGAGTAGAAGAGTGCTCTTTTCTCAAAAGCAGACTGTGTTCTTGTAAGGCGAGCTAGCATTTGTTTCCCAGTCCTAAATGGAGTTGAATCACATGCAGTTTTGGGTCCTACGAGCAAGAGTTGTTTTCTGGTAAGAAGAGTCACTATTGCACTGCCATTGCCATGCAAAAGACAATTAGCACTGGCGTCTGTTCCCAGCAAGTACAGTGTATTGGACTGAAGAGGATCTACTGTTCTTGTCAGGTTTATAAGCAGAATTGAACTAGATATGGCCGTGTGTGTAGGAAGCACAGTTTTTTTGTTCTGAGCAAGCTCACTGTTCGGACACCATAGGAAACACAGTAGAGTAGAGGAGTTCTCTTTTCTCTAAAGCAGAGTGTGTTTCTTGTAAGGCGAACTAGCATTTGTTTCCCAGTCCTAAATGGAGTTGAATCACATGCAGTTTCTGGTCCACGAGCAAGAGTTGTTTTCTGGTAAGAATAGTCACTATTGCACTGCCATTGCCATACACAGGACAAATAGCACTGGCGTCTGTTCCCACCAAGTACAGTATATCGGACTGAAGAGGATCTACTGTTCTTGTCAGGTGCCTAATCAGAATTGAACTAGATATGGCCGTGTGTGTAGGAAGCACAGGTCTTTTGTTCTGAGCAAGCTCACTGTTCTGGCCCTACAGGAAACACAGTAGAGTAGAAGAGTGCTCTTTCTCAAAAGCAGAGGGAGTTTCTTGGAAGGCGAGCTAGCATTTGTTTCCCAGTCCAAAATGGAGTTGAATCCATGCAGTTTCTTGTCCTACGAGCAAGAGTTGTGTTCTGGTAAGAAGAGTCACTAGTTGTGCTGCCATTGCCATACACAGGATAAATAGCGACTGTTGGCTGTTCCCAGCAAGTACTACTGTATTGGACTGAAGAGGATCTACCTTCATGTCAAGTTCCTAAGCAGAATTGAACTACATATGGCCGTGTGTGTAGGAAGCACAGTTCTTTTGTTCTGAGCAAGCTCACTGTTCTGGCCCTACAGGAAACACAGTAGAGTAGAAGAGTGCTCTTTTCTCAAAAGGCAGAGTGTGTTTCTTGTAAGGCGAGCTAGTGTTTTTTTCCCAGTCCTAAATGGAGTTGAATCACATGCAGTTTCTGGTCCTACGAGCAAGAGTTGTTTTCTGTAAGGAAAGGTCACTATGTGTTCCCATTGCCATACACAGTGCAAAGAGCACTCGCGTCTGTTCCCAGCAAGTACAGTGTATCAGACTGTAGAGGAGCTACTGTTCTTGTCAGTTTCCTAAGCAGAGTTGAACGAGATATGGCACGTGTGTGTAGGAAGAACAGTTCTCTTGTTCTGAGCAAACTCACTGTTCTGGCACTATAAGAAACACAGTAGAGTACAAGAGTGCTCTTTTCTCTAAAGCAGAGTGTGTTTCATGTAAGGCGAGCTAGCATTTGTTTCCCAGTCCTAAATGGAGTTGAATCACATGCAGTTTCTGGTCCTACGATTAAGAATTGGTTTCTGTTAAGGAAAGACACTATTGAGCTCTCATTGCCATACATAGAGCATATAGCACTCGGTCCGTTCCCAGCAAGTACATTGCATCGGACTGAAGAGGAGCTACTGTTCTTGTCAGTTTCCTAAGCAGAGTTGAACTAGATATGGCCCGTGTGAAGGAAGCACAGTTCTTTTGTTCTGATCAAGCTCACTGTACTGGCCCTATAGAAACACAGTAGAGTAGAAGAGTGCTCTTTTCTCAAAAGCAGAGTGTTTTTCTTGTAAGGCGAGCTAGCGTTTGTTTCCCAGTCCTAAATGGAGTTTGAATCACATGCAGTTTCTGGTCCTAGGAACAAGAGTTGTTTTCTGTAAGAAGAGTCACACTATTGCGCTCCATTGTCATACACAGGGCAAATAGTACTGGCGTCTGTTCCCAGCATGTACAGTGTATTGGACTGAAGAGGATCTACTGTTCTTGTCAGTTTCCTAAGCAGAAATTGAATAGATATGGCCCCTGTGTGCAGGAAGCACAGTTATTTTGTTCTGAGGAAGCTCACTCTTCAGGCCCTATAGGAAACACAGTATAGTAGAAGAATGCTCTTTTGTCAAAAGCAGAGTGTTTTTTCTTGTAAGGCGAGCTTGCGTTTCTTTTCCCAGTCCTAAATGGAGCTGAGACACATGCAGTTTTTGGTACTACGAGCAAGAGTTTTTTTCTGGTAAGAAGAGTCACTATTGCCCTCCCATTGGCATACACAGTGCAAATAGCACTTTCATCTGTTCCAGCAAGTACAGTTGTATTGGACTGAAGAGGATCTACTGTTCTTGTCAGTTTCCTAAGCAGAGTTGAACTAGATATGGCCCGTGTGTAGGAAAGCACAGTTCTTTTGTTCTGAGCAAGCTCACTGTTCGGATCCCATAGGAGACTCAGTAGTGTAGAAGAGTACTCTTTTCTCAAAAGCAGAGTGTGTTTCATGTAAGGGCGAGCTAGCATTTAGTTTCCCAGTCCTAAATGGAGTTGAATCACATGCAGTTTCTGGTCCTACGAGCAAGAGTTGTTTTCTGCTAAGAAGAGTCCCTATTGCGCTCCCATTGTCATAAACAGAGCAAATAGTCCTGGCGTCTGTTCCTAGCATGTACAGTGATTGGGACTGAAGAGGAGCTACTGTTCTTGTCAGTTTCATAAGCAGAGTTGAACTAGATATGGCCCGTGTGTGTAGGAAGCCAGTTCTTTTGTTCTGAGCAAGCTCACTGTTCGGACCCATAGGAAACACAGTAGAGTAGAAGAGTGCTCTTTTCTCAAAAGCAGAGTGTGTTTCATGTAAGGCGAGCTAGCATTTGTTTCCCAGTCCTAAATGGAGTTGAATCACATGCAGTTCCTGGTCCTACGAGCATGAGTTGTTTTCTGGTAAATAAAGTCACTATTGCGCTCCCATTGCCATACACAGTGCAAATAGCACTCGCGTGTGTTCCCAGCTAGTACAGGGTATTGTACTGAAGAGGAGTTACTGTTTTTGTCAGTTTCCTAAGCAGTGTTGAACTAGATATGGTCCGTGTGTAGGAAGCACAGTTTTTTTTTTCTGAGCAAGATCACTGTTCTGACCCTATAGGAAACACTGTAGAGAATAAGAGGGCACTTTTCTCAAAAGCAGAGTGTGTTTCTTGTAATGCGAGCTAGCGTTTGTTTCCCAGTCCTAAATGGAGTTGAATCTCATGCAGTTTCTGGTCCTACGAGCAAGAGTTGTTTTCTGGTAAGAAGAGTCACTATTGTGCTCCCATTGCCTTACACAGTGCAAATAGCACTCGCGTCTGTTCCCAGCAAGTACAGTGTATCGGACTGAAGAGTAGCTACTGTTGTTGTCAGTTTGCTAAACAGAGTTGAACGAGATATGGCCCGTGTGTGTAGGAAGCTCAGTTCTTTTGTTCTGAGCAAGCTCACTGCTTTGACCACATAGGAAACACAGTAGAGTAGAAGAGTGCTCTTTTGTCAAAAACAGAGTGTGTTTCATGTAAGGCGAGCTATCATTTGTTTCCCAGTCCTAAATGGAGTTGAATCACATGCAGTTTCTGGTCCTATGAGCAAGAGTTGTTTTCTTGTAAGAAAAGTCACTATTGCGCTCCCATTGCCATACACAGTGCAAATAGCACTCGCGTCTGTTCCCAGCAAGTACAGTGTATCGGACTGAAGAGGAGCTACTGTTCTTGTCAGTTTCCTAAGCAGAGTTGAACTAGTTATGGCCCGTGTGTAGGAAGCACACTTCTTTTATTCTGAGCAAGCTCACTGTTCTGGCCCTATAGGAAACACAGTAGAGTAGAAGAGTGCTCTTTTCTCAAAAGCAGAGTGTGTTTCTTGTAAGGCGAGCTACCATTTGTTTCCCAGTCCTAAATGGAGTGGAATCACATGCAGTTTCTGGTCCTACGAGCAAGATTTGTTTTCTGGTATGGAAAGTCACTATTGTGCTCCCATTGCCATACACAGTGCAAATAGCACATGCGTCTGTTCCCAGCAATTACAGTGTATTGGACTGAAGAGGAGCTACTGTTTTTGTCAGGTTCCTAAGCAGAGTTGAACTAGATATGGCCCGTGTGTGTAGGAAGCACAGTTCTTATGTTCTGAGCATGCTCACTGCTCTGGCCCCATAGGAAACACAGTAGAGTAGAAGAGTGCTCTTTTCTCTAAAGCAGAGTGTGTTTCTTGTAAGGCGAGCTAGCGTTTGTTTCCCAGAACTAAATGGAGTTGAGTCACATGAAGTTTTTTGTCCTACGAGCAAGAGTTTTTTTTGGTAAGATGAGTCACTATTGTGCTCCAATTGCCTTACACAGTGCAAATAGCACTCGCATATGTTCCCAGCAAGTAGAGTGTATCGGACTGAAGAGGAGCTACTGTTCTTGTCAGTTTCCTAAGAGACTTGAACTAGATATGGCCTTGTGTGTAGGAAGCACAGTCCTTTTGTTCTGAGCAAGCTCACTGTTCTGGCCCTATAGGAAACACAGTAGAGTAGAAGAGTGCTCTTTTCTCTAAAGCAGAGTGTGTTTCTCGTAAGGTGAGCTAGCTTTTGTTTCCCAGTCCTAAATGGAGTTGAATCACATGCAGTTTCTGGTCCTACAAGCAAGAGTTGTTTTCTGTTAAGAAGAGTCACTATTGCGCTGCCATTGACATACAGAGGACATTTAGCACTGGCGTCTGTTCCCAGCAAGTACAGTGTATTGGACTGAAGAGGATCTACTGTTCTTGTCAGGTTCCTAAGCAGACTTGAAGTAGATATGGCCGTGTGTGTAGGAAGCACAGTTTTTTTGTTCTGAGCAAGCTCATTGTTCGGAACACATAGGAAACACAGTAGAGTAGAAGAGTGCTCTTTTCTCAAAAGCAGAGTGTGTTTTTTGGAAGTCGAGCTAGCGTTTGTTTCCCAGTCCTAAATGGAGTTGAGTCACATGCAGTTTTTTGTCCAACGAGCAAGAGTTATTTTCTGGTAAGACAAGTCACTATTGTGCTCCAATGCCATACACAGTGCAAATTGCACTCGCGTCTGTTCCCCGCAAATACAGTGTATTGGACTGAAGAGGAGCTACTGTTCTTGTTTGTTTCTAAAGCAGAGTTGAATTAGATATGGCCCGTGTGTGTAGAAAGCAAAGTTCTTTTGTTCTGAGCATGCTCACTGTTTGGACCCCATAGGAAACACAGTAGAGTAGAAGAGTGCTCTTTTCTCAAAAGCAGAGTGTGTTTCTTGTAAGGCGAGCTAGCATTTCTTTCCCAGTCCTAAATGGAGTTGAATCACATGCAGTTTCTGGTCCTACGAGCAAGAGTTGTTTTCTGGTAAGAAGAGTCACTATTGTGCTCCCATTGCCTTACACAGTGCAAATAGCACTCGCGTCTGTTCCCAGCAAGTACAGTGTATCGGACTGAAGAGTAGCTACTGTTGTTGTCAGTTTCCTAAACAGAGTTGAACGAGATATGGCCCGTGTGTGTAGGAAGCTCAGTTCTTTTGTTCTGAGCAAGCTCACTGCTTTGACCACATAGGAAACACAGTAGAGTAGAAGAGTGCTCTTTTGTCAAAAACAGAGTGTGTTTCATGTAAGGCGAGCTATCATTTGTTCCCAGTCCTAAATGGAGTTGAATCACATGCAGTTTCTGGTCCTATGAGCAAGAGTTGTTTTCTTGTAAGAAAAGTCACTATTGCGCTCCCATTGCCATACACAGTGCAAATAGCACTCGCGTCTGTTCCCAGCAAGTACAGTGTATCGGACTGAAGAGGAGCTACTGTTCTTGTCAGTTTCCTAAGCAGAGTTGAACTAGTTATGGCCCGTGTGTAGGAAGCACACTTCTTTTGTTCTGAGCAAGCTCACTGTTCTGGCCCTATAGGAAACACAGTAGAGTAGAAGAGTGCTCTTTTCTCAAAAGCAGAGTGTGTTTCTTGTAAGGCGAGCTACCATTTGTTTCCCAGTCCTAAATGGAGTGGAATCACATGCAGTTTCTGGTCCTACGAGCAAGATTTGTTTTCTGGTATGGAAAGTCACTATTGCGCTCCCATTGCCATACACAGTGCAAATAGCACATGCGTCTGTTCCCAGCAATTACAGTGTATTGGACTGAAGAGGAGCTACTGTTTTTGTCAGGTTCCTAAGCAGAGTTGAACTAGATATTGCCCGTGTGTGTAGGAAGCACAGTTCTTATGTTCTGAGCAAGCTCACTGCTCTGGCCCCATAGGAAACACAGTAGAGTAGAAGAGTGCTCTTTTCTCTAAAGCAGAGTGTGTTTCTTGTAAGGCCAGCTAGCATTTGTTTCCCAGTCTTAAATGGAGTTGAATCACATGCAGTTTCTAGTCCTAAGCGCAAGAGTTGTTTTATGGTAAGAAGAGTCACTATTGCGCTGCCATTGCCATACACAGGACAAATAGCACTGGCGTCTGTTCCTAGCAAGTATAGTGTATTGGACTGAAGAGGATCTACTGTTCTTGTCAGGTTCCTAAGCAGACTTGAACTAGATATGGCCGTGTGTGTAGGAAGCACAGTTCTTTTGCTCTGAGCAAGCTCACTGTTCGGACACCATAGGAAACACAGTAGAGTAGAAGAGTGCTCTTTTCTCAAAAGCAGAATGTGTTTCTTGTAAGGCGAGCTAGCGTTTGTGTCCCAGTCCTAAATGGAGTTGAATCTCATGCAGTTTCTGGTCCTAAGAGCAAGAGTTGTTTTCTGGTAAGGAAAGTCACTATTGCGCTCCCCTTGCCATACATAGTGCAAATAGCTCTCGCGTCTATTCCCAGCAAGTACAGTGTATCGGACTGAAGAGGAGCTAATGTTCTTGTCAGTTTCCTAAGCAGAGTTGAACTAGATATGGCCCGTGTGTGCAGGAAGCACAGTTCTTATGTTCTGAACAAGCTCACTGTTCTGGCCCTATTGGAAACACAGTAGAGTAGAAGAGTGCTCTTTTCTCAAAAGCAGAGTGTGTTTTTGTAAGGCGAGTTAGCGTTAGTTTCCTAGTCCTAAATGGAGTTGAATCACATGCAGTTTCTGGTCCTACAAAAAAGAGCTGTTTTCTGGTAAGGAAAGTCACTATGGCGCTCCCATTGCCCTATACAAGGCAAATAGCACTCGCGTCTTTTCCCAGCAAGTACAGTGTATTGGACTGAATAGGAGCTACTGTTCTTGTCAGTTTCCTAAGCAGAGTTGAACTAGATATGGTCCGTGTGTGTAGGAATCACAGTTCTTTTGTTTTGAACAAGCTCACTGTTTGGACCACATAGGAAACACAGTAGAGTAGAAGAGTGCTCTTTTCTCTAAAGCAGAGTGTGTTTCTTGTAAGGCGAGCTAGCATTTGTTTCCCAGTCCTAAGTGGAGTGGAATCACATGCACTTTCTGGTCCTACGAGCAAGAGTTGTTTTCTGGTAAGGAAATCACAATTGCGCTCCCATTGCCATACACAGTGCAAATAGCCCTCCCGTCTGTTTCCAGCAAGTACATTGTTTTGGACCGAAGAGGAGCTACTGTTCTTCTCAGTTTCCTAAGCAGAGTTGAACTAGATATGGCCCGTGTGTGTAGGAAGTACAGTTCTTTTTTTCTGAGCAATCTCACTCTTCTGGCCCTATAGGAAAACAGTAGAGCAGAAGATTGCTCTTTTCTCAAAAGCAGAGTGTGTTTCTTGTAAAGCGAGCTAGAGTTTATTTCCCAGTTCTAAATGGAGTTGAATCCCATGCAGTTTCTGGTCCTACGAGCAAGAGTTGTTTTCTGGTAGGAAGAGTCACTATTGCGCTGCCATTGCCATACACAGGACAAATAGCACTGGCGTCTCTTCCCAGCAAGTACAGTGTATTGGACTGAAGAGGATCTACTGTTCTTGTCAGATTCCTAAGCAGAATTGAACTAGATATGGCCGTGTGTGTAGGAAGCACAGTTCTTTTGTTCTGAGCAAGCTCACTGTTCGGACCCCATAGGAAACACAGTAGAGTAGAAGAGTGCTCTTTTCTCAAAAGCAGACTGTGTTTCTTGTAAGGCGAGCTAGCATTTGTTTCCCAGTCCTAAATGGAGTTGAATCACATCCTGTTTTTGGTCCTACGAGCAAGAGTTGTTTTCTGGTAAGGAAAGTCACTATTGTGCTCCCATTGCCATACACAGTGCAAATAGAACTCGCGTCTGTTCCCAGCAAGTACAGTGTATCGGACTGAAGAGGAGCTACTGTTCTTGTCAGTTTCCTAAGCAGAGTTGAACTAGTTATAGCCCGTGTGTAGGAAGCACAGTTCTTTTGTTCTGAGAAAGCTCACTGTTCTGGCCCTATAGGAAACACAATAGAGTAGAAGAGTGCTCTTTTCCCTAAAGCAGAGTGTGTTTCTTGTAAGGCGAGCTAGCGTTTGTTTCCCAGTCCTAAATGGAGTTGAATCACATGCAGTTTCTAGTCCTACGACCAAGAGCTTTTTTATGGTAAGAAGAGTCACTATTGCACTGCCATTGCCATACACAGGACAAATAGCACTGGCGTCTGTTCCCAGCAAGTACAGTGTATTGTACAGAAGAGGATCTACTGTTCTTGTCAGGTTCCTAAGCAGAATTGAACTAGATATGGCCGTGTGTGTAGGAAGCACAGTTCTAATGTTCTGAGCAAGTTCAATCTTCTGGCTCTATAGGAAACACAGTAGAGTAGAAGAGTGCTCTTTTCTCAAAAGCAGAGTGTGTTTTTTGGAAGTCGAGCTAGCGTTTGTTTCCCAGTCCTAAATGGAGTTGAGTCACATGCAGTTTTTTGTCCAACGAGCAAGAGTTATTTTCTGGTAAGACAAGTCACTATT
Organism: Peromyscus eremicus; assembly: GCF_949786415.1. Classification (NCBI taxonomy): domain Eukaryota; kingdom Metazoa; phylum Chordata; class Mammalia; order Rodentia; family Cricetidae; genus Peromyscus; species Peromyscus eremicus. The sequence continues at coordinate 181,500 of NW_026734525.1, read as the reverse complement.
GTGCTCCAATGCCATACACAGTGCAAATTGCACTCGCGTCTGTTCCCCGCAAATACAGTGTATTGGACTGAAGAGGAGCTACTGTTCTTGTTTGTTTCTAAAGCAGAGTTGAATTAGATATGGCCCGTGTGTGTAGAAAGCAAAGTTCTTTTGTTCTGAGCATGCTCACTGTTTGGACCCCATAGGAAACACAGTAGAGTAGAAGAGTGCTCTTTTCTCAAAAGCAGAGTGTGTTTCTTGTAAGGCGAGCTAGCATTTCTTTCCCAGTCCTAAATGGAGTTGAATCACATGCAGTTTCTGGTCCTACGAGCAAGAGTTGTTTTCTGGTAAGAAAAGTCACTATTGCGCTCCCATTGCCATACACAGTGCAAATAGCACTCACGTCTGTTCCCAGCAAGTACAGTGTATCGGACTGAAGAGGTGCTACTGTTCTTGTCAGTTTCCTAAGCAGAGTTGAACTAGTTATGGCCCGTGTGTAGGAAGCACAGTTCTTTTGTTCTGAGCAAGCTCACTGTTCTGGCCCTATAGGAAACACAGTAGAGTAGAAGAGTGCTCTTTTCTCAAAAGCAGAGTGTGTTTCTTGTAAGGCGAGCTACCATTTGTTTCCCAGTCCTAAATGGAGTGGAATCACATGCAGTTTCTGGTCCTACGAGCAAGATTTGTTTTCTGGTATGGAAAGTCACTATTGCGCTCCCATTGCCATACACAGTGCAAATAGCACATGCGTCTGTTCCCAGCAATTACAGTGTATTGGACTGAAGAGGAGCTACTGTTTTTGTCAGGTTCCTAAGCAGAGTTGAACTAGATATTGCCCGTGTGTGTAGGAAGCACAGTTCTTATGTTCTGAGCAAGCTCACTGCTCTGGCCCCATAGGAAACACAGTAGAGTAGAAGAGTGCTCTTTTCTCTAAAGCAGAGTGTGTTTCTTGTAAGGCCAGCTAGCATTTGTTTCCCAGTCTTAAATGGAGTTGAATCACATGCAGTTTCTAGTCCTAAGCGCAAGAGTTGTTTTATGGTAAGAAGAGTCACTATTGCGCTGCCATTGCCATACACAGGACAAATAGCACTGGCGTCTGTTCCTAGCAAGTATAGTGTATTGGACTGAAGAGGATCTACTGTTCTTGTCAGGTTCCTAAGCAGACTTGAACTAGATATGGCCGTGTGTGTAGGAAGCACAGTTCTTTTGCTCTGAGCAAGCTCACTGTTCGGACACCATAGGAAACACAGTAGAGTAGAAGAGTGCTCTTTTCTCAAAAGCAGAATGTGTTTCTTGTAAGGCGAGCTAGCGTTTGTGTCCCAGTCCTAAATGGAGTTGAATCTCATGCAGTTTCTGGTCCTAAGAGCAAGAGTTGTTTTCTGGTAAGGAAAGTCACTATTGCGCTCCCCTTGCCATACATAGTGCAAATAGCTCTCGCGTCTATTCCCAGCAAGTACAGTGTATCGGACTGAAGAGGAGCTAATGTTCTTGTCAGTTTCCTAAGCAGAGTTGAACTAGATATGGCCCGTGTGTGCAGGAAGCACAGTTCTTATGTTCTGAACAAGCTCACTGTTCTGGCCCTATTGGAAACACAGTAGAGTAGAAGAGTGCTCTTTTCTCAAAAGCAGAGTGTGTTTTTGTAAGGCGAGTTAGCGTTAGTTTTCTAGTCCTAAATGGAGTTGAATCACATGCAGTTTCTGGTCCTACAAAAAAGAGCTGTTTTCTGGTAAGGAAAGTCACTATGGCGCTCCCATTGCCCTATACAAGGCAAATAGCACTCGCGTCTTTTCCCAGCAAGTACAGTGTATTGGACTGAATAGGAGCTACTGTTCTTGTCAGTTTCCTAAGCAGAGTTGAACTAGATATGGTCCGTGTGTGTAGGAATCACAGTTCTTTTGTTCTGAACAAGCTCACTGTTTGGACCACATAGGAAACACAGTAGAGTAGAAGAGTGCTCTTTTCTCTAAAGCAGAGTGTGTTTCTTGTAAGGCGAGCTAGCATTTGTTTCCCAGTCCTAAGTGGAGTGGAATCACATGCACTTTCTGGTCCTACGAGCAAGAGTTGTTTTCTGGTAAGGAAATCACAATTGCGCTCCCATTGCCATACACAGTGCAAATAGCCCTCCCGTCTGTTTCCAGCAAGTACATTGTTTTGGACCGAAGAGGAGCTACTGTTCTTCTCAGTTTCCTAAGCAGAGTTGAACTAGATATGGCCCGTGTGTGTAGGAAGTACAGTTCTTTTTTTCTGAGCAATCTCACTCTTCTGGCCCTATAGGAAAACAGTAGAGCAGAAGATTGCTCTTTTCTCAAAAGCAGAGTGTGTTTCTTGTAAAGCGAGCTAGAGTTTATTTCCCAGTTCTAAATGGAGTTGAATCCCATGCAGTTTCTGGTCCTACGAGCAAGAGTTGTTTTCTGGTAGGAAGAGTCACTATTGCGCTGCCATTGCCATACACAGGACAAATAGCACTGGCGTCTCTTCCCAGCAAGTACAGTGTATTGGACTGAAGAGGATCTACTGTTCTTGTCAGATTCCTAAGCAGAATTGAACTAGATATGGCCGTGTGTGTAGGAAGCACAGTTCTTTTGTTCTGAGCAAGCTCACTGTTCGGACCCCATAGGAAACACAGTAGAGTAGAAGAGTGCTCTTTTCTCAAAAGCAGAGTGTGTTTCTTGTAAGGCGAGCTAGCATTTGTTTCCCAGTCCTAAATGGAGTTGAATCACATCCTGTTTTTGGTCCTACGAGCAAGAGCTGTTTTCTGGTAAGGAAAGTCACTATTGTGCTCCCATTGCCATACACAGTGCAAATAGAACTCGCGTCTGTTCCCAGCAAGTACAGTGTATCGGACTGAAGAGGAGCTACTGTTCTTGTCAGTTTCCTAAGCAGAGTTGAACTAGTTATAGCCCGTGTGTAGGAAGCACAGTTCTTTTGTTCTGAGAAAGCTCACTGTTCTGGCCCTATAGGAAACACAATAGAGTAGAAGAGTGCTCTTTTCCCTAAAGCAGAGTGTGTTTCTTGTAAGGCGAGCTAGCGTTTGTTTCCCAGTCCTAAATGGAGTTGAATCACATGCAGTTTCTAGTCCTACGACCAAGAGCTTTTTTATGGTAAGAAGAGTCACTATTGCACTGCCATTGCCATACACAGGACAAATAGCACTGGCGTCTGTTCCCAGCAAGTACAGTGTATTGTACAGAAGAGGATCTACTGTTCTTGTCAGGTTCCTAAGCAGAATTGAACTAGATATGGCCGTGTGTGTAGGAAGCACAGTTCTAATGTTCTGAGCAAGTTCAATCTTCTGGCTCTATAGGAAACACAGTAGAGTAGAAGAGTGCTCTTTTCTCAAAAGCAGAGTGTGTTTTTTGGAAGTCGAGCTAGCGTTTGTTTCCCAGTCCTAAATGGAGATGAGTCACATGCAGTTTTTTGTCCAACGAGCAAGAGTTATTTTCTGGTAAGACAAGTCACTATTGTGCTCCAATGCCATACACAGTGCAAATTGCACTCGCGTCTGTTCCCCGCAAATACAGTGTATTGGACTGAAGAGGAGCTACTGTTCTTGTTTGTTTCTAAAGCAGAGTTGAATTAGATATGGCCCGTGTGTGTAGAAAGCAAAGTTCTTTTGTTCTGAGCATGCTCACTGTTTGGACCCCATAGGAAACACAGTAGAGTAGAAGAGTGCTCTTTTCTCAAAAGCAGAGTGTGTTTCTTGTAAGGCGAGCTAGCATTTCTTTCCCAGTCCTAAATGGAGTTGAATCACATGCAGTTTCTGGTCCTATGAGCAAGAGTTGTTTTCTGGTAAGAAAAGTCACTATTGCGCTCCCATTGCCATACACAGTGCAAATAGCACTCACGTCTGTTCCCAGCAAGTACAGTGTATCGGACTGAAGAGGTGCTACTGTTCTTGTCAGTTTCCTAAGCAGAGTTGAACTAGTTATGGCCCGTGTGTAGGAAGCACAGTTCTTTTGTTCTGAGCAAGCTCACTGTTCTGGCCCTATAGGAAACACAGTAGAGTAGAAGAGTGCTCTTTTCTCAAAAGCAGAGTGTGTTTCTTGTAAGGCGAGCTACCATTTGTTTCCCAGTCCTAAATGGAGTGGAATCACATGCAGTTTCTGGTCCTACGAGCAAGATTTGTTTTCTGGTATGGAAAGTCACTATTGCGCTCCCATTGCCATACACAGTGCAAATAGCACATGCGTCTGTTCCCAGCAATTACAGTGTATTGGACTGAAGAGGAGCTACTGTTTTTGTCAGGTTCCTAAGCAGAGTTGAACTAGATATTGCCCGTGTGTGTAGGAAGCACAGTTCTTATGTTCTGAGCAAGCTCACTGCTCTGGCCCCATAGGAAACACAGTAGAGTAGAAGAGTGCTCTTTTCTCTAAAGCAGAGTGTGTTTCTTGTAAGGCCAGCTAGCATTTGTTTCCCAGTCTTAAATGGAGTTGAATCACATGCAGTTTCTAGTCCTAAGCGCAAGAGTTGTTTTATGGTAAGAAGAGTCACTATTGCGCTGCCATTGCCATACACAGGACAAATAGCACTGGCGTCTGTTCCTAGCAAGTATAGTGTATTGGACTGAAGAGGATCTACTGTTCTTGTCAGGTTCCTAAGCAGACTTGAACTAGATATGGCCGTGTGTGTAGGAAGCACAGTTCTTTTGCTCTGAGCAAGCTCACTGTTCGGACACCATAGGAAACACAGTAGAGTAGAAGAGTGCTCTTTTCTCAAAAGCAGAATGTGTTTCTTGTAAGGCGAGCTAGCGTTTGTGTCCCAGTCCTAAATGGAGTTGAATCTCATGCAGTTTCTGGTCCTAAGAGCAAGAGTTGTTTTCTGGTAAGGAAAGTCACTATTGCGCTCCCCTTGCCATACATAGTGCAAATAGCTCTCGCGTCTATTCCCAGCAAGTACAGTGTATCGGACTGAAGAGGAGCTAATGTTCTTGTCAGTTTCCTAAGCAGAGTTGAACTAGATATGGCCCGTGTGTGCAGGAAGCACAGTTCTTATGTTCTGAACAAGCTCACTGTTCTGGCCCTATTGGAAACACAGTAGAGTAGAAGAGTGCTCTTTTCTCAAAAGCAGAGTGTGTTTTTGTAAGGCGAGTTAGCGTTAGTTTCCTAGTCCTAAATGGAGTTGAATCACATGCAGTTTCTGGTCCTACAAAAAAGAGCTGTTTTCTGGTAAGGAAAGTCACTATGGCGCTCCCATTGCCCTATACAAGGCAAATAGCACTCGCGTCTTTTCCCAGCAAGTACAGTGTATTGGACTGAATAGGAGCTACTGTTCTTGTCAGTTTCCTAAGCAGAGTTGAACTAGATATGGTCCGTGTGTGTAGGAATCACAGTTCTTTTGTTCTGAACAAGCTCACTGTTTGGACCACATAGGAAACACAGTAGAGTAGAAGAGTGCTCTTTTCTCTAAAGCAGAGTGTGTTTCTTGTAAGGCGAGCTAGCATTTGTTTCCCAGTCCTAAGTGGAGTGGAATCACATGCACTTTCTGGTCCTACGAGCAAGAGTTGTTTTCTGGTAAGGAAATCACAATTGCGCTCCCATTGCCATACACAGTGCAAATAGCCCTCCCGTCTGTTTCCAGCAAGTACATTGTTTTGGACCGAAGAGGAGCTACTGTTCTTCTCAGTTTCCTAAGCAGAGTTGAACTAGATATGGCCCGTGTGTGTAGGAAGTACAGTTCTTTTTTTCTGAGCAATCTCACTCTTCTGGCCCTATAGGAAAACAGTAGAGCAGAAGATTGCTCTTTTCTCAAAAGCAGAGTGTGTTTCTTGTAAAGCGAGCTAGAGTTTATTTCCCAGTTCTAAATGGAGTTGAATCCCATGCAGTTTCTGGTCCTACGAGCAAGAGTTGTTTTCTGGTAGGAAGAGTCACTATTGCGCTGCCATTGCCATACACAGGACAAATAGCACTGGCGTCTCTTCCCAGCAAGTACAGTGTATTGGACTGAAGAGGATCTACTGTTCTTGTCAGATTCCTAAGCAGAATTGAACTAGATATGGCCGTGTGTGTAGGAAGCACAGTTCTTTTGTTCTGAGCAAGCTCACTGTTCGGACCCCATAGGAAACACAGTAGAGTAGAAGAGTGCTCTTTTCTCAAAAGCAGAGTGTGTTTCTTGTAAGGCGAGCTAGCATTTGTTTCCCAGTCCTAAATGGAGTTGAATCACATCCTGTTTTTGGTCCTACGAGCAAGAGCTGTTTTCTGGTAAGGAAAGTCACTATTGTGCTCCCATTGCCATACACAGTGCAAATAGAACTCGCGTCTGTTCCCAGCAAGTACAGTGTATCGGACTGAAGAGGAGCTACTGTTCTTGTCAGTTTCCTAAGCAGAGTTGAACTAGTTATAGCCCGTGTGTAGGAAGCACAGTTCTTTTGTTCTGAGAAAGCTCACTGTTCTGGCCCTATAGGAAACACAATAGAGTAGAAGAGTGCTCTTTTCCCTAAAGCAGAGTGTGTTTCTTGTAAGGCGAGCTAGCGTTTGTTTCCCAGTCCTAAATGGAGTTGAATCACATGCAGTTTCTAGTCCTACGACCAAGAGCTTTTTTATGGTAAGAAGAGTCACTATTGCACTGCCATTGCCATACACAGGACAAATAGCACTGGCGTCTTTTCCCAGCAAGTACAGTGTATTGTACAGAAGAGCATCTACTGTTCTTGTCAGGTTCCTAAGCAGAATTGAACTAGATATGGCCGTGTGTGTAGGAAGCACAGTTCTAATGTTCTGAGCAAGTTCAATCTTCTGGCTCTATAGGAAACACAGTAGAGTAGAAGAGTGCTCTTTTCTCAAAAGCAGAGTGTGTTTTTTGGAAGTCGAGCTAGCGTTTGTTTCCCAGTCCTAAATGGAGATGAGTCACATGCAGTTTTTTGTCCAACGAGCAAGAGTTATTTTCTGGTAAGACAAGTCACTATTGTGCTCCAATGCCATACACAGTGCAAATTGCACTCGCGTCTGTTCCCCGCAAATACAGTGTATTGGACTGAAGAGGAGCTACTGTTCTTGTTTGTTTCTAAAGCAGAGTTGAATTAGATATGGCCCGTGTGTGTAGAAAGCAAAGTTCTTTTGTTCTGAGCATGCTCACTGTTTGGACCCCATAGGAAACACAGTAGAGTAGAAGAGTGCTCTTTTCTCAAAAGCAGAGTGTGTTTCTTGTAAGGCGAGCTAGCATTTCTTTCCCAGTCCTAAATGGAGTTGAATCACATGCAGTTTCTGGTCCTATGAGCAAGAGTTGTTTTCTGGTAAGAAAAGTCACTATTGCGCTCCCATTGCCATACACAGTGCAAATAGCACTCACGTCTGTTCCCAGCAAGTACAGTGTATCGGACTGAAGAGGTGCTACTGTTCTTGTCAGTTTCCTAAGCAGAGTTGAACTAGTTATGGCCCGTGTGTAGGAAGCACAGTTCTTTTGTTCTGAGCAAGCTCACTGTTCTGGCCCTATAGGAAACACAGTAGAGTAGAAGAGTGCTCTTTTCTCAAAAGCAGAGTGTGTTTCTTGTAAGGCGAGCTACCATTTGTTTCCCAGTCCTAAATGGAGTGGAATCACATGCAGTTTCTGGTCCTACGAGCAAGATTTGTTTTCTGGTATGGAAAGTCACTATTGCGCTCCCATTGCCATACACAGTGCAAATAGCACATGCGTCTGTTCCCAGCAATTACAGTGTATTGGACTGAAGAGGAGCTACTGTTTTTGTCAGGTTCCTAAGCAGAGTTGAACTAGATATTGCCCGTGTGTGTAGGAAGCACAGTTCTTATGTTCTGAGCAAGCTCACTGCTCTGGCCCCATAGGAAACACAGTAGAGTAGAAGAGTGCTCTTTTCTCTAAAGCAGAGTGTGTTTCTTGTAAGGCCAGCTAGCATTTGTTTCCCAGTCTTAAATGGAGTTGAATCACATGCAGTTTCTAGTCCTAAGCGCAAGAGTTGTTTTATGGTAAGAAGAGTCACTATTGCGCTGCCATTGCCATACACAGGACAAATAGCACTGGCGTCTGTTCCTAGCAAGTATAGTGTATTGGACTGAAGAGGATCTACTGTTCTTGTCAGGTTCCTAAGCAGACTTGAACTAGATATGGCCGTGTGTGTAGGAAGCACAGTTCTTTTGCTCTGAGCAAGCTCACTGTTCGGACACCATAGGAAACACAGTAGAGTAGAAGAGTGCTCTTTTCTCAAAAGCAGAATGTGTTTCTTGTAAGGCGAGCTAGCGTTTGTGTCCCAGTCCTAAATGGAGTTGAATCTCATGCAGTTTCTGGTCCTAAGAGCAAGAGTTGTTTTCTGGTAAGGAAAGTCACTATTGCGCTCCCCTTGCCATACATAGTGCAAATAGCTCTCGCGTCTATTCCCAGCAAGTACAGTGTATCGGACTGAAGAGGAGCTAATGTTCTTGTCAGTTTCCTAAGCAGAGTTGAACTAGATATGGCCCGTGTGTGCAGGAAGCACAGTTCTTATGTTCTGAACAAGCTCACTGTTCTGGCCCTATTGGAAACACAGTAGAGTAGAAGAGTGCTCTTTTCTCAAAAGCAGAGTGTGTTTTTGTAAGGCGAGTTAGCGTTAGTTTCCTAGTCCTAAATGGAGTTGAATCACATGCAGTTTCTGGTCCTACAAAAAAGAGCTGTTTTCTGGTAAGGAAAGTCACTATGGCGCTCCCATTGCCCTATACAAGGCAAATAGCACTCGCGTCTTTTCCCAGCAAGTACAGTGTATTGGACTGAATAGGAGCTACTGTTCTTGTCAGTTTCCTAAGCAGAGTTGAACTAGATATGGTCCGTGTGTGTAGGAATCACAGTTCTTTTGTTCTGAACAAGCTCACTGTTTGGACCACATAGGAAACACAGTAGAGTAGAAGAGTGCTCTTTTCTCTAAAGCAGAGTGTGTTTCTTGTAAGGCGAGCTAGCATTTGTTTCCCAGTCCTAAGTGGAGTGGAATCACATGCACTTTCTGGTCCTACGAGCAAGAGTTGTTTTCTGGTAAGGAAATCACAATTGCGCTCCCATTGCCATACACAGTGCAAATAGCCCTCCCGTCTGTTTCCAGCAAGTACATTGTTTTGGACCGAAGAGGAGCTACTGTTCTTCTCAGTTTCCTAAGCAGAGTTGAACTAGATATGGCCCGTGTGTGTAGGAAGTACAGTTCTTTTTTTCTGAGCAATCTCACTCTTCTGGCCCTATAGGAAAACAGTAGAGCAGAAGATTGCTCTTTTCTCAAAAGCAGAGTGTGTTTCTTGTAAAGCGAGCTAGAGTTTATTTCCCAGTTCTAAATGGAGTTGAATCCCATGCAGTTTCTGGTCCTACGAGCAAGAGTTGTTTTCTGGTAGGAAGAGTCACTATTGCGCTGCCATTGCCATACACAGGACAAATAGCACTGGCGTCTCTTCCCAGCAAGTACAGTGTATTGGACTGAAGAGGATCTACTGTTCTTGTCAGATTCCTAAGCAGAATTGAACTAGATATGGCCGTGTGTGTAGGAAGCACAGTTCTTTTGTTCTGAGCAAGCTCACTGTTCGGACCCCATAGGAAACACAGTAGAGTAGAAGAGTGCTCTTTTCTCAAAAGCAGACTGTGTTTCTTGTAAGGCGAGCTAGCATTTGTTTCCCAGTCCTAAATGGAGTTGAATCACATCCTGTTTTTGGTCCTACGAGCAAGAGTTGTTTTCTGGTAAGGAAAGTCACTATTGTGCTCCCATTGCCATACACAGTGCAAATAGAACTCGCGTCTGTTCCCAGCAAGTACAGTGTATCGGACTGAAGAGGAGCTACTGTTCTTGTCAGTTTCCTAAGCAGAGTTGAACTAGTTATAGCCCGTGTGTAGGAAGCACAGTTCTTTTGTTCTGAGAAAGCTCACTGTTCTGGCCCTATAGGAAACACAATAGAGTAGAAGAGTGCTCTTTTCCCTAAAGCAGAGTGTGTTTCTTGTAAGGCGAGCTAGCGTTTGTTTCCCAGTCCTAAATGGAGTTGAATCACATGCAGTTTCTAGTCCTACGACCAAGAGCTTTTTTATGGTAAGAAGAGTCACTATTGCACTGCCATTGCCATACACAGGACAAATAGCACTGGCGTCTTTTCCCAGCAAGTACAGTGTATTGTACAGAAGAGCATCTACTGTTCTTGTCAGGTTCCTAAGCAGAATTGAACTAGATATGGCCGTGTGTGTAGGAAGCACAGTTCTAATGTTCTGAGCAAGTTCAATCTTCTGGCTCTATAGGAAACACAGTAGAGTAGAAGAGTGCTCTTTTCTCAAAAGCAGAGTGTGTTTTTTGGAAGTCGAGCTAGCGTTTGTTTCCCAGTCCTAAATGGAGATGAGTCACATGCAGTTTTTTGTCCAACGAGCAAGAGTTATTTTCTGGTAAGACAAGTCACTATTGTGCTCCAATGCCATACACAGTGCAAATTGCACTCGCGTCTGTTCCCCGCAAATACAGTGTATTGGACTGAAGAGGAGCTACTGTTCTTGTTTGTTTCTAAAGCAGAGTTGAATTAGATATGGCCCGTGTGTGTAGAAAGCAAAGTTCTTTTGTTCTGAGCATGCTCACTGTTTGGACCCCATAGGAAACACAGTAGAGTAGAAGAGTGCTCTTTTCTCAAAAGCAGAGTGTGTTTCTTGTAAGGCGAGCTAGCATTTCTTTCCCAGTCCTAAATGGAGTTGAATCACATGCAGTTTCTGGTCCTATGAGCAAGAGTTGTTTTCTGGTAAGAAAAGTCACTATTGCGCTCCCATTGCCATACACAGTGCAAATAGCACTCACGTCTGTTCCCAGCAAGTACAGTGTATCGGACTGAAGAGGTGCTACTGTTCTTGTCAGTTTCCTAAGCAGAGTTGAACTAGTTATGGCCCGTGTGTAGGAAGCACAGTTCTTTTGTTCTGAGCAAGCTCACTGTTCTGGCCCTATAGGAAACACAGTAGAGTAGAAGAGTGCTCTTTTCTCAAAAGCAGAGTGTGTTTCTTGTAAGGCGAGCTACCATTTGTTTCCCAGTCCTAAATGGAGTGGAATCACATGCAGTTTCTGGTCCTACGAGCAAGATTTGTTTTCTGGTATGGAAAGTCACTATTGCGCTCCCATTGCCATACACAGTGCAAATAGCACATGCGTCTGTTCCCAGCAATTACAGTGTATTGGACTGAAGAGGAGCTACTGTTTTTGTCAGGTTCCTAAGCAGAGTTGAACTAGATATTGCCCGTGTGTGTAGGAAGCACAGTTCTTATGTTCTGAGCAAGCTCACTGCTCTGGCCCCATAGGAAACACAGTAGAGTAGAAGAGTGCTCTTTTCTCTAAAGCAGAGTGTGTTTCTTGTAAGGCCAGCTAGCATTTGTTTCCCAGTCTTAAATGGAGTTGAATCACATGCAGTTTCTAGTCCTAAGCGCAAGAGTTGTTTTATGGTAAGAAGAGTCACTATTGCGCTGCCATTGCCATACACAGGACAAATAGCACTGGCGTCTGTTCCTAGCAAGTATAGTGTATTGGACTGAAGAGGATCTACTGTTCTTGTCAGGTTCCTAAGCAGACTTGAACTAGATATGGCCGTGTGTGTAGGAAGCACAGTTCTTTTGCTCTGAGCAAGCTCACTGTTCGGACACCATAGGAAACACAGTAGAGTAGAAGAGTGCTCTTTTCTCAAAAGCAGAATGTGTTTCTTGTAAGGCGAGCTAGCGTTTGTGTCCCAGTCCTAAATGGAGTTGAATCTCATGCAGTTTCTGGTCCTAAGAGCAAGAGTTGTTTTCTGGTAAGGAAAGTCACTATTGCGCTCCCCTTGCCATACATAGTGCAAATAGCTCTCGCGTCTATTCCCAGCAAGTACAGTGTATCGGACTGAAGAGGAGCTAATGTTCTTGTCAGTTTCCTAAGCAGAGTTGAACTAGATATGGCCCGTGTGTGCAGGAAGCACAGTTCTTATGTTCTGAACAAGCTCACTGTTCTGGCCCTATTGGAAACACAGTAGAGTAGAAGAGTGCTCTTTTCTCAAAAGCAGAGTGTGTTTTTGTAAGGCGAGTTAGCGTTAGTTTCCTAGTCCTAAATGGAGTTGAATCACATGCAGTTTCTGGTCCTACAAAAAAGAGCTGTTTTCTGGTAAGGAAAGTCACTATGGCGCTCCCATTGCCCTATACAAGGCAAATAGCACTCGCGTCTTTTCCCAGCAAGTACAGTGTATTGGACTGAATAGGAGCTACTGTTCTTGTCAGTTTCCTAAGCAGAGTTGAACTAGATATGGTCCGTGTGTGTAGGAATCACAGTTCTTTTGTTCTGAACAAGCTCACTGTTTGGACCACATAGGAAACACAGTAGAGTAGAAGAGTGCTCTTTTCTCTAAAGCAGAGTGTGTTTCTTGTAAGGCGAGCTAGCATTTGTTTCCCAGTCCTAAGTGGAGTGGAATCACATGCACTTTCTGGTCCTACGAGCAAGAGTTGTTTTCTGGTAAGGAAATCACAATTGCGCTCCCATTGCCATACACAGTGCAAATAGCCCTCCCGTCTGTTTCCAGCAAGTACATTGTTTTGGACCGAAGAGGAGCTACTGTTCTTCTCAGTTTCCTAAGCAGAGTTGAACTAGATATGGCCCGTGTGTGTAGGAAGTACAGTTCTTTTTTTCTGAGCAATCTCACTCTTCTGGCCCTATAGGAAAACAGTAGAGCAGAAGATTGCTCTTTTCTCAAAAGCAGAGTGTGTTTCTTGTAAAGCGAGCTAGAGTTTATTTCCCAGTTCTAAATGGAGTTGAATCCCATGCAGTTTCTGGTCCTACGAGCAAGAGTTGTTTTCTGGTAGGAAGAGTCACTATTGCGCTGCCATTGCCATACACAGGACAAATAGCACTGGCGTCTCTTCCCAGCAAGTACAGTGTATTGGACTGAAGAGGATCTACTGTTCTTGTCAGATTCCTAAGCAGAATTGAACTAGATATGGCCGTGTGTGTAGGAAGCACAGTTCTTTTGTTCTGAGCAAGCTCACTGTTCGGACCCCATAGGAAACACAGTAGAGTAGAAGAGTGCTCTTTTCTCAAAAGCAGACTGTGTTTCTTGTAAGGCGAGCTAGCATTTGTTTCCCAGTCCTAAATGGAGTTGAATCACATCCTGTTTTTGGTCCTACGAGCAAGAGTTGTTTTCTGGTAAGGAAAGTCACTATTGTGCTCCCATTGCCATACACAGTGCAAATAGAACTCGCGTCTGTTCCCAGCAAGTACAGTGTATCGGACTGAAGAGGAGCTACTGTTCTTGTCAGTTTCCTAAGCAGAGTTGAACTAGTTATAGCCCGTGTGTAGGAAGCACAGTTCTTTTGTTCTGAGAAAGCTCACTGTTCTGGCCCTATAGGAAACACAATAGAGTAGAAGAGTGCTCTTTTCCCTAAAGCAGAGTGTGTTTCTTGTAAGGCGAGCTAGCGTTTGTTTCCCAGTCCTAAATGGAGTTGAATCACATGCAGTTTCTAGTCCTACGACCAAGAGCTTTTTTATGGTAAGAAGAGTCACTATTGCACTGCCATTGCCATACACAGGACAAATAGCACTGGCGTCTGTTCCCAGCAAGTACAGTGTATTGTACAGAAGAGGATCTACTGTTCTTGTCAGGTTCCTAAGCAGAATTGAACTAGATATGGCCGTGTGTGTAGGAAGCACAGTTCTAATGTTCTGAGCAAGTTCAATCTTCTGGCTCTATAGGAAACACAGTAGAGTAGAAGAGTGCTCTTTTCTCAAAAGCAGAGTGTGTTTTTTGGAAGTCGAGCTAGCGTTTGTTTCCCAGTCCTAAATGGAGTTGAGTCACATGCAGTTTTTTGTCCAACGAGCAAGAGTTATTTTCTGGTAAGACAAGTCACTATTGTGCTCCAATGCCATACACAGTGCAAATTGCACTCGCGTCTGTTCCCCGCAAATACAGTGTATTGGACTGAAGAGGAGCTACTGTTCTTGTTTGTTTCTAAAGCAGAGTTGAATTAGATATGGCCCGTGTGTGTAGAAAGCAAAGTTCTTTTGTTCTGAGCATGCTCACTGTTTGGACCCCATAGGAAACACAGTAGAGTAGAAGAGTGCTCTTTTCTCAAAAGCAGAGTGTGTTTCTTGTAAGGCGAGCTAGCATTTCTTTCCCAGTCCTAAATGGAGTTGAATCACATGCAGTTTCTGGTCCTACGAGCAAGAGTTGTTTTCTGGTAAGAAAAGTCACTATTGCGCTCCCATTGCCATACACAGTGCAAATAGCACTCACGTCTGTTCCCAGCAAGTACAGTGTATCGGACTGAAGAGGTGCTACTGTTCTTGTCAGTTTCCTAAGCAGAGTTGAACTAGTTATGGCCCGTGTGTAGGAAGCACAGTTCTTTTGTTCTGAGCAAGCTCACTGTTCTGGCCCTATAGGAAACACAGTAGAGTAGAAGAGTGCTCTTTTCTCAAAAGCAGAGTGTGTTTCTTGTAAGGCGAGCTACCATTTGTTTCCCAGTCCTAAATGGAGTGGAATCACATGCAGTTTCTGGTCCTACGAGCAAGATTTGTTTTCTGGTATGGAAAGTCACTATTGCGCTCCCATTGCCATACACAGTGCAAATAGCACATGCGTCTGTTCCCAGCAATTACAGTGTATTGGACTGAAGAGGAGCTACTGTTTTTGTCAGGTTCCTAAGCAGAGTTGAACTAGATATTGCCCGTGTGTGTAGGAAGCACAGTTCTTATGTTCTGAGCAAGCTCACTGCTCTGGCCCCATAGGAAACACAGTAGAGTAGAAGAGTGCTCTTTTCTCTAAAGCAGAGTGTGTTTCTTGTAAGGCCAGCTAGCATTTGTTTCCCAGTCTTAAATGGAGTTGAATCACATGCAGTTTCTAGTCCTAAGCGCAAGAGTTGTTTTATGGTAAGAAGAGTCACTATTGCGCTGCCATTGCCATACACAGGACAAATAGCACTGGCGTCTGTTCCTAGCAAGTATAGTGTATTGGACTGAAGAGGATCTACTGTTCTTGTCAGGTTCCTAAGCAGACTTGAACTAGATATGGCCGTGTGTGTAGGAAGCACAGTTCTTTTGCTCTGAGCAAGCTCACTGTTCGGACACCATAGGAAACACAGTAGAGTAGAAGAGTGCTCTTTTCTCAAAAGCAGAATGTGTTTCTTGTAAGGCGAGCTAGCGTTTGTGTCCCAGTCCTAAATGGAGTTGAATCTCATGCAGTTTCTGGTCCTAAGAGCAAGAGTTGTTTTCTGGTAAGGAAAGTCACTATTGCGCTCCCCTTGCCATACATAGTGCAAATAGCTCTCGCGTCTATTCCCAGCAAGTACAGTGTATCGGACTGAAGAGGAGCTAATGTTCTTGTCAGTTTCCTAAGCAGAGTTGAACTAGATATGGCCCGTGTGTGCAGGAAGCACAGTTCTTATGTTCTGAACAAGCTCACTGTTCTGGCCCTATTGGAAACACAGTAGAGTAGAAGAGTGCTCTTTTCTCAAAAGCAGAGTGTGTTTTTGTAAGGCGAGTTAGCGTTAGTTTCCTAGTCCTAAATGGAGTTGAATCACATGCAGTTTCTGGTCCTACAAAAAAGAGCTGTTTTCTGGTAAGGAAAGTCACTATGGCGCTCCCATTGCCCTATACAAGGCAAATAGCACTCGCGTCTTTTCCCAGCAAGTACAGTGTATTGGACTGAATAGGAGCTACTGTTCTTGTCAGTTTCCTAAGCAGAGTTGAACTAGATATGGTCCGTGTGTGTAGGAATCACAGTTCTTTTGTTCTGAACAAGCTCACTGTTTGGACCACATAGGAAACACAGTAGAGTAGAAGAGTGCTCTTTTCTCTAAAGCAGAGTGTGTTTCTTGTAAGGCGAGCTAGCATTTGTTTCCCAGTCCTAAGTGGAGTGGAATCACATGCACTTTCTGGTCCTACGAGCAAGAGTTGTTTTCTGGTAAGGAAATCACAATTGCGCTCCCATTGCCATACACAGTGCAAATAGCCCTCCCGTCTGTTCCCAGCAAGTACATTGTTTTGGACCGAAGAGGAGCTACTGTTCTTCTCAGTTTCCTAAGCAGAGTTGAACTAGATATGGCCCGTGTGTGTAGGAAGTACAGTTCTTTTTTTCTGAGCAATCTCACTCTTCTGGCCCTATAGGAAAACAGTAGAGCAGAAGATTGCTCTTTTCTCAAAAGCAGAGTGTGTTTCTTGTAAAGCGAGCTAGAGTTTATTTCCCAGTTCTAAATGGAGTTGAATCCCATGCAGTTTCTGGTCCTACGAGCAAGAGTTGTTTTCTGGTAGGAAGAGTCACTATTGCGCTGCCATTGCCATACACAGGACAAATAGCACTGGCGTCTCTTCCCAGCAAGTACAGTGTATTGGACTGAAGAGGATCTACTGTTCTTGTCAGATTCCTAAGCAGAATTGAACTAGATATGGCCGTGTGTGTAGGAAGCACAGTTCTTTTGTTCTGAGCAAGCTCACTGTTCGGACCCCATAGGAAACACAGTAGAGTAGAAGAGTGCTCTTTTCTCAAAAGCAGACTGTGTTTCTTGTAAGGCGAGCTAGCATTTGTTTCCCAGTCCTAAATGGAGTTGAATCACATCCTGTTTTTGGTCCTACGAGCAAGAGTTGTTTTCTGGTAAGGAAAGTCACTATTGTGCTCCCATTGCCATACACAGTGCAAATAGAACTCGCGTCTGTTCCCAGCAAGTACAGTGTATCGGACTGAAGAGGAGCTACTGTTCTTGTCAGTTTCCTAAGCAGAGTTGAACTAGTTATAGCCCGTGTGTAGGAAGCACAGTTCTTTTGTTCTGAGAAAGCTCACTGTTCTGGCCCTATAGGAAACACAATAGAGTAGAAGAGTGCTCTTTTCCCTAAAGCAGAGTGTGTTTCTTGTAAGGCGAGCTAGCGTTTGTTTCCCAGTCCTAAATGGAGTTGAATCACATGCAGTTTCTAGTCCTACGACCAAGAGCTTTTTTATGGTAAGAAGAGTCACTATTGCACTGCCATTGCCATACACAGGACAAATAGCACTGGCGTCTGTTCCCAGCAAGTACAGTGTATTGTACAGAAGAGGATCTACTGTTCTTGTCAGGTTCCTAAGCAGAATTGAACTAGATATGGCCGTGTGTGTAGGAAGCACAGTTCTAATGTTCTGAGCAAGTTCAATCTTCTGGCTCTATAGGAAACACAGTTGAGTAGAAGAGTGCTCTTTTCTCAAAAGCAGAGTGTGTTTCTTGCATGGAGAGCTAGCGTTTGTTTCCTAGTCCTAAATGGAGTTGAGTCACATGCAGTTTTTTGTCCTACGAGCAAGAGTTGTTTTCTGGTAAGACAAGTCACTATTGTGCTCCAATTGCCATACACAGTGCAAATAGCACTCCCATCTGTTCCCAGCAAGTACAGTGTATTGGACTGAAGAGGAGCTACTGTTCTTGTCAGTTTCCTAAGCAGAGTTGAACTAGATATGGCCCGTGTGTGTAGGAAGCACAGTTCTTTTGTTCTGAGCAAGCTCACTGTTCGGACCCCATAGGAAACACAGTAGAGTAGAAGAATGCTCTTTTCTCAAAAGCAGAGTGTGTTTCATGTAAGGTGAGCTAGCGTTTCTTTCCCAGTCCTAAATGGAGTTGAATCACATGCAGTTTCTGGTCCTACGAGCAAGAGTTGTTTTCTGGTAAGGAAAGTCACTATTGCGCTCACATTGCCATACACAGTGCAAATAGCACTCGGTCCGTTCCCAGCAAGTACAGTGTTTCGGACTGTTGAGGAGCTAATGTTCTTGTCAGTTTCCTAAGCAGAGTTGAACTAGATATGGCTCATGTGAAGGAAGCACCGTTCTTTTGTTCTGATCAAGCTCACTGTTCTGGCCCAATAAAAAAAACAGTAGAGTAGAAGAGTGCTCTTATCTCAAAAGCACAGTGTTTTTCTTGTAAGGCGAGCTAGAATTTGTTTCCCAGTCCTAAATGGAGTTGAATCACATGCAGTTTCTGGTCCTAGGAGCAAGAGTTGTTTTCTGGTAAGAAGAGTCACTATTGAGCTCTCATTGTCATACACAGAGCAAATAGTACTGGCATCTGTTCCCAGCATGTACAGTGTATGGACTGAAGAGGATCTACTGTTCTTGTCAGTTTCCTAAGCAGAATTGAATAGGTATGGCCCCTGTGTGCAGGAAGCACAGTTCTTTTGTTCTGAGGAAACTCACTGCTCTGGCTCTATAGGAAACACAGTAGAGTAGAAGAGTGCTCATTTCTCTAAAGCAGAGTGTGTTTCTTGTAAGGCGAACTAGCGTTTGTTTCAAAGTTCTAAATGGAGTTGAATCACATGCAGTTTCTGGTCCTACAAGCAAGAGTTTTTTATGGTAACAATAGTCACTATTGCGCTGCCATTGCCATACACAGTGCAAATAGCCCTCGGGTCTGTTCCCAGCAAGTACAGTGTATTGGACTGAAGAGGATCTACTGTTCTTGTCAGGTTCCTAATCAGAATTGAACTAGATATGGCCGTGTGTGTATGAAGCACAGTTCCTTTGTACTGAGCAAGCTCACTGTTTTGACCACAGCAGAAACACAGCAGAGTAGAATAGTGCTCTTTTCTCAAAAGCAGAGGGTGTTTCTTGTAAGGCTAGCTAGCGTTTGTTTCCCAGTCCTAAATAGAGTTGAATCCCATGCAGTTTCTGGTCCTACGAGCAAGAGTTGTGTTCTGGTAAGAAGAGTCACTATTGTGCTACCATTGCCATACACAGGACAAATAGCAATGTTGTCTGTTCCCAGCAAGTACACTGTATTGGACTGAAGAGGATCTACTGTTCATGTCAGGTTCCTAAGCAGAATTGAACTAGATATGGCCGTGTGTGGAGGAAGCACAGTTTTTTTGTTCTGAGCAAGCTCACTGTTCGGACCACATAGGAAACACAGTAGAGTAGAAGAGTGCTCTTTTCTCAAAAGCAGAGTGTGTTTCTTGTAAGGCGAGCTAGCGTTTGTTTCCCAGTCCTAAGTGGAGTTGAATCACATGCAGTTTCTGGTCCTATGAGCAAGAGTTGTTTTCTGGTAAGGAAAGTCACTATTGTGTTCCCATTGCCATACAAAGTGCAAAGAGCACTCGCGTCTGTTCCCGGCGAGTACAGTGTATCAGACTGAAGAGGAGCTACTGTTCTTGTCAGTTTCCTAAGCAGATTTGAACGAGATATGGCCCGTGTGTGTAGGAAGAACAGTTCTCTTGTTCTGAGCAAGCTCACTGTTCTGGCCCTATAGGAAACACAGTAGAGTAGAAGAGTGCTCTTTTCTCAAAAGCAGAGTGTGTTTCATGTAAGGCGAGCTAGCATTTGTTTCCCAGACCTAAATGGAGTTGAATCACATGCAGTTTCTGGTCCTACGAGCAAGAGTTGTTTTCTGGTAAGGAAAGTCACTATGGTCTCCCATTGCCATACACAGTGCAAATAGCACTCACGTGTGTTCCCAGCTATTACAGTGTATCGGACTGAAGAGGAGCTACTGTTCTTGTCGGTTTCCTAAGCAGAGTTGAACTAGATATGGCCCGTGTGAAGGAAGCACAGTTCTTTTGTTCTGATCAAGCTCACTGTACTGGCCCTATAGGAAACACAGTAGAGTAGAAGAGTGCTCTTTTCTCAAAAGCAGAGTGTTTTTCTTGTAAGGCGAGCTAGCGTTTGTTTCCCAGTCCTAAATGGAGTTGAATCCCATGCAGTTTCTTGTCCTAGGAACAAGAGTTGTTTTCTGGTAAGAAGAGTCACTATTGCGCTCCCATTGTCATACACAGGGCAAATAGTACTGGCGTCTGTTCCCAGCATGTACAGTGTATTGGACTGAAGAGGATCTACTGTTCTTGTCAGTTTCCTAAGCAGAATTGAATAGATATGGCCCTTGTGTGCAGGAAGCACAGTTATTTTGTTCTGAGGAAGCTCACTCTTCAGGCCCTATAGGAAACACAGTATAGTAGAAGAATGCTCTTTTGTCAAAAGCAGAGTGTTTTTCTTGTAAGGCGAGCTAGCATTTCTTTCCCAGTCCTAAATGGAGCTGAGACACATGCAGTTTTTGGTCCTACGAGCAAGAGTTATTTTCTGGTAAGAAGAGTCACTATTGCACTCCCATTGCCATACACAGTGCAAATAGCACTTGCATCTGTTCCCAGCAAGTACAGTGTATTGGACTGAAGAGGATCTACTGTTCTTGTCAGTTTCCTAAGCAGAGTTGAACTAGATATGGCCCGTGTGTGTAGGAAGCAGAGTTCTTTTGTTCTGAGCAAGCTCACTGTTCGGATCCCATAGGAGACTCAGTAGAGTAGAAGAGTACTCTTTTCTCCAAAGCAGAGTGTGTAAGGCGAGCTAGCATTTGTTTCCCAGTCCTAAATGGAGTTGAATCACATGCAGTTTCTGGTCCTACGAGCAAGAGTTGTTTTCTGGTAAGAAGAGTCCCTATTGCGCTCCCATTGTCATAAACAGAGCAAATAGTCCTGGCGTCTGTTCCTAGCATGTACAGTGAATTGGACTGAAGAGGAGCTACTGTTCTTGTCAGTTTCCTAAGCAGAGTTGAACTAGATATGGCCCGTGTGTGTAGGAAGCAGAGTTCTTTTGTTCTGAGCAAGCTCACTGTTCGGACCCATAGGAAACACAGTAGAGTAGAAGAGTGCTCTTTTCTCAAAAGCAGAGTGTGTTTCATGTAAGGCGAGCTAGCATTTGTTTCCCAGTCCTAAATGGAGTTGAATCACATGCAGTTTCTGATCCTACGAGCAAGAGTTGTTTTCTGGTAAGAAAAGTCACTATTGTGCTCCCATTGCCATACACAGTGCAAATAGCACTCGCGTGTGTTCCCAGCTAGTACAGGGTATCGTACTGAAGAGGAGTTACTGTTTTTGTCAGTTTCCTAAGCAGAGTTGAACTAGATATGGCCCGTGTGTATAGGAAGCACAGTTTTTTTTTTCTGAGCAAGATCACTGTTCTGGCCCTATAGGAAACACTTTAGAGAATAAGAGGGCTCTTTTCTCAAAAGCAGAGTGTGTTTCTTGTAATGCGAGCTAGCGTTTGTTTCCCATTCCTAATTGGAGTTGAATCTCATGCAGTTTCTGGTCCTACGAGCAAGAGTTGTTTTCTGGTAAGAAGAGTCACTATTGTGCTCCCATTGCCATACACAGTGCAAATAGCACTCGCGTCTGTTCCCAGCAAGTACAGTGTATCGGACTGAAGAGTAGCTACTGTTGTTGTCAGTTTCCTATCAGAGTTGAACGAGATATGGCCCGTGTGTGTAGGAAGCTCAGTTCTTTTGTTCTGAGCAAGCTCACTGTTTTGACCACATAGGAAACACAGTAGAGTAGAAGAGTGCTCTTTTCTCAAAAGCAGGGTGTGTTTCTTGTAAGGCGAGCTAGTGTTTGTTTTCCAGTCCTAAATGGAGTTGAATCACATGCAGTTTCTGGTCCTACGAGCAAGAGTTGTTTTCTGGTAAGGAAAGTCACTATTGCGCTCCCATTGACATACACAGTGCAAATAGCACTCGCGTCTGTAGCCAGCAATTACAGTGTATCGGACTGAAGAGGAGCTACTGTTCTTGTCAGTTTCATAAGCAGAGTTGAACTAGATATGGTCCGTGTGTAGGAAGCACAGTTTTCTGTTCTGAGCAAGCTCACTGTTTGGACCCCATAGGAAACACAGTAGAGTGGATGAGTGCTCTTTTCTCAAAAGCAGAGTGTATTTCTTGTAAGGCGAGCTAGCATTTGTTTCCCAGTCCTAAATGGAGTTGAATCCCATGCAGTTTCTGTTCCTATGAGCAAGAGTTGTTTTCTTTTAAGGAAAGTCACTATGGCGCTCCCATTGCCATACACAGTGCAAATAGCACTCGCGTGTTTTCCCAGCTAGTACAGTGTACCGGACTGAAGAGGAGCTACTGTTTTTGTCAGTTTCCTAAGCAGAGTTG
Source organism: Peromyscus eremicus (assembly GCF_949786415.1). Taxonomy (NCBI): domain Eukaryota; kingdom Metazoa; phylum Chordata; class Mammalia; order Rodentia; family Cricetidae; genus Peromyscus; species Peromyscus eremicus. The sequence continues at coordinate 159,732 of NW_026734525.1, read as the reverse complement.
AACTAGAAATGGCCCGTGTGTGTAGGAAGCACAGTTTTTTTTTTCTGAGCAAGCTCACTGTTCTGGCCCTATAGGAAACACTTTAGAGTATAAGAGGGCTCTTTTCTCAAAAGCAGAGTGTGTTTCTTGTAATGCGAGCTAGCGTTTATTTCCCAGTCCTAAATGGAGTTGAATCTCATGCCGTTTCTGGTCCTACGAGCAAGAGTTGTTTTCTGGTAAGAAGAGTCACTATTGTGCTCCCATTGCCATGCACAGAGCAAATAGCACTCGCATCTGTTCCCAGCAAGTACAGTGTATCGGACTGAAGAGTAGCTACTGTTGTTGTCAGTTTCCTAAGCAGAGTTGAACGAGATATGGCCCGTGTGAGTAGGAAGCTCAGTTCTTTTGTTCTGAGCAAGCTCACTGTTTTGACCACATAGGAAACACAGTAGAGTAGAAGAGTGCTCTTTTCTCAAAAGCAGGGTGTGTTTCTTGTAAGGCGAGCTAGTGTTTGTTTCCCAGTCCTAAATGGAGTTGAATCACATGCAGTTTCTTGTCCTACCAGCAAGAGTTGTTTTCTGGTAAGGAAAGTCACTATTGCGTTCCCAATGCCATACACAGTGCAAATAGCACTGGCGTCTGTTCCCAGCAATTACAGTGTATCGGACTGAAGAGGAGCTACTGTTCTTGTCGGCTTCCTAAGCAGAGTTGAACTAGATATGGTCCGTGTGTAGGAAGCACAGTTTTCTGTTCTGAGCAAGCTCACTGTTGGACCCCATAGGAAACACAATAGAGTAGAAGAGTGCTCTTTTCTCAAAAGCAGACTGTGTTTCTTGTAAGGCGAGCTAGCATTTGTTTCCCAGTCCTAAATGGAGTTGAATCACATGCAGTTTCTGGTCCTACAAGCAAGAGTTGTTTTATGGTAAGAATAGTCACTATTGCGCTGCCATTGCCATACACAGGACAAATAGCACTGGCGTCTGTTCCCAGCAAGTACAGTCTATTGGACTGAAGGGGATCTACTGTTCTTGTCAGGTTCCTAAACAGAATTGAACTAGATATGGCCCGTGTGTGTAGGAAGCACAGTTCTTTTGTTCTGAGCAAGCTCACTGTTCGGACCCCATAGAAAACTCAGTAGGGTAGAAGAGTGCTCTTTTCTCAAAAGCAGAGTGTGTTTCATGTAAGGCGAGCTAGCATTTGTTTCCCAGTCCTAAATGGAGTTGAATCACATGCAGTTTCTGGTCCTACGAGCAAGAGTTGTTTTCTGGTAAGAAGAGTCACTATTGTGCTCCAATTGTCATACACAGGGAAAATAGCACTCGCGTCTGTTCCCCGCAAGTACAGTGTATTGGACTGAATAGTCGCTACTGTTCTTGTCAGTTTCCTTAGCAGAGTTGAACTAGATATGGTCCATGTGTGTAGGAAGCACAGTTCTTTTGTTCTCAGCAAGCTCACTGTTCTGGCCCGATAGGAAACACTGTAGAGTAGAAGAGTGCTCTTTTCTCAAAAGCAGAGTGTGTTTCTTGTAAAACGAGCTATCGTTTGTTTCCCAGTCCTAAATGGAGTTGAATCCCATGCAGTTTCGGGTCCTATGAGCAAGAGTTGTTTTCTAGTAAGAAGAGTCACTATTGTGCTCCCATTGTCATACAGAGGGCAAATAGCGCTGGCGTATTTTCCCAGCATGTACAGTGTATTGGACTGAAGAGGATCTACTGTTCTTGTCAGGTTCCTAAGCAGAGTTGAATAGATATGGCCCCTGTGTGCAGGAAGCACAGTTCTTTTGTTCTGAGGAAGATCACTCTTCAGGCCCTATAGGAAACACAGTATAGTAGAAGAATGCTCTTTTGTCAAAAGCAGAGTGTTTTTCTTGTAAGGAGAGCTTGCATTTATTTCCCAGTCCTAAATGGAGCTGAGACACATGCAGTTTTTGGTCCTACGAGCAAGAGCTTTTTTCTGGTAAGAAGAGTCACTATTGCACTCCCATTGCCATACACAGTGCAAATAGCACTTGCATCTGTTCCCAGCAAGTACAGTGTATTGGACTGAAGAGGATCTACTGTTCTTGTCAGTTTCCTAAGCAGAGTTGAACTAGATATGGCCCGTGTGTGTAGGAAGCACAGTTCTTTTGTTCTGAGCAGCTCACTGTTCGGATCCCATAGGAAACTCAGTAGAGTAGAAGAGTACCCTTTTCTCAAAAGCAGAGTGTGTTTCATGTAAGGCGAGCTAGCATTTGTTTCCCAGTCCTAAATGGAGTTGAATCACATGCAGTTTCTGGTCCTACGAGCAAGAGTTGTTTTCTGGTAAGAAGAGTCCCTATTGCGCTCCCATTTTCATACACAGAGCAAATAGTTCTGGCGTCTGTTCCTAGCATGTACAGTAAATTGGACTGAAGAGGAGCTACTGTTCTTGTCAGTTTCCTAAGCAAAGTTGAACTAGATATGGCCCGTGTGTGTAATAAGCACAGTTCTTTTGTTCTGAGCAAGCTCACTGTTCGGACCCATAGGAAACACAGTAGAGTAGAAGAGTGCTCTTTTCTCAAAAGCAGAGTGTGTTTCATGTAAGGCGAGCTAGCATTTGTTTCCCAGTCCTAAATGGAATTGAATCACATGCAGTTTGTGGTCCTACGAGCAAGAGTTGTTTTCTGGTAAGAAGAGTCACTTATTGTGCTCCCATTGCCATACACAGTGCAAATAGCACTCGCGTGTGTTCCCAGCTAGTACAGGGTATCGTACTGAAGAGGAGTTACTGTTTTTGTCAGTTTCCTAAGCAGAGTTGAACTAGATATGGCCCGTGTGTGTAGGAAGCACAGTTTTTTTTTTTCTGAGCAAGATCACTGTTCTGGCCCTATAGGAAACACTTCAGAGAATAAGAGGGCTCTTTCCTCAAAAGCAGAGTGTGTTTCTTGTAATGCGAGCTAGCGTTTGTTTCCCAGTCCTAAATGGAGTTGAATCTCATGCAGTTTCTGGTCCTACGAGCAAGAGTTGTTTTCTGGTAAGAAGAGTCACTATTGTGCTCCCATTGCCATACACAGTGCAAATAGCACTCGCGTCTGTTCCCAGCAAGTACAGTGTATCAGACTGAAGAGTAGCTACTCTTGTTGTCAGTTTCCTAAACAGAGTTGAACGAGATATGGCCCATGTGTGTAGGAAGCTCAGTTCTTTTGTTCTGAGCAAGCTCACTGTTTTGACCACATAGGAAACACAGTAGAGTAGAAGAGTGCTCTTTTCTCAAAAGCAGGGTGTGTTTCTTGTAAGGCGAGCTAGTGTTTGTTTCCCAGTCCTAAATGGAGTTGAATCACATGCAGTTTCTGGTCCTACGAGCAAGAGTTGTTTTCTGGTAAGGAAAGTCACCATTGCGCTCCCATTGACATACACAGTGCAAATAGCACTTGCGTCTGTTCCCAGCAATTACAGTGTATCGGACTGAAGAGGAGCTACTGTTCTTGTCAGTTTCATAAGCAGAGTTGAACTAGATATGTTCCGTGTGTAGGAAGCACAGTTTTCTGTTCTGAGCAAGCTCACTGTTTGGACCCCATAGGAAACACAGTAGAGTAGATGAGTGCTCTTTTCACAAAAGCAGAGTGTATTTCTTGTAAGGCGAGCTAGCATTTGTTTCCCAGTCCTAAATGGAGTTGAATCCCATGCAGTTTCTGTTCCTACGAGCAAGAGTTGTTTTCTTTTAAGGAAAGTCACTATGGCGCTCCCATTGCCATACACAGTGCAAATAGCACTCGCGTGTGTTCCCAGCTAGTACAGTGTACCGGACTGAAGAGGAGCTACTGTTTTTGTCAGTTTCCTAAGCAGAGTTGAACTAGATATGGCCCGTGTGTGTAGGAAGCACAGTTTTTTTTTTTTTTTTTCTGAGCAAGCTCACTGTTCTGGCCCTATAGGAAACACTTTAGAGAATAAGAGGGCTCTTTTCTCAAAAGCAGAGTGTGTTTCTTGTAATGCGACCTAGCGTTTGTTTCCCAGTCCTAAATGGAGTTGAATCTCATGCAGTTTCTGGTCCTACAAGCAAGAGTTGTTTTCTGGTAAGAAGAGTCACTATTGTGCTCCCATTGCAATGCACAGAGCAAATAGCACTAGCGTCTGTTCCCAGCAAGTACAGTGTATCGGACTGAAGAGTAGCTACTGTTGTTGTCAGTTTCCTAAGCAGAGTTGAATGAGATATGGCCCGTGTGTGTAGGAAGCTCAGTTCTTTTGTTCTGAGCAAGCTCACTGTTTTGACCACATAGGAAACACAGTAGAGTAGAAGAGTGCTCTTTTCTCAAAAGGAGGGTGTGTTTCTTGTAAGGCGAGCTAGTGTTTGTTTCCCAGTCCTAAATGGAGTTGAATCACATGCAGTTTCTGGTCCTACGAGCAAGAGTTGTTTTCTGGTAAGGAAAGTCACTATTGCGCTCCCAATGCCATACACAGTGCAAATAGCACTCGCGTCTGTTCCCAGCAAATACAGTGTATCGGACTGAAGAGGAGCTACTGTTCTTGTCGGTTTCCTAAGCAGAGTTGAACTAGATATGGTCCGTGTGTAGGAAGCACAGTTTTCTGTTCTGAGCAAGCTCACTGTTTGGACCCCGTAGGAAACACAATAGAGTAGAAGAGTGCTCTTTTCTCAAAAGCAGAGTGTGTTTCTTGTAAGGCGAGCTAGCATTTGTTTCCCAGTCCTAAATGGAGTTGAATCACATGCAGTTTCTGGTCCTACGAGCAATAGTTGTTTTATGGTAAGAATAGTCACTATTGCGCTGCCATTGCCATACACAGGACAAATAGCACTGGCGTCTGTTCCCAGCAAGTTCAGTGTATTGGACTGAAGGGGATTTACTGTTCTTGTCAGGTTCCTAAACAGATTTGAACTAGATATGGCCGTGTGTGTAGGAAGCACAGTTCTTTTGTTCTGAGCAAGCTCACAGTTCTGGCCCTATAGGAAACACAGTAGAGTAGAAGAGTGCTCTTTTCTCAAAAGCAGAGTGTATTTCTTGTAAGGCGAGCTAGCGTTTGTTTCCCAGTCCTAAATGGAGTTGAGTCACATGCAGTTTCTGGTCCTAGGAACAAGAGTTGTTTTCTGGTAAGAAGAGTCACTATTGTGCTCCCATTGTCATACACAGGGCAAATAGTACTGGCGTCTTTTCCCAGCATGTACAGTGTATTGGGCTGAAGAGGATCTACTGTTCTTGTCAGTTTCCTAAGCAGAATTGAATAGATATGGCCCCTGTTTAGGAAGCACAGTTCTTTTGTTCTGAGGAAGCTCACTCATCTGGCCCTATAGGAAACACAGTATAGTAGAAGAATGCTCTTTTGTCAAAAGCACAGAGATTTTCTTGTAAGGCGAGCTAGCATTTCTTTCCCAGTCCTAAATGGAGTTGAGACACATGCAGTTTTTGGTCCTACGAGCAAGAGTTTATTTCTGGTAAGAAGAGTCACTATTGCACTCTCATAGCCATACACAGTGCAAATAGCACTTGCATCTGTTCCCAGCAAGTACAGTTTATTGGACTGAAGAGGATCTACTGTTCTTGTCAGTTTTTTAAGCAGAGTTGAACTACATATGGCCCGTGTGTGTAGGAAGCACAGTTCTTTTGTTCTGAGCAAGCTCACTGTTCGGACCCCATAGGAAACTCAGTAGGGTAGAAGAGTGCTCTTTTCTCAAAAGCAGAGTGTGTTTCATGTAAGGCGAGCTAGCATTTGTTTCCCAGTCCTAAATGGAGTTGAATCACATGCAGTTTTTGGTCCTATGAGCAAGAGTTTTTTTCTGGTAAGAAGAGTCACTATTGCGCTCCCATTGTCATACACAGGGCAAATAGCACTCGCGTCTGTTCCCAGCAAGTACAGTGTATTGGACTGAAGAGGAGCTACTGTTCTTGTCAGTTTCCTAAGCAGAATTGAACTAGATATAACCGTGTGTGTAGGAAGCACAGTTCTTTTGTTCTGAGCAAGCTCACTGTTTTGGTTCTATAGGAAACACAGTTGAGTAGAAGAGTGCTCTTTTCGCAAAAGCAGAGTGTGTTTCTTGTAAGGCAAGCTCGCGTTTGTTTCCCAGTCCTAAATGGAGTTGCGTCACATGCAGTTTTTGGTCCTACGAGCAAGAGTTGTTTTCTGGTAAGAAGAGTCACTATTGCGCTCCAATTGCCATTCACAGTGCAAATAGCACTCGCGTCTGTTCCCCACAAGTACAGTGTATTGGACTGAATAGGAGCTACTGTTCTTGTCAGTTTCCTAAGCAGAGTTGAACTAGATATGGTCCGTGTGTGTAGGAAGCACAGTTCTTTTGTTCTCAGCAAGCTCACTGTTCTGGCCCGATAGGAAACACTGTAGAGTAGAAGAGTGCTCTTTTCTCAAAAGCAGAGTGTGTTTCTTGTAAAACGAGCTATCGTTTGTTTCCCAGTCCTAATTGGAGTTCAATCCCATGCAGTTTCTGGTCCTATGAGCAAGAGTTGTTTTCTGGTAAGAAGAGTCACTATTGTGCTCCCATTGTCATAGACAGGGCAAATAGCTCTGGCGTCTTTTCCCAGCATGTACAGTGTATTGGACTGAAGAGGATCTACTGTTCTTGTCAGGTTCCTAAGCAGAGTTGAACTAGATATGGCCGTGTGTGTAGGAAGCACAGTTCTTTTGTTCTGAGCAAGCTCACTGTTCTGGCCCTATAGGAAACACAGTAGAGTAGAAGAGTGCTCTTTTCTCTAAAGCAGAGTGTGTTTCTTGTAAGGCGAGCATGCGTTTGTTTCCCAGTCCTAAATGGAGTTGAGTCACATGCAGTTTTTGGTCCTACGAGCAAGAGTTGTTTTCTGGTAAGAAGAGTCACTATTTCGCTCCAATTGCCATACACAGTGCAAATAGCACTCGCGTCTGTTCCCAGCAAGTACAGTGTATTGGACTGAATAGGAGCTACTGTTCTTGTCAGTTTCCAAAGCATAGTTGAACTAGATATGATCCGTTTGTGTAGGAAGCACAGTTCTTTTGTTCTCAGCAAGCTCACTGTTCTGGCCCTATAGGAAACACAGTAGAGTAGAACAGTGCTCTTTTCTCAAAAGCAGAGTGTGTTTCTCGTAAGGTGAGCTAGGGTTTGTGTCCTAGTCCTAAATGGAGTTGAATCACATGCAGTTTTTGGTCCTACGAGCAAGAGTTGTTTTGTGGTAAGAATAGTCACTATTGTGCTGCCATTGCCATACACAGGACAAATAGCACTGGCATCTGTTCCCAGCAAGTACAGTGTATTGCACTGAAAAGGATCTACTATTCTTGTCAATTTCCTAAGCAGAATTGAACTAGATATGACCGTATGTGTAGGAAGCACAGTTCTTTTGTTCTGAGCAAGCTCACTGTTTTGGTCTTAATGGAAACACAGTTGAGTAGAAGAGTGCTCTTTTCTCAAAAGCAGAGTGTGTTTCTTGTAAGGCGAACTCGCGTTTGTTTCCCAGGCCTAATTGGAGTTGAGTCACATGCAGTTTTTTGTCCTATGAGCAAGAGTTGTTTTCTGGTAAGACGAGTCACTATTGTGCTCCAATTGCCATAAACAGTGCAAATAGCAATCGCGTCTGTTCCCAGCAAATACAGTGTATTGGACTGAAAAGGAGCTACTGTTCTTGTCAGGTTCCTAAGCAGAGTTGAACTAGATATGGTCCGTGTTTGTAGGAAGCACAGTTCTTTTGTTCTGAGCAAGCTCACTCTTTGGACCCCATAGGAAACACAGTCGAGTAGAAGAGTGCTCTCTTCTCAAAAGCAGAGTGTGTTTCTTGTAAGGCGAGCCAGCATTTGTTTCCCAGTCCTAAATGGAGTTGAATATCATGCAGTTTCTGGTCCTACGAGCAAGAGTTGTTTTCTGGTAAGAAGAGTCACTATTGTGCTCCCATTGCCATGCACAGAGCAAATAGCACTCGCGTCTGTTCCCAGCAAGTACAGTGTATCGGACTGAAGAGTAGCTACTGTTGTTGTCAGTTTCCTAAGCAGAGTTGAACGAGATATGGCCCGTGTGTGTAGGAAGCTCAGTTCTTTGTTCTGAGCAAGCTCACTGTTTTGACCACATAGGAAACACAGTAGAGTAGAAGAGTGTTTTTTTCTCAAAAGCAGGGTGTGTTTCTTGTAAGGCGAGCTAGTGTTTGTTTCCCAGTCCTAAATGGAGTTGAATCACATGCAGTTTCTGGTCCTACGAGCAAGAGTTGTTTTCTGGTAAGGAAAGTCACTATTGCGCTCCCAATGCCATACACAGTGCAAATAGCACTCGCGTCTGTTCCCAGCAAATACAGTGTATCGGACTGAAGAGGAGCTACTGTTCTTGTAGGTTTCCTAAGCAGAGTTGAACTAGATATGGTCCGTGTGTAGGAAGCACAGTTTTCTGTTCTGAGCAAGCTCACTGTTTGGACCCCGTAGGAAACACAATAGAGTAGAAGAGTGCTCTTTTCTCAAAAGCAGAGTGTGTTTCTTGTAAGGCGAGCTAGTGTTTGTTTCACAGTCCTAAATGGAGTTGAATCACATGCAGTTTCTGGTCCTACGAGCAATAGTTGTTTTATGGTAAGAATAGTCACTATTGCGCTGCCATTGCCATACACAGGACAAAAAGCACTGGCGTCTGTTCCCAGCAAGTTCAGTGTATTGGACTGAAAGGGATCTACTGTTCTTGTCAGGTTCCTAAACAGAATTGAACTAGATATGGCCGTGTGTGTAGGAAGCACAGTTCTTTTGTTCTGAGCAAGCTCACTGTTCTGGCCCTACAGGAAACACAGTAGAGTAGAAGAGTGCTCTTTTCTCAAAAGCAGAGTGTATTTCTTGTAAGGCGAGCTAGCGTTTGTTTCCCAGTCCTAAATGGAGTTGAGTCACACGCAGTTTCTGGTCCTAGGAACAAGAGTTGTTTTCTGGTAAGAAGAGTCACTATTGTGCTCCCATTGTCATACACAGGGCAAATAGTACTGGCGTCTGTTCCCAGCATGTACAGTGTATTGGACTGAAGAGGATCTACTGTTCTTGTCAGTTTCCTAAGCAGAATTGAATAGATATGGCCCTGTGTGCAGGAAGCACAGTTCTTTTGTTCTGAGGAAGCTCACTCATCTGGCCCTATAGGAAACACAGTATAGTAGAAGAATGCTCTTTTGTCAAAAGCACAGAGTTTTTCTTGTAAGGCGAGCTAGCATTTCTTTCCCAGTCCTAAATGGAGTTGAGACACCTGCAGTTTTTGGTCCTACGAGCAAGAGTTTTTTTCTGGTAAGAAGAGTCACTGTTGCACTCTCATAGCCATACACAGTGCAAATAGCACTTGCATCTGTTCCCCGCAAGTACAGTGTATTGGACTGAATAGGAGCTACTGTTCTTGTCAGTTTCCTAAGCAGAATTGAATAGATATGGCCCCTGTGTGCAGGAAGCACAGTTCTTTTGTTCTGAGGAAGCTCACTCATCTGGCCCTATAGGAAACACAGTATAGTAGAAGAATGCTCTTTTGTCAAAAGCACAGAGTTTTTCTTGTAAGGCGAGCTAGCATTTCTTTCCCAGTCCTAAATGGAGTTGAGACACATGCAGTTTTTGGTCCTACGAGCACGAGTTTTTTTCTGGTAAGAAGAGTCACTGTTGCACTCTCATAGCCATACACAGTGCAAATAGCACTTGCATCTGTTCCCAGCAAGTACAGTGTATTGGACTGAAGAGGATCTACTTTCTTGTCAGTTTTTTTAGCAGAGTTGAACTAGATATGGCCCGTGTGTGTAGGAAGCACAGTTCTTTTGTTCTGAGCAAGCTCACTGTTCGGACACCATAGGAAACTCAGTAGGGTAGAAGAGTGCTCTTTTCTCAAAAGCAGAGTGTGTTTCATGTAAGGCGAGCTAGCATTTGTTTCCCAGACCTAAATGGAGTTGAATCACATGCAGTTTCTGGTCCTACGAGCAAGAGTTGTTTTCTGGTAAGGAAAGTCACTAAGGTCTCCCATTGCCATACACAGTGCAAATAGCACTCGCGTCTGTTCCCAGCAAGTACAGTGTATCGGACTGAAGAGTAGCTACTGTTGTTGTCAGTTTCCTAAACAGAGTTGAACGAGATATGGCCCGTGTGTGTAGGAAGCTCAGTTCTTTTGTTCTGAGCAAGCTCACTGTTTTGACCACATAGGAAACACAGTAGAGTAGAAGAGTGCTCTTTTCTCAAAAGCAGGGTGTGTTTCTTGTAAGGCGACTTAGTGTTTGTTTCCCAGTCCTAAATGGAGTTGAATCACATGCAGTTTCTGGTCCTACGAGCAAGAGTTGTTTTCTGGTAAGGAAAGTCACTATTGCGCTCCCATTGACATACACAGTGCAAATAGCACTCGCGTCTGTTCCCAGCAATTACAGTGTATCGGACTGAAGAGGAGCTACTGTTCTTGTCAGTTTCATAAGCAGAGTTGAACTAGATATGGTCCGTGTGTAGGAAGCACAGTTTTCTGTTCTGAGCAAGCTCACTGTTTGGACCCCATAGGAAACACAGTAGAGTAGATGAGTGCTCTTTTCTCAAAAGCAGAGTGTATTTCTTGTAAGGCGAGCTAGCATTTGTTTCCCAGTCCTAAATGGAGTTGAATCCCATGCAGTTTCTGTTCCTACGAGCAAGAGTTGTTTTCTTTTAAGGAAAGTCACTATGGCGCTCCCATTGCCATACACAGTGCAAATAGCACTCGCGTGTGTTCCCAGCTAGTACAGTGTACCGGACTGAAGAGGAGCTATTGCTTTTGTCAGTTTCCTAAGCAGAGTTGAACTAGATATGGCCCGTGTGTGTAGGAAGCACAGTTTTTTTTTTCTGAGGAAGCTCACTGTTCTGGCCCTATAGGAAACACTTTAGAGAATAAGAGGGCTCTTTTCTCAAAAGCAGAGTGTGTTTCTTGTAATGCGAGCTAGCGTTTGTTTCCCAGTCCTAAATGGAGTTGAATCACATGCAGTTTCTGGTCCTACGAGCAAGAGTTGTTTTCTGGTAAGGAAAGTCACTATTGCGCTCCCAATGCCATACACAGTGCAAATAGCACTCGCGTCTGTTCCCAGCAAATACAGTGTATCGGACTGAAGAGGAGCTACTGTTCTTGTCGGTTTCCTAAGCAGAGTTGAACTAGATATGGTCCGTGTGTAGGAAGCACAGTTTTCTGTTCTGAGCAAGCTCACTGTTTGGACCCCGTAGGAAACACAATAGAGTAGAAGAGTGCTCTTTTCTCAAAAGCAGAGTGTGTTTCTTGTAAGGCGAGCTAGCATTTGTTTCCCAGTCCTAAATGGAGTTGAATCACATGCAGTTTCTGGTCCTACGAGCAATAGTTGTTTTATGGTAAGAATAGTCACTATTGCGCTGCCATTGCCATACACAGGACAAATAGCACTGGCGTCTGTTCCCAGCAAGTTCAGTGTATTGGACTGAAGGGGATTTACTGTTCTTGTCAGGTTCCTAAACAGATTTGAACTAGATATGGCCGTGTGTGTAGGAAGCACAGTTCTTTTGTTCTGAGCAAGCTCACAGTTCTGGCCCTATAGGAAACACAGTAGAGTAGAAGAGTGCTCTTTTCTCAAAAGCAGAGTGTATTTCTTGTAAGGCGAGCTAGCGTTTGTTTCCCAGTCCTAAATGGAGTTGAGTCACATGCAGTTTCTGGTCCTAGGAACAAGAGTTGTTTTCTGGTAAGAAGAGTCACTATTGTGCTCCCATTGTCATACACAGGGCAAATAGTACTGGCGTCTTTTCCCAGCATGTACAGTGTATTGGGCTGAAGAGGATCTACTGTTCTTGTCAGTTTCCTAAGCAGAATTGAATAGATATGGCCCCTGTGTGCAGGAAGCACAGTTCTTTTGTTCTGAGGAAGCTCACTCATCTGGCCCTGTAGGAAACACAGTATAGTAGAAGAATGCTCTTTTGTCAAAAGCACAGAGATTTTCTTGTAAGGCGAGCTAGCATTTCTTTCCCAGTCCTAAATGGAGTTGAGACACATGCAGTTTTTGGTCCTACGAGCAAGAGTTTATTTCTGGTAAGAAGAGTCACTATTGCACTCTCATAGCCATACACAGTGCAAATAGCACTTGCTTCTGTTCCCAGCAAGTACAGTGTATTGGACTGAAGAGGATCTACTGTTCTTGTCAGTTTTTTAAGCAGAGTTGAACTACATATGGCCCGTGTGTGTAGGAAGCACAGTTCTTTTGTTCTGAGCAAGCTCACTGTTCGGACCCCATAGGAAACTCAGTAGGGTAGAAGAGTGCTCTTTTCTCAAAAGCAGAGTGTGTTTCATGTAAGGCGAGCTAGCATTTGTTTCCCAGTCCTAAATGGAGTTGAATCACATGCAGTTTCTGGTCCTACGAGCAAGAGATTTTTCTGGTAAGAAGAGTCACTATTGCGCTCCCATTGTCATACACAGGGCATATAGCACTCGCGTCTGTTCCCAGCAAGTACAGTGTATTGGACTGAAGAGGAGCTACTGTTCTTGTCAGTTTCCTAAGCAGAATTGAACTAGATATAACCGTGTGTGTAGGAAGCACAGTTCTTTTGTTCTGAGCAAGCTCACTGTTTTGGTTCTATAGGAAACACAGTTGAGTAGAAGAGTGCTCTTTTCGCAAAAGCAGAGTGTGTTTCTTGTAAGGCAAGCTCGCGTTTGTTTCCCAGTCCTAAATGGAGTTGCGTCACATGCAGTTTTTGGTCCTACGAGCAAGAGTTGTTTTCTGGTAAGAAGAGTCACTATTGCGCTCCAATTGCCATACACAGTGCAAATAGCACTCGCGTCTGTTCCCCACAAGTACAGTGTATTGGACTGAATAGGAGCTACTGTTCTTGTCAGTTTCCTAAGCAGAGTTGAACTAGATATGGTCCGTGTGTGTAGGAAGCACAGTTCTTTTGTTCTCAGCAAGCTCACTGTTCTGGCCCGATAGGAAACACTGTAGAGTAGAAGAGTGCTCTTTTCTCAAAAGCAGAGTGTGTTTCTTGTAAAACGAGCTATCGTTTGTTTCCCAGTCCTAATTGGAGTTCAATCACATGCAGTTTCTGGTCCTATGAGCAAGAGTTGTTTTCTGGTAAGAAGAGTCACTATTGTGCTCCCATTGTCATACACAGGGCAAAGAGCGCTGGCGTCTTTTCCCAGCATTTACAGTGTATTGGACTGAAGAGGATCTACTGTTCTTGTCAGGTTCCTAAGCAGAGTTGAACTAGATATGGCCGTGTGTGTAGGAAGCACAGTTCTTTTGTTCTGAGCAAGCTCACTGTTCTGGCCCTATAGGAAACACAGTAGAGTAGAAGAGTGCTCTTTTCTCTAAAGCAGAGTGTGTTTCTTGTAAGGCGAGCATGCGTTTGTTTCCCAGTCCTAAATGGAGTTGAGTCACATGCAGTTTTTGGTCCTACGAGCAAGAGTTGTTTTCTGGTAAGAAGAGTCACTATTTTGCTCCAATTGCCATACACAGTGCAAATAGCACTCGCGTCTGTTCCCAGCAAGTACAGTGTATTGGACTGAATAGGAGCTACTGTTCTTGTCAGTTTCCAAAGCATAGTTGAACTAGATATGATCCGTTTGTGTAGGAAGCACAGTTCTTTTGTTCTCAGCAAGCTCACTGTTCTGGCCCTATAGGAAACACAGTAGAGTAGAACAGTGCTCTTTTCTCAAAAGCAGAGTGTGTTTCTTGTAAGGTGAGCTAGGGTTTGTGTCCTAGTCCTAAATGGAGTTGAATCACATGCAGTTTTTGGTCCTACGAGCAAGAGTTGTTTTGTGGTAAGAATAGTCACTATTGTGCTGCCATTGCCATACACAGGACAAATAGCACTGGCATCTGTTCCCAGCAAGTACAGTGTATTGCACTGAAAAGGATCTACTATTCTTGTCAATTTCCTAAGCAGAATTGAACTAGATATGACCGTATGTGTAGGAAGCACAGTTCTTTTGTTCTGAGCAAGCTCACTGTTTTGGTCTTAATGGAAACACAGTTGAGTAGAAGAGTGCTCTTTTCTCAAAAGCAGAGTGTGTTTCTTGTAAGACGAACTCGCGTTTGTTTCCCAGGCCTAATTGGAGTTGAGTCACATGCAGTTTTTTGTCCTACGAGCAAGAGTTGTTTTCTGGTAAGACGAGTCACTATTGTGCTCCAATTGCCATACACAGTGCAAATAGCAATCGCGTCTGTTCCCAGCAAGTACAGTGTATTGGACTGAAAAGGAGCTACTGTTCTTGTCAGGTTCCTAAGCAGAGTTGAACTAGATATGGTCCGTGTTTGTAGGAAGCACAGTTCTTTTGTTCTGAGCAAGCTCACTCTTTGGACCCCATAGGAAACACAGTAGAGTAGAAGAGTGCTCTCTTCTCAAAAGCAGAGTGTGTTTCTTGTAAGGCGAGCCAGCATTTGTTTCCCAGTCTTAAATGGAGTTGAATCCCATGCAGTTTCTGGTCCTAGGAGCAAGAGTTGTTTTCTGGTAAGAAGAGTCACTATTGTGCTCCCATTGTCATTAACAGGGCATATAGCACTCGCGTCTGTTCCCAGCAAATACAGTGTTTTGGACTGAAGAGGATCTACTATTCTTGTCAGTTTCCTAAGCAGAATTGAACTAGATATGACCGTGTGTTTAGGAAGCACAGTTCTTTTGTTCTGAGCAAGCTCACTGTTTTGGCCCTATAGGAAACACAGTAGAGTAGAAGAGTGCTCTTTTCTCTAAAGCAGAGTGTGTTTCTTGTAAGGCGAGCATGCGTTTGTTTCCCAGTCCTAAATGGAGTTGAGTCACATGCAGTTTTTGGTCCTACGAGCAAGAGTTGTTTTCTTTTAAGGAAAGTCACTATGGTGCTCCTATTGCCATACACAGTGCAAATAGCACTCGCGTGTGTTCCCAGCTAGTACAGTGTACCGGACTGAAGAGGAGCTACTGTTTTTGTCAGTTTCCTAAGCAGAGTTGAACTAGATATGGCCCGTGTGTGTAGGAAGCACATTTTTTTTTTCTGAGCAAGCTCACTGTTCTGGCCCTATAGGAAACACATTAGATTATAAGAGGGCTCCTTTCTCAAAAGCAGAGTGTGTTTCTTGTAATGCGAGCTAGCGTTTGTTTCCCAGTCCTAAATGGAGTTGAATATCATGCAGTTTCTGGTCCTACGAGCAAGAGTTGTTTTCTGGTAAGAAGAGTCACTATTGTGCTCCCATTGCCATGCACAGAGCAAATAGCACTCGCGTCTGTTCCCAGCAAGTACAGTGTATCGGACTGAAGAGTAGCTACTGTTGTTGTCAGTTTCCTAAGCAGAGTTGAACGAGATATGGCCCGTGTGTGTAGGAAGCTCAGTTCTTTGTTCTGAGCAAGCTCACTGTTTTGACACATAGGAAACACAGTAGAGTAGAAGAGTGCTCTTTTCTCAAAAGCAGGGTGTGTTTCTTGTAAGGCGAGCTAGTGTTTGTTTCCCAGTCCTAAATGGAGTTGAATCACATGCAGTTTCTGGTCCTACGAGCAAGAGCTGTTTTCTGGTAAGGAAAGTCACTATTGCGCTCCCAATACCATACACAGTGCAAATAGCACTCGCGTCTGTTCCCAGCAAATACAGTGTATCGGACTGAAGAGGAGCTACTGTTCTTGTCGGTTTCCTAAGCAGAGTTGAACTAGATATGGTCCGTGTGTAGGAAGCACAGTTTTCTGTTCTGAGCAAGCTCACTGTTTGGACCCCGTAGGAAACACAATAGAGTAGAAGAGTGCTCTTTTCTCAAAAGCAGAGTGTGTTTCTTGTAAGGCGAGCTAGTGTTTGTTTCACAGTCCTAAATGGAGTTGAATCACATGCAGTTTCTGGTCCTACGAGCAATAGTTGTTTTATGGTAAGAATAGTCACTATTGCGCTGCCATTGCCATACACAGGACAAAAAGCACTGGCGTCTGTTCCCAGCAAGTTCAGTGTATTGGACTGAAGGGGATCTACTGTTCTTGTCAGGTTCCTAAACAGAATTGAACTAGATATGGCCGTGTGTGTAGGAAGCACAGTTCTTTTGTTCTGAGCAAGCTCACTGTTCTGGCCCTACAGGAAACACAGTAGAGTAGAAGAGTGCTCTTTTCTCAAAAGCAGAGTGTATTTCTTGTAAGGCGAGCTAGCGTTTGTTTCCCAGTCCTAAATGGAGTTGAGTCACACGCAGTTTCTGGTCCTAGGAACAAGAGTTGTTTTCTGGTAAGAAGAGTCACTATTGTGCTCCCATTGTCATACACAGGGCAAATAGTACTGGCGTCTGTTCCCAGCATGTACAGTGTATTGGACTGAAGAGGATCTACTGTTCTTGTCAGTTTCCTAAGCAGAATTGAATAGATATGGCCCCTGTGTGCAGGAAGCACAGTTCTTTTGTTCTGAGGAAGCTCACTCATCTGGCCCTATAGGAAACACAGTATAGTAGAAGAATGCTCTTTTGTCAAAAGCACAGAGTTTTTCTTGTAAGGCGAGCTAGCATTTCTTTCCCAGTCCTAAATGGAGTTGAGACACCTGCAGTTTTTGGTCCTACGAGCAAGAGTTTTTTTCTGGTAAGAAGAGTCACTGTTGCACTCTCATAGCCATACACAGTGCAAATAGCACTTGCATCTGTTCCCCGCAAGTACAGTGTATTGTACTGAATAGGAGCTACTGTTCTTGTCAGTTTCCTAAGCAGAATTGAATAGATATGGCCCCTGTGTGCAGGAAGCACAGTTCTTTTGTTCTGAGGAAGCTCACTCATCTGGCCCTATAGGAAACACAGTATAGTAGAAGAATGCTCTTTTGTCAAAAGCACAGAGTTTTTCTTGTAAGGCGAGCTAGCATTTCTTTCCCAGTCCTAAATGGAGTTGAGACACATGCAGTTTTTGGTCCTACGAGCAAGAGTTTTTTTCTGGTAAGAAGAGTCACTGTTGCACTCTCATAGCCATACACAGTGCAAATAGCACTTGCATCTGTTCCCAGCAAGTACAGTGTATTGGACTGAAGAGGATCTACTGTTCTTGTCAGTTTTTTTAGCAGAGTTGAACTAGATATGGCCCGTGTGTGTAGGAAGCACAGTTCTTTTGTTCTGAGCAAGCTCACTGTTCGGACCCCATAGGAAACTCAGTAGGGTAGAAGAGTGCTCTTTTCTCAAAAGCAGAGTGTGTTTCATGTAAGGCGAGCTAGCATTTGTTTCCCAGTCTTAAATGGAGTTGAATCACATGCAGTTTCTGGTCCTACGAGCAAGAGTTGTTTTCTGGTAAGAAGAGTAACTATTGCGCTCCCATTGTCATACACAGGGCAAATAGCACTCGCGTCTGTTCCCAGCAAGTACAGTGTATTGGACTGAAGAGGATCTACTATTCTTGTCAGTTTCCTAAGCAGAATTGAACTAGATATGACCGTGTGTGTAGGAAGCACAGTTCTTTTGTTCTGAGCAAGCTCACTGTTTTGGTCCTATAGGAAACACAGTTGAGTAGAAGAGTGCTCTTTTCTCAAAAGCAGAGTGTGTTTCTTGTAAGGCGAGCTCGCGTTTGTTTCCCAGTCCTAAATGGAGTTGTGTCACATGCAGTTTTTGGTCCTATGAGAAAGAGTTGTTTTCTGGTAAGAAGAGTCACTATTGCGCTCCAATTGCCATACACAGTGCAAATAGCACTCGCGTCTGTTCCCCGCAAGTACAGTGTATTGGACTGAATAGGAGCTACTGTTCTTGTCAGTTTCCTAAGCAGAGTTGAACTAGATATGGTCCGTGTGTGTAGGAAGCACAGTTCTTTTGTTCTCAGCAAGCTCACTGTTCTGGCCCTACAGGAAACACTGTAGAGTAGAAGAGTGCTCTTTTCTCAAAAGCAGAGTGTGTTTCTTGTAAAACGAGCTATCGTTTGTTTCCCAGTCCTAAATGGAGTTGAATCACATGCAGTTTCTGGTCCTATGAGCAAGAGTTGTTTTCTGGTAAGAAGAGTCACTATTGTGCTCCCATTGTCATACACAGGGCAAATAGCGCTGGCGTCTGTTCCCAGCATGTACAGTGTTTTGGACTGAAGAGGATCTACTGTTCTTGTCAGGTTCCGAAGCAGAGTTGAACTAGATATGGCCGTGTGTTGAAGCACAGTTCTTTTGTTCTGAGCAAGCTCACTCTTCTGGCCCTATAGGAAACACAGTAGAGTAGAAGAGTGCTCTTTTCTCTAAAGCAGAGTATGTTTCTTGTAAGGCGAACTCGCGTTTGTTTCCCAGGCCTAATTGGAGTTGAGTCACATGCAGTTTTTTGTCCTACGAGCAAGAGTTGTTTTCTGGTAAGACGAGTCACTATTGTGCTCCCATTGCCATACACAGTGCAAATAGCACCCGCGTCTGTTCACAGTAAGTACAGTGTATTGGACTGAAGAGGAGCTACTGTTATTGTCAGTTTCCTAAGCAGAGTTGTAGTAGATATTTTCTGTGTGTAGGAAGCACAGTTTTTTGTTCTGAGCAAGCTCACTCTTTGGACCCCATAGGAAACACAGTAAAGTAGAAGAGTGCTCTTTTCTCAAAAGCAGAGTGTGTTTCTTGTAAGGCGAGCTAGTGTTTGTTTCACAGTCCTAAATGGAGTTGAATCACATGCAGATTCTGGTCCTACGAGCAAGAGTTGTTTTCTGGTAAGAAGAGTCACTATTGCGCTCCAATTGCCATACACAGTGCAAATAGCACTCGCGTCTGTTCCCCGCAAGTACAGTGTATTGGACTGAATAGGAGCTACTGTTCTTGTCAGTTTCCTAAGCAGAGTTGAACGAGATATGGCCCGTGTGTGTAGGAAGCTCAGTTCTTTTGTTCTGAGCAAGCTCACTGTTTTGACCACATAGGAAACACAGTAGAGTAGAAGAGTGCTCTTTTCTCAAAAGCAGGGTGTGTTTCTTGTAAGGCGAGCTAGTGTTTGTTTCCCAGTCCTAAATGGAGTTGAATCACATGCAGTTTCTGGTCCTACGAGCAAGAGTTGTTTTCTGGTAAGGAAAATCACTATTGCGCTCCCAATGCCATACACAGTGCAAATAGCACTCGTGTCTGTTCCCAGCAATTACAGTGTATCAGACTGAAGAGGAGCTACTGTTCTTGTCGGTTTCCTAAGCAGAGTTGAAATAGATATGGTCCGTGTGTAGGAAGCACAGTTTTCTGTTCTAAGAAATCTCACTCTTTTACACCGTAGGAAACACAATAGAGTAGAAGAGTGCTCTTTTCTCAAAAGCAGAGTGTGTTTCTTGTAAGGCGAGCTAGCTTTTGTTTCCCAGTCCTAAATGGAGTTGAATCACATGCAGTTTCTGGTTCTACGAGCAATAGTTGTTTTATGGTAAAAATAGTCACTATTGCGCTGCTATTGCCATACACAGGACAAATAGCACTGGCGTCTGTTCCCAGCAAGTACAGTGTATTGGACTGAAGGGGATTTATTGTTCTTGTCAGGTTCCTAAACAGAATTGAACTAGATATGGCCGTGTGTGTAGGAAGCACAGTTCTTTTGTTCTGAGCAAGCTCACTGTTCTGGCCCTACAGGAAACACAGTAGAGTAGAAGAGTGCTCTTTTCTCAAAAGCAGAGTGTATTTCTTGTAAGGCGAGCTAGTATTTGTTTCCCAGTCCTAAATGGAGTTGAGTCACACGCAGTTTCTGGTCCTAGGAACAAGAGTTGTTTTCTGGTAAGAAGAGTCACTATTGTGCTCCCATTGTCATACACAGGGCAAATAGTACTGGCGTCTGTTCCCAGCATGTACAGTGTATTGGGCTGAAGGGGATCTACTGTTCTTGTCAGTTTCCTAAGCAGAATTGAATAGATATGGCCCCTGTGTGCAGGAAGCACAGTTCTTTTGTTCTGAGGAAGCTCACTCATCTGGCCTTATAGGAAACACAGTATAGTAGATGAATGCTCTTTTGTCAAAAGCACAGAGTTTTTCTTGTAAGGCGAGCTAGCATTTCTTTCCCAGTCCTAAATGGAGTTGAGACACATGCAGTTTTTGGTCCTACGAGCAAGAGTTTTTTTCTGGTAAGAAGAGTCACTATTGCACTCTCATAGCCATACACAGTGCAAATAGCACTTGCATCTGTTCCCAGCAAGTACAGTGTATTGGACTGAAGAGGATCTACTGTTCTTGTCAGTTTTTTAAGCAGAGTTGAACTAGATATGGCCCGTGTGTGTAGGAAGCACAGTTCTTTTGTTCTGAGCAAGCTCATTGTTCGGACCCCATAGGAAACTCAGTAGGGTAGAAGAGTGCTCTTTTCTCAAAAGCAGAGTGTGTTTCATGTAAGGCGAGCTAGCCTTTGTTTCCCAGTCCTAAATGGAGTTGAATCACATGCAGTTTCTGGTCCTACGAGCATGAGTTGTTTTCTGGTAAGAAGAGTCACTATTGCGCTCCCATTGTCATACACAGGGCAAATAGCCATCGTGTCTGTTCCCAGCAAGTACAGTGTATTGGACTGAAGAGGATCTACTATTCTTGTCAGTTTCCTAAGCAGAATTGAACTAGATATGACCGTGTGTGTAGGAAGCACAGTTCTTTAGTTCTGAGCAAGCTCACTGTTTTGGTCCTATAGGAAACACAGTTGAGTAGAAGAGTGCTCTTTTCTCAAAAGCAGAGTGTGTTTCTTGTAAGGCGAGCTCACGTTTGTTTCCCAGTCCTAAATGGAGTTGCGTCACATGCAGATTTTGGTCCTACGAGCAAGAGTTGTTTTCTGGTAAGAAGAGTCACTATTGCGCTCCAATTGCCATACACAGTGCAAATAGCACTCGCGTCTGTTCCCCGCAAGTACAGTGTATTGGACTGAATAGGAGCTACTGTTCTTGTCAGTTTCCTAAGCAGAGTTGAACTAGATATGGTCCGTGTGTGTAGGAAGCACAGTTCTTTTGTTCTCAGCAAGCTCACTGTTCTGGCCCGATAGGAAACACTGTAGAGTAGAAGAGTGCTCTTTTCTCAAAAGCAGAGTGTGTTTCTTGTAAAACGAGCTATCGTTTGTTTCCCAGTCCTAAATGGAGTTGAATTACATGCAGTTTCTGGTTATACGAGCAAGAGTTGTTTTCTGGTAAGAAGAGTCACTATTGTGCTCCCATTGTCATACACAGGGCAAATAGCACTCGCGTCTGTTCCCAGCAAGTACAGTGTATTGGACTGAAGAGGATCTACTATTCTTGTCAGTTTCCTAAGCAGAGTTGAACTAGATATGGCCCGTGTGTGTAGGAAGCACAGTTCTTTTGTTCTGAGCAAGCTCACTGTTCGGACCCATAGGAAACACAGTAGAGTAGAAGAGTGCTCTTTTCTCAAAAGCAGAGTGTGTTTCATGTAAGGCGAGCTAGCATTTGTTTCCCAGTCCTAAATGGAGTTGAATCACATGCAGTTTCTGGTCCTACGAGCAAGAGTTGTTTTCTGGTAAGAAAAGTCACTATTGCGCTCCCATTGCCATACACAGTGTAAATAGCACTCGCGTGTGTTCCCAGCTAGTACAGGGTATCGTACTGAAGAGGAGCTACTGTTTTTGTCAGTTTCCTAAGCAGAGTTGAACTAGATATGGCCCGTGTGTGTAGGAAGCACAGTTTTTTTTTTCTGAGCAAGATCACTGTTCTGGCCATATAGGAAACACTTTAGAGTATAAGAGGGCTCTTTTCTCAAAAGCAGAGTGTGTTTCTTGTAATGTAAGCTAGCGTTTGTTTCCCAGTCCTAAATGGAGTTGAATCTCATGCAGATTCTGGTCCTACGAGCAAGAGTTGTTTTCTGGTAAGAAGAGTCACTATTGTGCTCCCATTGCCATACACAGTGCAAATAGCACTCGCGTCTGTTCCCCGCAAGTACAGTGTATCGGACTGAAGAGTAGCTACTGTTGTTGTCAGTTTCCTAAACAGAGTTGAACGAGATATGGCCCGTGTGTGTAGGAAGCTCAGTTCTTTTGTTCTGAGCAAGCTCACTGTTTTGACCACATAGGAAACACAGTAGAGTAGAAGAGTGCTCTTTTCTCAAAAGCAGGGTGTGTTTCTTGTAAGGCGAGCTAGTGTTTGTTTCCCAGTCCTAAATGGAGTTGAATCACATGCAGTTTCTGGTCCTACGAGCAAGAGTTGTTTTCTGGTAAGGAAAGTCACTATTGCGCTCCCAATGCCATACACAGTGCAAATAGCACTCGTGTCTGTTCCCAGCAATTACAGTGTATCAGACTGAAGAGGAGCTACTGTTCTTGTCGGTTTCCTAAGCAGAGTTGAACTAGATATGGTCCGTGTGTAGGAAGCACAGTTTTCTGTTCTGAGCAAGCTCACTCTTTGGACCCCATAGGAAACACAGTAAAGTAGAAGAGTGCTCTTTTCTCAAAAGCAGAGTGTGTTTCTTGTAAGGCGAGCTAGTGTTTGTTTCACAGTCCTAAATGGAGTTGAATCACATGCAGATTCTGGTCCTACGAGCAAGAGTTGTTTTCTGGTAAGAAGAGTCCCTATTGCGCTCCCTTTGTCATACACAGAGCAAATAGTCCTGGCGTCTATTCCTAGCATGTACAGTGAATTGGACTGAAGAGGAGCTACTGTTCTTGTCAGTTTCCTAAGCAGAGTTGAACTAGATATGGCCCGTGTGTGTAGGAAGCACAGTTCTTTTGTTCTGAGCAAGCTCACTGTTCGGACCCATAGGAAACACAGTAGAGTAGAAGAGTGCTCTTTTCTCAAAAGCAGAGTGTGTTTCATGTAAGGCGAGCTAGCATTTGTTTCCCAGTCCTAAATGGAGTTGAATCACATGCAGTTTCTGGTCCTACGAGCAAGAGTTGTTTTCTGGTAAGAAAAGTCACTATTGCGCTCCCATTGCCATACACAGTGTAAATAGCACTCGCGTGTGTTCCCAGCTAGTACAGGGTATCGTACTGAAGAGGAGCTACTGTTTTTGTCAGTTTCCTAAGCAGAGTTGAACTAGATATGGCCCGTGTGTGTAGGAAGCACAGTTTTTTTTTTTCTGAGCAAGATCACTGTTCTGGCCATATAGGAAACACTTTAGAGTATAAGAGGGCTCTTTTCTCAAAAGCAGAGTGTGTTTCTTGTAATGTAAGCTAGCGTTTGTTTCCCAGTCCTAAATGGAGTTGAATCTCATGCAGATTCTGGTCCTACGAGCAAGAGTTGTTTTCTGGTAAGAAGAGTCACTATTGTGCTCCAATTGCCATACACTGTGCAAATAGCACTCGCGTCTGTTCCCAGCAAGTACAGTGTATCGGACTGAAGAGGTGCTACTGTTCTTGTCAGTTTCCTCAGCAGAGTTGAACTAGATATGGCCCATGTGTAGGAAGCACAGTTCTTTTGTTCTGAGCAAGCTCACTGTTCTGCCCCTATAGGAAACACAGTAGAGTAGAAGAGTGCTCTTTTCTATAAAGCAGAGTGTTTTTCTTGTAAGGTGAGACAGCTTTTGTTTCCCAGTCTAAATGGAGTTGAATCACATGCAGTTTCTGGTCCTACAAGCAAGAGTTGTTTTCTGGTAAGAAGAGTCACTATTGCGCTGCCATTGCCATACACAGGACAAATAGCACTGGCGTCTGTTCCCAGCAAGTACAGTGTATTGGACTATAGAGGATCTACTGTTCTTGTCAGGTTCCTAAGCAGAATTGAACTAGATATGGCCCGTGTGTGTAGGAAGCTCAGTTCTTTTGTTCTGAGCAAGCTCACTGTTTTGACCACATAGGAAACACAGTAGAGTAGAAGAGTGCTCTTTTCTCAAAAGCAGGGTGTGTTTCTTGTAAGGCGAGCTAGTGTTTGTTTCCCTGTCCTAAATGGAGTTGAATCACATGCAGTTTCTGGTCCTACGAGCAAGAGTTGTTTTCTGGTAAGGAAAGTCACTATTGCGCTCCCAATGCCATACACAGTGCAAATAGCACTCGTGTCTGTTCCCAGCAATTACAGTGTATCAGACTGAAGAGGAGCTACTGTTCTTGTCGGTTTCCTAAGCAGAGTTGAACTAGATATGGTCCGTGTGTAGGAAGCACAGTTTTCTGTTCTGAGCAAGCTCACTGTTTGGACCCCATAGGAAACACAGTAGAGTAGATGATTGCTCTTTTCTCAAAAGCAGAGTGTATTTCTTGTAAGGCGAGCTAGCATTTGTTTCCCAGTCCTAAATGGAGTTGAATCCCATGCAGTTTCTGTTCCTACGAGCAAGAGTTGTTTTCTTTTAAGGAAAGTCACTATGGCGCTCCCATTGCCATACACAGTGCAAATAGCACTCGCGTGTGTTCCCAGCTAGTACAGTGTACCGGACTGAAGAGGAGCTACTGTTTTTGTCAGTTTCCTAAGCAGAGTTGAACTAGATATGGCCCGTGTGTGTAGGAAGCACAGTTTTTTTTTTTCTGAGCAAGCTCACTGTTCTGGCCCTATAGGAAACACTGTAGAGTAGAAGAGTGCTCTTTTCTCAAAAGCAGAGTGTGTTTCTTGTAAAACGAGCTATCATTTGTTTCCCACTCCTAATTGGAGTTGAATCACATGCAGTTTCTGGTCCTATGAGCAAGAGTTGTTTTCTGGTAAGAAGAGTCACTATTGTGCTCCCATTGTCATACACAGGGCAAATAGCGCTGTCGTCTGTTCCCAGCATGTACAGTGTATTGGACTGAAGAGGATCTACTGTTCTTCTCAGGTTCCTAAGCAGAGTTGAACTAGATATGGCCATGTGTGTAGGAAGCACAGTTCTTTTGTTCTGAGCAAGCTCACTGTTCTGGCCCTATAGGAAACACAGTAGAGTAGAAGAGTGCTCTTTTCTCTAAAGCAGAGTGTGTTTCTTGTAAGGCGAGCATGCGTTTGTTTCCCAGTCCTAAATGGAGTTGAGTCACATGCAGTTTTTGGTCCTACGAGCAAGAGTTGTTTTCTGGTAAGAAGAGTCACTATTTCGCTCCAATTGCCATACACAGTGCAAATAGCACTCGCGTCTGTTCCCAGCAAGTACAGTGTATTGGACTGAATAGGAGCTACTGTTCTTGTCAGTCTCCAAAGCATAGTTGAACTAGATATGATCCGTTTGTGTAGGAAGCACAGTTCTTTTGTTCTCAGCAAGCTCACTGTTCTGGCCCTATAGGAAACACAGTAGAGTAGAACAGTGCTCTTTTCTCAAAAGCAGAGTGTGTTTCTTGTAAGGTGAGCTAGGGTTTGTGTCCTAGTCCTAAATGGAGTTGAATCACATGCAGTTTCTGGTCCTACGAGCAAGAGTTGTTTTGTGGTAAGAATAGTCACTATTGTGCTGCCATTGCCATACACAGGACAAATAGCACTGGCATCTGTTCCCAGCAAGTACAGTGTATTGCACTGAAAAGGATCTACTATTCTTGTCAATTTCCTAAGCAGAATTGAACTAGATATGACCGTATGTGTAGGAAGCACAGTTCTTTTGTTCTGAGCAAGCTCACTGTTTTGGTCTTAATGGAAACACAGTTGAGTAGAAGAGTGCTCTTTTCTCAAAAGCAGAGTGTGTTTCTTGTAAGGCGAACTCGCGTTTGTTTCCCAGGCCTAATTGGAGTTGAGTCACATGCAGTTTTTTGTCCTACGAGCAAGAGTTGTTTTCTGGTAAGACGAGTCACTATTGTGCTCCAATTGCCATACACAGTGCAAATAGCAATCGCGTCTGTTCCCAGCAAGTACAGTGTATTGGACTGAAAAGGAGCTACTGTTCTTGTCAGGTTCCTAAGCAGAGTTGAACTAGATATGGTCCGTGTGTGTAGGAAGCACAGTTCTTTTGTTCTGAGCAAGCTCACACTTTGGACCCCATAGGAAACACAGTAGAGTAGAAGAGTGCTCTTTTCTCAAAAGCAGAGTGTGTTTCTTGTAAGGCGAGCTAGCATTTGTTTCCCAGTCCTAAATGGAGTTGAATCACATGCAGTTTCTGGTCCTACGAGCAAGAGTTGTTTTCTGGTAAGAAGAGTAACTATTGCGCTCCCATTGTCATACACAGGGCAAATAGCACTCGCGTCTGTTCCCAGCAAGTACAGTGTATTGGACTGAAGAGGATCTACTATTCTTGTCAGTTTCCGAAGCAGAATTGAACTAGATATGACCGAGTGTGTAGGAAGCACAGTTCTTTTGTTCTGAGCATGCTCACTCTTTTGGTCCTATAGGAAACACAGTTGAGTAGAAGAGTGCTCTTTTCTCAAAAGCAGAGTGTGTTTCTTGTAAGGCGAGCTCGCGTTTGTTTCCCAGTCCTAAATGGAGTTGCGTCACATGCAGTTTTTGGTCCTATGAGCAAGAGTTGTTTTCTGGTAATAAGAGTCACTATTGCGCTCCAATTGCCATACACAGTGCAAATAGCACTCGCGTCTGTTCCCCGCAAGTACAGTGTATTGGACTGAATAGGAGCTACTGTTCTTGTCAGTTTCCTAAGCAGAGTTGAACTAGATATGGTCCGTGTGTGTAGGAAGCACAGTTCTTTTGTTCTCAGCAAGCTCACTGTTCTGGCCCGATAAGAAACACTGTAGAGTAGAAGAGTGCTCTTTTCTCAAAAGCAGAGTGTGTTTCTTGTAAAACGAGCTATCGTTTGTTTCCCAGTCCTAAATGGAGTTGAATCACATGCAGTTTCTGGTCCTATGAGCAAGAGTTGTTTTCTGGTAAGAAGAGTCACTATTGTGCTCCCATTGTCATACACAGGGCAAATAGCGCTGGCGTCTGTTCCCAGCATGTACAGTGTTTTGGACTGAAGAGGATCTACTGTTCTTGTCAGGTTCCGAAGCAGAGTTGAACTAGATATGGCCGTGTGTGTTGAAGCACAGTTCTTTTGTTCTGAGCAAGCTTACTGTTCTGGCCCTATAGGAAACACAGTAGAGTAGAAGAGTGCTCTTTTCTCTAAAGCAGAGTATGTTTCTTGTAAGGCGAACTCGCGTTTGTTTCCCAGGCCTAATTGGAGTTGAGTCACATGCAGTTTTTTGTCCTACGAGCAAGAGTTGTTTTCTGGTAAGACGAGTCACTATTGTGCTCCCATTGCCATACACAGTGCAAATAGCACCCGCGTCTGTTCACAGCAAGTACAGTGTATGGGACTGAAGAGGAGCGACTCTTATTGTCAGTATCCTAAGCAGAGTTGTACTAGATATTTTCCGTGTGTAGGAAGCACAGTTTTTTGTTCTGAGCAAGCTCACTCTTTGGACCCCATAGGAAACACAGTAAAGTAGAAGAGTGCTCTTTTCTCAAAAGCAGAGTGTGTTTCTTGTAAGGCGAGCTAGTGTTTGTTTCACAGTCCTAAATGGAGTTGAATCACATGCAGATTCTGGTCCTACGAGCAAGAGTTGTTTTCTGGTAAGAAGAGTCCCTATTGCGCTCCCATTGTCATACACAGAGCAAATAGTCCTGGCGTCTGTTCCTAGCATGTACAGTGAATTGGACTGAAGAGGAGCTACTGTTCTTGTCAGTTTCCTAAGCAGAGTTGAACTTGATATGGCCCGTGTGTGTAGGAAGCACAGTTCTTTTGTTCTGAGCAAGCTCACTGTTCGGACCCATAGGAAACACAGTAGAGTAGAAGAGTGCTCTTTTCTCAAAAGCAGAGTGTGTTTCACGTAAGGCGAGCTAGCATTTGTTTCCCAGTCCTAAATGGAGTTGAATCACATGCAGTTTCTGGTCCTACGAGCAAGAGTTGTTTTCTGGTAAGAAAAGTCACTATTGCGCTCCCATTGCCATACACAGTGCAAATAGCACTCGCGTGTGTTCCCAGCTAGTACAGGGTATCGTACTGAAGAGGAGCTACTGTTTTTGTCTGTTTCCTAAGCAGAGTTGAACTAGATATGGCCCGTGTGTGTAGGAAGCACAGTTTTTTTTTTCTGAGCAAGATCACTGTTCTGGCCATATAGGAAACACTTTAGAGTATAAGAGGGCTCTTTTCTCAAAAGCAGAGTGTGTTTCTTGTAATGTAAGCTAGCGTTTGTTTCCCAGTCCTAAATGGAGTTGAATCTCATGCAGATTCTGGTCCTACGAGCAAGAGTTGTTTTCTAGTAAGAAGAGTCACTATTGTGCTCCCATTGCCATACACAGTGCAAATAGCACTCGCGTCTGTTCCCCGCAAGTACAGTGTATCGGACTGAAGAGCAGCTACTGTTGTTGTCAGTTTCCTAAACAGAGTTGAACGAGATATGGCCCGTGTGTGTAGGAAGCTCAGTTCTTTTGTTCTGAGCAAGCTCACTGTTTTGACCACATAGGAAACACAGTAGAGTAGAAGAGTGCTCTTTTCTCAAAAGCAGGGTGTGTTTCTTGTAAGGCGAGCTAGTGTTTGTTTCCCAGTCCTAAATGGAGTTGAATCACATGCAGTTTCTGGTCCTACGAGCAAGAGTTGTTTTCTGGTAAGGAAAGTCACTATTGCGCTCCCAATGCCATACACAGTGCAAATATCACTCGTGTCTGTTCCCAGCAATTACAGTGTATCAGACTGAAGAGGAGCTACTGTTCTTGTCGGTTTCCTAAGCAGAGTTGAACTAGATATGGTCCGTGTGTAGGAAGCACAGTTTTCTGTTCTAAGCAATCTCACTGTTTTACACCGTAGGAAACACAATAGAGTAGAAGAGTGCTCTTTTCTCAAAAGCAGAGTGTGTTTCTTGTAAGGCGAGCTAGCATTTGTTTCCCAGTCCTAAATGGAGTTGAATCACATGCAGTTTCTGGTCCTACGAGCAATAGTTGTTTTATGGTAAAAATAGTCACTATTGCGCTGCTATTGCCATACACAGGACAAATAGCACTGGCGTCTGTTCCCAGCAAGTACAGTGTATTGGACTGAAGGGGATCTATTGTTCTTGTCAGGTTCCTAAACAGAATTGAGCTAGATATGGCCGTGTGTGTAGGAAGCACAGTTCTTTTGTTCTGAACAAGCTCACTGTTCTGGCCCTACAGGAAACACAGTAGAGTAGAAGAGTGCTCTTTTCTCAAAAGCAGAGTGTGTTTCTTGTAAGGCGAGCTAGCGTTTGTTTCCCAGTCCTAAATGGAGTTGAATTACATGCAGTTTCTGGTCCTATGAGCAAGAGTTGTTTTCTGGTAAGAAGAGTCACTATTGTGCTCCCATTGTCATACACAGGGCAAATAGCACTGGCGTCTGTTCCCAGCATGTACAGTGTATTGGACTGAAGAGGATCTACTGTTCTTGTCAGGTTTCTAAGCAGAGTTGAACTAGATATGGCCGTGTGTGTAGGAAGCACAGTTCTTTTGTTCTGAGCAAGCTCACTGTTCTGGCCCTATAGGAAACACAGTAGAGTAGAAGAGTGCTCTTTTCTCTAAAGCAGAGTGTGTTTCTTGTAAGGCGAGCTTGCGTTTGTTTCCCAGTCCTAAATGGACTTGAGTCACATGCAGTTTTTGGTCCTACGAGCAAGAGTTGTTTTCTGGTAAGAAGAGTCACTATTTCACTCCAATTGCCATACACAGTGCAAATAGCACTCGCGTCTGTTCCCAGCAAGTACAGTGTATTGGACTGAATAGGAGCTACTGTTCTTGTCAGTTTCCAAAGCATAGTTGAACTAGATATGGTCTGTTTGTGTAGGAAGCACAGTTCTTTTGTTCTCAGCAAGCTCACTGTTCTGGCACTATATGAAACACAGTTGAGTAGAAGAGTGCTCTTTTCTCAAAAGCAGAGGGTGTTTCTTGTAAGGCGAGCTAGGGTTTGTGTCCCAGTCCTAAATGGAGTTGAATCACATGCAGTTTCTGGTCCTTCGAGCCAGAGTTGTTTTATGGTAAGAATAGTCACTATTGCGCTGCCATTGCCATACACAGGACAAATAGCACTGGCATCTGTTCCCAGCAAGTACAGTGTATTGCACTGAAGAGGATCTACTATTCTTGTCAATTTCCTAAGCAGAATTGAAGTAGATATGACCGTATGTGTAGGAAGACCAGTTCATTTGTTCTGAGCAAGCTCACTGTTTTGGTCTTAATGGAAACACAGTTAAGTAGAAGAGTGCTCTTTTCTCAAAAGCAGAGTGTGTTTCTTGTAAGGCGAACTCGCGTTTGTTTCCCAGGCCTAATTGGAGTTGAGTCACATGCAGTTTTTGCTCCTACGAGCAAGAGTTGTTTTCTGGTAAGAAAAGTCACTATTGCGCTCCCATTGCCATACACAGTGCAAATAGCACTCGCGTGTGTTCCCAGCTAGTACAGGGTATCGTACTGAAGAGGAGCTACTGTTTTTGTCAGTTTCCTAAGCAGACTTGAACTAGATATGGCCCGTGTGTGTAGGACGCACAGTTTTTTTGTTCTGAGCAAGCTCACTGTTCGGAACACATAGGAAAAACAGTAGAGTAGAGGAGTGCTCTTTTCTCAAAAGCAGGGTGTGTTTCTTGTAAGGCGAGCTAGTGTTTGTTTCCCAGTCCTAAATGGAGTTGAATCACATGCAGTTTCTGGTCCTACGAGCAAGAGTTGTTTTCTGGTAAGGAAAGTCACTATTGCGCTCCCAATGCCATACACAGTGCAAATATCACTCGTGTCTGTTCCCAGCAATTACAGTGTATCAGACTGAAGAGGAGCTACTGTTCTTGTCGGTTTCCTAAGCAGAGTTGAACTAGATATGGTCCGTGTGTAGGAAGCACAGTTTTCTGTTCTAAGCAATCTCACTGTTTTACACCGTAGGAAACACAATAGAGTAGAAGAGTGCTCTTTTCTCAAAAGCAGAGTGTGTTTCTTGTAAGGCGAGCTAGCATTTGTTTCCCAGTCCTAAATGGAGTTGAATCACATGCAGTTTCTGGTCCTACGAGCAATAGTTGTTTTATGGTAAAAATAGTCACTATTGCGCTGCTATTGCCATACACAGGACAAATAGCACTGGCGTCTGTTCCCAGCAAGTACAGTGTATTGGACTGAAGGGGATCTATTGTTCTTGTCAGGTTCCTAAACAGAATTGAGCTAGATATGGCCGTGTGTGTAGGAAGCACAGTTCTTTTGTTCTGAACAAGCTCACTGTTCTGGCCCTACAGGAAACACAGTAGAGTAGAAGAGTGCTCTTTTCTCAAAAGCAGAGTGTGTTTCTTGTAAGGCGAGCTAGCGTTTGTTTCCCAGTCCTAAATGGAGTTGAATTACATGCAGTTTCTGGTCCTATGAGCAAGAGTTGTTTTCTGGTAAGAAGAGTCACTATTGTGCTCCCATTGTCATACACAGGGCAAATAGCACTGGCGTCTGTTCCCAGCATGTACAGTGTATTGGACTGAAGAGGATCTACTGTTCTTGTCAGGTTCCTAAGCAGAGTTGAACTAGATATGGCCATGTGTGTAGGAAGCACAGTTCTTTTGTTCTGAGCAAGCTCACTGTTCTGGCCCTATAGGAAACACAGTAGAGTAGAAGAGTGCTCTTTTCTCTAAAGCAGAGTGTGTTTCTTGTAAGGCGAGCTTGCGTTTGTTTCCCAGTCCTAAATGGACTTGAGTCACATGCAGTTTTTGGTCCTACGAGCAAGAGTTGTTTTCTGGTAAGAAGAGTCACTATTTCACTCCAATTGCCATACACAGTGCAAATAGCACTCGCGTCTGTTCCCAGCAAGTACAGTGTATTGGACTGAATAGGAGCTACTGTTCTTGTCAGTTTCCAAAGCATAGTTGAACTAGATATGGTCTGTTTGTGTAGGAAGCACAGTTCTTTTGTTCTCAGCAAGCTCACTGTTCTGGCACTATATGAAACACAGTTGAGTAGAAGAGTGCTCTTTTCTCAAAAGCAGAGGGTGTTTCTTGTAAGGCGAGCTAGGGTTTGTGTCCCAGTCCTAAATGGAGTTGAATCACATGCAGTTTCTGGTCCTTCGAGCCAGAGTTGTTTTATGGTAAGAATAGTCACTATTGCGCTGCCATTGCCATACACAGGACAAATAGCACTGGCATCTGTTCCCAGCAAGTACAGTGTATTGCACTGAAGAGGATCTACTATTCTTGTCAATTTCCTAAGCAGAATTGAAGTAGATATGACCGTATGTGTAGGAAGACCAGTTCATTTGTTCTGAGCAAGCTCACTGTTTTGGTCTTAATGGAAACACAGTTAAGTAGAAGAGTGCTCTTTTCTCAAAAGCAGAGTGTGTTTCTTGTAAGGCGAACTCGCGTTTGTTTCCCAGGCCTAATTGGAGTTGAGTCACATGCAGTTTTTGCTCCTACGAGCAAGAGTTGTTTTCTGGTAAGAAAAGTCACTATTGCGCTCCCATTGCCATACACAGTGCAAATAGCACTCGCGTGTGTTCCCAGCTAGTACAGGGTATCGTACTGAAGAGGAGCTACTGTTTTTGTCAGTTTCCTAAGCAGACTTGAACTAGATATGGCCCGTGTGTGTAGGAAGCACAGTTTTTTTGTTCTGAGCAAGCTCACTGTTCGGAACACATAGGAAACACAGTAGAGTAGAGGAGTGCTCTTTTCTCAAAAGCAGAGTGTGTTTCTTGGAAGTCGAGCTAGCGTTTGTTTCCCAGTCCTAAATGGAGTTGAGTCACATGCAGTTTCTTGTCCTACGAACAAGAGTTGTTTTCTGGTAAGGAAAGTCACTATTGCGCTCCCATTGCCCTACACAAGGCAAATAGCACTCGCGTCTTTTCCCAGCAAGTACAGTGTATTGGACTGA
Source organism: Peromyscus eremicus (assembly GCF_949786415.1). Lineage (NCBI taxonomy): Eukaryota > Metazoa > Chordata > Mammalia > Rodentia > Cricetidae > Peromyscus > Peromyscus eremicus. The sequence continues at coordinate 127,432 of NW_026734525.1, read as the reverse complement.
ATAGGAACTACTGTTCTTGTCAGTTTCCTAAGCAGAGTTGAACTAGATGTGGTCCATGTGTGTATTAAGCACAGTTCTTTTGTTCTGAGCAAGCTCACTGTTTGGACCCCATAGGAAACACAGTAGAGTAGAAGAGTGCTATTTTCTCTAAAGCAGAGTGTGTTTCTTGTAAGGCGAACTAGCATTTGTTTCCCAGTCCTAAATGGAGTGGAATCACATGCAGTTTCTAGTCCTACGAGCAAGAGTTGTTTTCTGGTAAGGAAAGTCACTATTGCGCTCCCTTTGGCATACACAGTGCAAATAGCACATGTGTCTGTTCCCAGCAAGTACAGTGTATTGGACTGAAGAGGAGCGACTGTTCTTGTCAGTTTCCTAAGCAGAGTTGAACTAGATATGGTCCGTGTGTGTAGGAAGCACAGTTCTTTTGTTCTGAGCAAGCTCACTGTTTGGACCCCATAGTAAACACAGTAGAGTAGAAGAGTGCTCTTTTCTCTAAAGCAGAGGGTGTTTCTTGTAAAGCGAGCTAGCATTTGCTTCCCAGTCCTAAATGGAGTGGAATCACATGCAATTTCTGGTCCTACGAGCAAGAGTTGTTTTCTGGTAAGGAAAGTCACTATTGAGCTCCCCTTGCCATACACAGTGCAAATAGCTCTTGCGTCTGTTCCCAGCAAGTACAGTGTATCAGACTGAAGAGGAGCTACTGTTCTTCTCAGTTTCCTAAGCAGAGTTGAACTAGATATGGCCCGTATGTGTAGGAAGCACAGTTCTTATGTTCTGAGCAAGTTCACTCTTCTGGCCCTATAGGAAACACAGTAGAGTAGAAGAGTGCTCTTTTCTCAAAAGCAGAGTGTGTTTTTGTAAGGCGAGCTAGCATTTGTTTCCTAGTGCTAAATGGAGTTGAATCACATGCAGTTTCTGGTCCTAGGAACAAGAGTTGTTTTTTGGTAAGGAAAGTCACTATTGCGCTCCCATTGCCATACACAGTGCAAATAGCCTTCCCGTCTGTTCCCAGCAAGTACAGTGTATTGGATTGAAAAGGAGCTACTGTTCTTGTCAGTTTCCTAAGCAGAGTTGAACTAGATATGGCCCGTGTGTGTAGGAAGTACAGTTCTTTTTTTCTGAGCAAGCTCACTGTTCTGGCCATATAAGAAACACAGTAGAGTAGAAGAGTGCTCTTTTCTCAAAAGCAGAGTGTGATTCTTGTAAAGCGAGCTAGAGTTTGTTTCCCAGTCCTAAATGGAGTTGAGTCACATGCAGTTTTTTGTCCTACGAGCAAGAGTTGTTTTCTGGTAAGAAGAGTCACTATTGCTCTGCCATTGCCATACACAGGACAAATAGCACTGGCGTCTGTTCCCAGCAATTACAGTGTATTGGACTGAAGAGGATCTACTGTTCTTGTCAGGTTCCTAAGCAGACTTGAACTAGATATGGTCCGTGTGTGTAGGAAGCACAGTTCTTTTGTTCTGAGCAAGCTCACTGTTTGGACCCCATAGGAAACACAGTAGAGTACAAGAGTGCTCTTTTCTCTAAAGCAGAGTGTGTTTCCTGTAAGGCGAGCTACCGTTTTTTTCCCAGTCCTAAATGGAGTGGAATCACATGCAGTTTCTGGTCCTACGAGCAAGAGTTGTTTTCTGGTAAGGAAAGTCACTATTGGGCTCATATTGCCATACACAGTGCAAATAGCCCTCCTGTCTGTTCCCAGAAAGTACAGTGTATTGGACTGAAGAGGAGCTACTGTTCTTCTCAGTTTCCTAAGCAGAGTTGAACTAGATATGGCCCGTGTGTGTAGGAAGCACAGTTCTTTTTTTCTGAGCAAGCTCACTGTTCTGGCCCTATAGGAAACACAGTAGAGTAGAAGAGTGCTCTTTTCTCAAAAGCAGAGTGTGTTTCTTGTAAAGCGAGCTAGAGTTTGTTTCCCAGTCCTAAATGGAGTTGAATCACATGCAGTTTCTGCTCCTACGAGCAAGAGTTGTTTTCTAGTAAGAAGAGTCACTATTGCGCTGCCATTGCCATAAACAGAACAAATAGCACTGGCGTCTGTTCCCAGCAAGTACAGTGTATTGGACTGAAGAGGATATACTGTTCTTGTCAGGTTCCTAAGCAGACTTGAACTAGATATGGCCTTGTGAGTAGGAAGTACAGTTTTTTTGTTCTGAGCAAGCTCACTGTTCGGAACACATAGGAAACACAGTAGAGTAGAAGAGTGCTCTTTTCTCCAAAGCAGAGTGTGTTTCTTGGAAGTTGAGCTAGCGTTTGTTTCCCAGTCCTAAATGGAGTTGAGTCACATGCAATTTTTTGTCCTATGACCAAGACTTGTTTTCTGGTAAGGACAGTCACTATTGTGCTCCCATTGCCATACACAGTGCAAATAGCACTCGCGTCTGTTCCCAGCAAGTACAGTGTATTGGACTGAAGAAGAGCTACTGTTCTTGTCAGGTTCCTAAGCAGAATTGAACTAGATATGGCCCGTGTGTGTACGAAGCACAGTTCTTTTGTTCTGAGCAAGCTCACTGTTCTGGCCCTATAGGAAACACAGTAGAGTAGAAGAGTGCTCTTTTCTCAAAAGCAGAGTGTGTTTCTTGTAAGGCAAGCTAGCGTTTGTTTCCCAGTCCTAAATGGAGTTGAATCACATGCAGTTTCTGGTCCTACGATCAAGAGTTGTTTTCTGGTAAGGAAACTCACTATTGCGCTCCCATTGACATACACAGTGCAAATAGCACACGCGTCTGTTCCCAGCTCGTACAGTGTATCATACTGAAGAGGAGCTAGTGTTCTTGTCAGTTTCCTAAGCAAAGTTGAACTAGTTATGGCCCGTGTGTAGGAAGCACAGTTCTTTTTTTCTGAGCAAGCTCACTGTTCTGGCCTTATAGGAAACACAGTAGAGTAGAAGAGTGCTCTTTTCTCAAAAGCAGAGTGTATTTCTTGTAAAGCGAGCTACAGTTTGTTTCCAAGTCCTAAATGGAGTTGAATCACATGAAGTTTCTGGTCCTAAGAGCAAGAGTTGTTTTCTGTTAAGAAGAGTAACTATTGCGCTGCCATTGCCATACACAGGACAAATAGCACTGGCGTCTGTTCCCAGCAAGTACAGTGTATTGAACTGAAGAGGATCTACTGTACTTGTCAGGTTCCTAAGCAGACTTGAACTAAATATGGCCGTCTGAGTAGGAAGCACAGTTTTTTTGTTCTGAGCAAGCTCACTGTTCTGGCCCTATAGGAAACAAAGTAGAGTAGAAGAGTGCTCTTTTATCAAAAGCAGAGTGTGTTTCTTGGAAGTCGAGCTAGCGTTTGTTTCCCAGTCCTAAATGGAGTTGAGTAACATGCAGTTTTTTGTCCTACGAGCAAGAGTTGTTTTCTGGTAAGACAAGTCACTATTGTGCTCCAATTGCCATACACAGGACAAATAGCACTGGCGTCTGTTCCCAGCAAGTACAGTGTATTGGACTGAAGAGGATCTACTGTTCTTGTCAGGTTCCTAAGCAGACTTGAACTAGATATGGCCTTGTGTGTAGGAAGCACAGTTTTTTTGTTCTGAGCAAGCTCACTGTTCGGAACACATAGGAAACACAGTAGAGTAGAAGAGTGCTCTTTTCTCAAAAGCAGAGTTTGTTTCTTGTAAGGCGAGCTAGCGTTTGTTTCCCAGTCCTAAATGGAGTTGAGTCACATGCAGTTTTTTGTCCTATGAGCAAAAGTTGTTTTCTGGTAAGACAAGTCACTATTGTTCTCCAATTGCCATACACAATGCAAATAGCACTCGCGTCTGTTCCCCGCAAGTACAGTGTATTGGACGGAAGAGGAGCTGCTGTTGATGTCAGTTTCCTAAGCACAGTTGAACTAGATATGGCCCGTGTGTGTAGGAAGCACACTTCTTTTGTTCTGAGCAAGCTCACTGTTCGGACCCCATAGGAAACACAGTAGAGTAGAAGAGTGCTCTTTTCTCAAAAGCAGAGTGTGTTTCATGTAAGGCGAGCTAGAGTTTGTTTCCCAGTCCTAAATGGAGTTGAATCACATGCAGTTTCTGGTCTTACAAGCAACAAATGTTTTCTGGTAAGGAAAGTCACTATTGCGCTCCCATTGCCATACACAGTGCAAATAGCACTCGCGTCTGTTCCCAGCAAGTACAGTGTATCGGACTGAAGAGGAGCTACTGTTCTTGTCAGTTTCCAAAGCAGAGTTTAACTAGATATGGCCCGTGTGCAGGAAGCACAGTTTTTTTGTTCTGAGCAAGCTCACTTTTCGGAACACATAGGAAACACAGTAGAGTAGAAGAGTGCTCTTTTCTCAAAATCAGAGTGTGTTTTTGTAAGGTGAGCTAGCGTTTTTTTCCTAGTCCTATATGGAGTTGAATCACATGCAGTTTCTGGTCCTATGAACAAGAGTTGTTTTCTGGTAAGGAAAGTCACTATTGCGCTCCCATTGCCCTTCACAAGGCAAATAGCACTCGCGTCTTTTCCCAGCAAGTACAGTGTATTGGACTGAATAGGAGCTACTGTTCTTGTCAGTTTACTAAGCAGAGTTGAACTAGATATGGTCTGTGCGTGTAGGAAGCAGAGTTCTTTTGTTCTGAGCAAGCTCACTGTTTGGACCCCATAGGAAACACAGTAGAGTAGAAGAGTGCTCTTTTTTCAAAAGCAGAGTGTGTTTCTTGGAAGTCGAACTAGTGTTTCTTTCCCAGTCCTAAATTGAGTTGAGTCACATGCAGTTTTTTGTCCTAGGAGCAAGAGTTGTTTTCTGGTAAGACAAGTCACTATTGTGCTCCAATTGCCATACACAGTGCAAATAGCACTCGCGTATGTTCCCAGCAAGTACAGTGTATTGGACGGAAGAGGAGCTACTGTTCTTGTCAGTTTCCTAAGGAGAGTTGAACTAGATATGGCCCGTGTGTAGGAAGCACAGTTCTTTTGTTCTGAGTAAGCTCACTGTTTGGAACCCATAGGAAACAGAGTAGAGTAGAAGAGTGCTCTTTTCTCAAAAGCAGAGTGTGTTTCATGTAAGGCGAGCTAGTATTTGTTTCCCAGTCCTAAATGGAGTTGAATCACATGCAGTTTCTGGTCTTACGAGCAAGAGTTGTTTTCTGGTAAGGAAAGTCACTATTGCGCTCCCATTGCCATACACAGTGCTAATAGCACTCGCGTCTGTTCCCAGCAAGTACAGTGTATGGGACTGAAGAGGAGCTACTGTTCTTGTCAGTTTCCTAAACAGAGTTGAACGAGATATGGCCCGTGTGTAGGAAGCACAGTTCTTTTGTTCTGAGCAAGCTCACTGTTCTGGCCCTATAGGAAAAACAGTAGAGTAGAAGAGTGCTCTTTTGTCAAAAGCAGAGTGTGTTTCTTGCAAGGTGAGCTAGCTTTTGTTTCCCAGTCCTAAATGGAGTTGAATCACATGCAGTTTCTGGTCCTACAAGCAAGAGTTGTTTTCTGGTAAGAAGTGTCACTATTGTGCTGCCATTGCCATACACAGGACAAATAGCACTGGCGTCTGTTCCCAGCAAGTACAGTGTATTGGACTGAAGAGGATCTACTGTTCTTGTCAGGTTCCTAAGCAGACTTGAACTAGATATGGTCCGTGTGTGTAGGAAGCACAGTTCTTTTGTTCTGAGCAAGCTCACTGTTTGGACCCCATAGGAAACACAGTAGAGTACAAGAGTGCTCTTTTCTCTAAAGCAGAGTGTGTTTCCTGTAAGGCGAGCTACCGTTTTTTTCCCAGTCCTAAATGGAGTGGAATCACATGCAGTTTCTGGTCCTACGAGCAAGAGTTGTTTTCTGGTAAGGAAAGTCACTATTGGGCTCATATTGCCATACACAGTGCAAATAGCCCTCCTGTCTGTTCCCAGAAAGTACAGTGTATTGGACTGAAGAGGAGCTACTGTTCTTCTCAGTTTCCTAAGCAGAGTTGAACTAGATATGGCCCGTGTGTGTAGGAAGCACAGTTCTTTTTTTCTGAGCAAGCTCACTGTTCTGGCCCTATAGGAAACACAGTAGAGTAGAAGAGTGCTCTTTTCTCAAAAGCAGAGTGTGTTTCTTGTAAAGCGAGCTAGAGTTTGTTTCCCAGTCCTAAATGGAGTTGAATCACATGCAGTTTCTGCTCCTACGAGCAAGAGTTGTTTTCTAGTAAGAAGAGTCACTATTGCGCTGCCATTGCCATAAACAGAACAAATAGCACTGGCGTCTGTTCCCAGCAAGTACAGTGTATTGGACTGAAGAGGATATACTGTTCTTGTCAGGTTCCTAAGCAGACTTGAACTAGATATGGCCTTGTGAGTAGGAAGTACAGTTTTTTTGTTCTGAGCAAGCTCACTGTTCGGAACACATAGGAAACACAGTAGAGTAGAAGAGTGCTCTTTTCTCCAAAGCAGAGTGTGTTTCTTGGAAGTTGAGCTAGCGTTTGTTTCCCAGTCCTAAATGGAGTTGAGTCACATGCAATTTTTTGTCCTATGACCAAGACTTGTTTTCTGGTAAGGACAGTCACTATTGTGCTCCCATTGCCATACACAGTGCAAATAGCACTCGCGTCTGTTCCCAGCAAGTACAGTGTATCGGACTGAAGAGGAGCAACTGTTCTTGTCAGTTTCCTAAGCAGAGTTGAACTAGATATGGCCCGTGTGTAGGAAGCACAGTTCTTTTGTTCTGAGCAAGCTCACTGTTCTCGCCCTATAGGAAACACAGTAGAGTAGAAGAGTGCTCTTTTCTCAAAAGCAGAGTGTGTTTCTTGTAAGGCAAGCTAGCGTTTGTTTCCCAGTCCTAAATGGAGTTGAATCACATGCAGTTTCTGGTCCTACGATCAAGAGTTGTTTTCTGGTAAGGAAAGTCACTATTGCGCTCCCATTGCCATACACAGTGCAAATAGCACACGCGTCTGTTCCCAGCTAGTACAGTGTATCGTACTGAAGAGGAGCTAGTGTTCTTGTCAGTTTCCTAAGCAAAGTTGAACTAGTTATGGCCCGTGTGTAGGAAGCACAGTTCTTTTTTTCTGAGCAAGCTCACTGTTCTGGCCTTATAGGAAACACAGTAGAGTAGAAGAGTGCTCTTTTCTCAAAAGCAGAGTGTATTTCTTGTAAAGCGAGCTACAGTTTGTTTCCAAGTCCTAAATGGAGTTGAATCACATGAAGTTTCTGGTCCTAAGAGCAAGAGTTGTTTTCTGTTAAGAAGAGTAACTATTGCGCTGCCATTGCCATACACAGGACAAATAGCACTGGCGTCTGTTCCCAGCAAGTACAGTGTATTGAACTGAAGAGGATCTACTGTACTTGTCAGGTTCCTAAGCAGACTTGAACTAAATATGGCCGTCTGAGTAGGAAGCACAGTTTTTTTGTTCTGAGCAAGCTCACTGTTCTGGCCCTATAGGAAACAAAGTAGAGTAGAAGAGTGCTCTTTTATCAAAAGCAGAGTTTGTTTCTTGGAAGTCGAGCTAGCGTTTGTTTCCCAGTCCTAAATGGAGTTGAGTAACATGCAGTTTTTTGTCCTACGAGCAAGAGTTGTTTTCTGGTAAGACAAGTCACTATTGTGCTCCAATTGCCATACACAGGACAAATAGCACTGGCGTCTGTTCCCAGCAAGTACAGTGTATTGGACTGAAGAGGATCTACTGTTCTTGTCAGGTTCCTAAGCAGACTTGAACTAGATATGGCCTTGTGTGTAGGAAGCACAGTTTTTTTGTTCTGAGCAAGCTCACTGTTCGGACCCCATAGGAAACACAGTAGAGTAGAAGAGTGCTCTTTTATCAAAAGCAGAGTTTGTTTCTTGTAAGGCGAGCTAGCGTTTGTTTCCCAGTCCTAAATGGAGTTGAGTCACATGCAGTTTTTTGTCCTATGAGCAAAAGTTGTTTTCTGGTAAGACAAGTCACTATTGTTCTCCAATTGCCATACACAATGCAAATAGCACTCGCGTCTGTTCCCCGCAAGTACAGTGTATTGGACGGAAGAGGAGCTGCTGTTGATGTCAGTTTCCTAAGCACAGTTGAACTAGATATGGCCCGTGTGTGTAGGAAGCACACTTCTTTTGTTCTGAGCAAGCTCACTGTTCGGACCCCATAGGAAACACAGTAGAGAAGAAGAGTGCTCTTTTCTCAAAAGCAGAGTGTGTTTCATGTAAGGCGAGCTAGAGTTTGTTTCCCAGTCCTAAATGGAGTTGAATCACATGCAGTTTCTGGTCTTACAAGCAACAGATGTTTTCTGGTAAGGAAAGTCACTATTGTGCTCCCATTGCCATACACAGTGCAAATAGCACTCGCGTCTGTTCCCAGCAAGTACAGTGTATCGGACTGAAGAGGAGCTACTGTTCTTGTCAGTTTCCAAAGCAGAGTTGAACTAGATATGGCCCGTGTGCAGGAAGCACAGTTTTTTTGTTCTGAGCAAGCTCACTTTTCGGAACACATAGGAAACACAGTAGAGTAGAAGAGTGCTCTTTTCTCAAAATCAGAGTGTGTTTTTGTAAGGTGAGCTAGCGTTTTTTTCCTAGTCCTATATGGAGTTGAATCACATGCAGTTTCTGGTCCTATGAACAAGAGTTGTTTTCTGGTAAGGAAAGTCACTATTGCGCTCCCATTGCCCTTCACAAGGCAAATAGCACTCGCGTCTTTTCCCAGCAAGTACAGTGTATTGGACTGAATAGGAGCTACTGTTCTTGTCAGTTTACTAAGCAGAGTTGAACTAGATATGGTCCGTGCGTGTAGGAAGCAGAGTTCTTTTGTTCTGAGCAAGCTCACTGTTTGGACCCCATAGGAAACACAGTAGAGTAGAAGAGTGCTCTTTTTTCAAAAGCAGAGTGTGTTTCTTGGAAGTCGAACTAGTGTTTCTTTCCCAGTCCTAAATTGAGTTGAGTCACATGCAGTTTTTTGTCCTAGGAGCAAGAGTTGTTTTCTGGTAAGACAAGTCACTATTGTGCTCCAATTGCCATACACAGTGCAAATAGCACTCGCGTATGTTCCCAGCAAGTACAGTGTATTGGACGGAAGAGGAGCTACTGTTCTTGTCAGTTTCCTAAGGAGAGTTGAACTAGATATGGCCCGTGTGTAGGAAGCACAGTTCTTTTGTTCTGAGTAAGCTCACTGTTTGGAACCCATAGGAAACAGAGTAGAGTAGAAGAGTGCTCTTTTCTCAAAAGCAGAGTGTGTTTCATGTAAGGCGAGCTAGTATTTGTTTCCCAGTCCTAAATGGAGTTGAATCACATGCAGTTTCTGGTCTTACGAGCAAGAGTTGTTTTCTGGTAAGGAAAGTCACTATTGCGCTCCCATTGCCATACACAGTGCTAATAGCACTCGCGTCTGTTCCCAGCAAGTACAGTGTATGGGACTGAAGAGGAGCTACTGTTCTTGTCAGTTTCCTAAGCAGAGTTGAACGAGATATGGCCCGTGTGTAGGAAGCACAGTTCTTTTGTTCTGAGCAAGCTCACTGTTCTGGCCCTATAGGAAAAACAGTAGAGTAGAAGAGTGCTCTTTTGTCAAAAGCAGAGTGTGTTTCTTGTAAGGCGAGCTTGCATTTGTTTCCCAGTCCTAAATGGAGTTGAGTCACATGCAGTGTTTTGTCCTATGAGCAAGAGTTGTTTTCTGGTAAGATGAGTCACTATTGTGCTCCAATTGCCATACACAGTGCAAATAGCACTCGCGTCTGTTCCCCGCAAGTATATTGTATTGTACTGAAGAGGATCTACTGTTTTTGTCAGTTTCCTAAGCAGAGTTGAACTAGATATGGCCCGTGTGTGTAGGAATCACAGTTCTTTGTTCTGAGCAAGTTCACTGTTCAGACCCCATAGGAAGCACAGTAGACTAGAAGAGTGCTCTTTTCTCAAAAGCAGAGTGTGTTTCATGTAAGGCGAGCTAGCATTTGTTTCCCAGTCCTAAATGGAGTTGAATCACATGCAGTTTCTGGTCCTACGAGCAAGAGTTGTTTTCTGGTAAGAAGAGTCACTATTGCGCTGCCATTGCCGTACACAGTACAAATAACACTCGCGTCTGTTCCCAGCAAGTACAGTGTATCGGACTGAAGAGGAGCTACTGTTCTTGTTGGTTTCCTAAGCAGAGTTGAATTAGCTATGGCCCATGTGTGTAGGAAGCACAGTTACTTTGTTCTGTGCAAACTCACTGTTCGGACCCCATAGGAAACACAGTAGAGTAGAAGAGTACTCTTTTCTCAAAAGCAGAGTGTGTTTCATGTATGCGAGCTAGCATTTGTTTCCCAGTCCTAAATGGAGTTGAATCACATGCAGTTTCTGGTCCTACGAGCAAGAGTTGTTTTCTGTTAAGAAGAGTCTCTATTGCACTGCCATTGCCATACACAGGACAAATAGCACTGGCGTCTGTTCCCAGCAAGTACAGTGTATTGAACTGAAGAGGATCTACTGTTCTTGTCAGGTCCTAAGCAGACTTGAACTAGATATGGCCGTGTGAGTACGAAGCACAGTTTTTTTTTTCTGATCAAGCTCACTGTTCGGAACATATAGGAAACACAGTAGAGTAGAAGAGTGCTCTTTTCTCAAAAGCAATGTGTGTTTCTTGGAAGTTGAGCTAGCGTTTGTTTCCCAGTCCTAAATGGAGTTGAGTCACATGCAATTTTTTGTCCTACGAGCAAGACTTGTTTTCTGGTAAGGAAAGTCACTATTGTGCTCCCATTGCCATACACAGTGCAAATAGCACTCGCGTCTGTTCCCCGCAAGTACAGTGTATGGAACTGAAGAGGAGCTACTGTTCTTGTCAGTTTCCTAAGCACAGTTGAACTAGATATGGCCCGTGTGTGTAGGAAGCACAGTTCCTTTGTTCTGAGCAAGCTCACTGTTCGGACACCATAGGAAACACAGTAGAGTAGAAGAGTGATCTTTTCTCAAAAGCAGAGTGTGTTATATGTAAGGCGAGCTAGAGTTTGTTTTCCAGTCCTAAATGGAGTTGAATCACATGCAGTTTCTGGTCTTATGAGCAAGAGTTGTTTTCTGGTAAGGAAAGTCACTATTGCGCTCCCATTGCCATACACAGTGCAAATAGCACTCGCGTCTGTTCCCAGCAAGTACAGTGTATTGGACTGAAGAGGAGCTACTGTTCTTGTCAGTTTCCAAAGCAGAGTTCAACTAGATATGGCCCGTGTGTAGGAAGCACAGTTTTTTTGTTCTGAGCAAGCTCACTTTTCGGAACACATAGGAAACACAGTAGAGTAGAAGAGTGCTCTTTTCTCAAAAGCAAATTGTGTTTCTTGTAAGGCGACCTAGCGTTTGTTTCCCAGTTAAATGGAGTGGAATCACATGCAGGTTCTGGTCCTACGAGCAAGAGTTGTTTTCTGGTAAGAAGAGTCACTATTGCACTGCCATTGCCATACACAGGACAAATAGCACTGGCGTCTGTTCCCAGCAAGTACAGTGTATTGGACTGAAGAGGATCTACTGTTCTTGTCAGTTTCCTAAGCAGAGTTGAACTAGATATGGCTGTGTGTGTAGGAAGCACAGTTTTTTTGTTCTGAGCAAGCTCACTGTTTGGAACACATAGGAAACACAGTAGAGTAGAAGAGAGCTCTTTTCTCAAAAGCAGAGTGTGTTTCATGTAAGGCGAGCTAGCATTTGTTTCCCAGTCCTAAATGGAGTTGAATCACATGCAGTTTCTGGTCTTACGAGCAAGAGTTGTTTTCTGGTAAGGAAAGTCACTATTGCGCTCCCATTGCCATACACAGTGCAAATAGCACTCGCGTCTGTTCCCAGCAAGTACAGTGTATCGGACTGAAGAGGAGCTACTGTTCTTGTCAGTTTCCTAAGCAGAGTTGAACTAGTTATGGCCTGTGTGTAGGAAGCACAGTTCTTTTGTTCTGAGCAAGCTCACTGTTCTGGCCCTATAGGAAACACAGTAGAGTGGAAGAGTGCTCTTTTCTCTAAAGCAGAGTGTGTTTCTTGTAAGACGAGCTAGCGTTTCTTTCACAGTCCTAAATGGAGTTGAATCTCATGCAGTTTCTAGTCCTACGAGCAAGAGTTGTATTCTGGTAAGAAGAGTCACTATTGCGCTGCCATTGCCATACATAGGACAAATAGCACTGGCGTCTGTTCTCAGCAAGTACAGTGTATTGGAATGAAGAGGATCTACTGTTTTTGTCAGGTTCCTAAGCAGAATTGAACTAGATATGGCCGTGTGTGTAGGAAGCACAGTTCTTTTGTTCTGAGCAAGCTCACTTTTCGTAACACATAGGAAACACAGTAGAGTAGAAGAGTGCTCTTTTCTCAAAAGTAGAGTGTGTTTTTGTAAGGTGAGCTAGCGTTTGTTTCCTAGTCCTAAATGGAGTTGAATCACATGCAGTTTCTGGTCCTATGAACAAGAGTTGTTTTCTGGTAAGGAAAGTCACTATTGCGCTCCCATTGCCCTTTACAAGGCAAATAGCACTTGCGTCTTTTCCCAGCAAGTACAGTGTATTAGACTGAATAGGAGCTACTGTTCTTGTCAGTTTACTAAGCAGAATTGAACTAGATATGGCCGTGTGTGTAGGAAGCACAGTTCTTTTGTTCTGAGCAAGCTCACTGTTCGGACACCATAGGAAACACAGTAGAGTAGAAGAGTGCTCTTTTCTCTAAAGCAGAGTGTGTTTCTTGTAAGGCGATCTAGCGTTTGTTTCCCAGTCCTAAATGGAGTTGAATCACATGCAGTTTCTGGTCCTAAGAGCAAGAGCTGTTTTCTGGTAAGGAAAGTCACTATTGTGCTCCCCTTGCCATACGTAGTGCAAATAGCTCTCACGTCTGTTCCCAGCAAGTACAGTGTATCGGACTGAAGAGGAGCTACTGTTCTTGTCAGTTTCCTAAGCAGAGTTGAACTAGATATGGCCCGCGTGTGTAGGAAGCACAGTTCTTTTGTTCTGAGCAAGCTCACTGTTTTGACCCCATAGGAAAAGCAGTAGAGTAGAAGAGTGCTCTTTTCTCTAAAGCAGAATGTGTTCATTGTAAGGCGAGCTAGCTTTTGTTTTCCAGTCCTAAATGGAGTTGAATCACATGCAGTTTCTGGTCCTACGAGCAAGAGTTGTTTTCTGGTAAGGAAAGTCACTATTGCGCTCCCATTGCCATACACAGTGCAAATAGCACTCGCGTCTGTTCCCAGCAAGTACAGTGTATCAGACTGAAGAGGAGCTACTGTTCTTGTCAGTTTCCTAAGCAGAGTTGAACTAGTTATGGCCCGTGTGTAGGAAGCACAGTTCTTTTGTTCTGAGCAAGATCACTGTTCTGGCCCTATAGGAAACACAGTAGAGTAGAAGAGTGCTCTTTTCTCAAAAGCAGAGTGTGTTTCTTGTAAGGCGAGCTAGCATTTGTTTCCCAGTCCTAAATGGAGTGGAAACACATGCAGTTTCTGGTCCTACGAGCAAGAGTTGTTTTCTGGTAAGGAAAGTCACTATTGCGCTCCCATTGCCATATACAGTGCAAATAGCACATGCATCTGTTCCCAGCAATTACAGTGTATTGGACTGAAGATGTGCTACTGTTCTTGTCAGGTTCCTAAGCAGAGTTGAACTAGATATGGCCCGTGTGTGTAGGAAGCACAGTTCTTATGTTCTGAGCAAGCTCACTGCTCTGGCCCCATAGGAAACACAGTAGAGTAGAAGAGTGCTCTTTTCTCTAAAGCAGAGTGTGTTTCTTGTAAGGCGAGCTAGCATTTGTTTCCCAGTCCTAAATGGAGTTGAGTCACATGCAGTTTTTTGTCTAAAGAGCAAGAGTTGTTTTCTGGTAAGACATGTCACTATTGTGCTCCAATTGCCATACACACTGCAAATAGCACTCACGTCTGTTCCCCGCATGTACAGTGTATTGGACTGAAGAGGATCTACTGTTCTTGTCAGTTTCCTAGGCAGAGTTGAACTAGATATGGCCCATGTGTGTAGGAAGCACAGTTCTTTTGTTCTGAGCAAGCTCACTGTTCGGACCCCATAGGAAACACAGTAGAGAAGAAGAGTGCTCTTTTCTCAAAAGCAGAGTGTGTTTCATGTACAGCGAGCTAGCATTTGTTTCCCAGTCCTAAATGGAGTTGAATCACATGCAGTTTCTGGTCTTACGAGCAAGAGTTGTTTTCTGGTAAGGAAAGTCACTATCGCGCTGCCATTGCCATACACAGTGCAAATAGCACTCGCGTCTGTTCCCAGCAAGTACAGTGTATCGGACTGAAGAGGTGCTACTGTTCTTGTCAGTTTCCTAAGCAGAGTTGAACTAGATATGGCCCGTGTGTAGGAAGCACAGTTCTTTTGTTCTGAGCAAGCTCACTGTTCTGACCCTATAGGAAACACAGTAGAGTAGAAGAGTGCTCTTTTCTCAAAAGCAGAGTGTGTTTCTTGTAAGGCGAGCTAGCGTTTGTTTCCCAGTCCTAAATGGAGTTGAGTCACATGCAGTTTTTTGTCCTACGAGCAAGAGTTGTTTTCTGGTAAGACGAGTCACTATTGTGCTCCAATGCCATACACAGTGCAAATAGCACTCGCGTCTGTTCCCCGCAAGTACAGTGTATCGGACTGAAGAGGAGCTACTGTTCTTGTCAGTTTCCTAAGCAGAGTTGAACTAGATATGGCCCGTGTGTAGGAAGCACAGTTCTTTTGTTCTGAGCAAGCTCACTCTTCTGGCCCTATAGGAAACACAATAGAATACAAGAGTGCTCTTTTCCCTAAAGCAGAGTGTGTTTCTTGTAAGGCGAGCTAGCGTTTGTTTCCCAGTCCTAAAAGGAGTTGAGTCACATGCAGATTTTGTCCTACGAGCAAGAGTTGTTTTCTGGTAAGACAGGTCACTATTGTGCTCCAATTGCCATACACAGTGCAAATAGCACTCGCGTCTGTTCCCTGCAAGTACAGTGTATTGGAAGGAAGAGGAGCTACTGTTCTTGTCAGTTTCCTAGGCAGAGTTAAACTAGATATGGCCCGTGTGTGTAGGAAGCACAGTTCTTTTGTTCTGAGCAAGCTCACTGTTCGGACCCCATAGGAAACACAGTAGAGAAGAAGAGTGCTCTTTTCTCAAAAGCAGAGTGTGTTTCATGTAAGGCGAGCTAGCATTTGTTTCCCAGTCCTAAATGGAGTTGAATCACATGCAGTTTCTGGTCTTACGAGCAAGAGTTGTTTTCTGGTAAGGAAAGTCACTATTGCGCTGCCATTGCCATACACAGTGCAAATAGCACTCGCGTCTGTTCCCAGCAAGTACAGTGTATCGGACTGAAGAGGTGCTACTGTTCTTGTCAGCTTCCTAAGCAGAGCTGAACTAGATATGGCCCGTGTGTAGGAAGCACAGTTCTTTTGTTCTGAGCAAGCTCACTGTTCTGGCCCTATAGGAAACACAGTAGAGTAGAAGAGTGCTCTTTTCTCTAAAGCAGAGTGTTTTTCTTGTAAGGTGAGACAGCTTTTGTTTCCCAGTCTAAATGGAGTTGAATCACATGCAGTTTCTGGTCCTACAAGCAAGAGTTGTTTTCTGGTAAGAAGAGTCACTATTGTGCTGCCATTGCCATACACAGTGCAAATAGCACTCGCGTCTGTTCCCCGCAAGTACAGTGTATCGGACTGAAGAGGAGCTACTGTTCTTGTCAGTTTCCTAAGCAGAGTTGAACTAGATATGGCCCGTGTGTAGGAAGCACAGTTCTTTTGTTCTGAGCAAGCTCACTGTTTGGACCCCATAGGAAACACAGTAGAGAAGAAGAGTGCTCTTTTATGAAAAGCAGAGTGTGTTTCATGTAAGGCAAGCTAGCGTTTGTTTCCTAGTCTTAAATGGAGTTGAATCACATGCAGTTTCTGGTCCTACGAACAAGAGTTGTTTTCTGGTAAGGAAAGTCACTATTGCGCTGCCATTGCCATACACAGGACAAATAGCACTGGCATCTGTTGCCAGCAAGTACAGTGTATTGCACTGAAGAGGAGCTACTGTTCTTGTCAGGTTCCTAAGCAGACTTGAACTAGATATGGCCGTGTGTGTAGGAAGCACAATTTTTTTTTGTTCTGAGCAACCTCACTGTTTGGACCCCATAGGAAACACAGTAGAGTAGAAGAGTGCTCTTTTCTCAAAAGCAGAGTGTGTTTCTTGTAAGGCGAGCTAGCGTTTGTTTCCCAGTCCTAAATGGAGTTGAATCACATGCAGTTTCTGGTCTTACGAACAAAAGTTGTTTTCTGGTAAGAAAAGTCACTATTGCGCTCCCATTGCCATACACAGTGCAAATAGCACTCGCGTCTGTTCCCAGCAAGTACAGTGTATCGGACTGAAGAGGTGCTACTGTTCTTGTCAGTTTCCTAAGCAGAGTTGAACGAGATATGGCCCTGTGTGTAGGAAGCACAGTCCTTTTGTTCTGAGCAAGCTCACTGTTCTGGCCCTATGGGAAACACAGTAGAGTAGAAGAGTGCTCTTTTCTCTAAAGCAGAGTGTGTTTCATGCAAGGCGAGCTAGCATTTGTTTCCCAGTCCTCAAAGGAGTTGAATCTCATGCAGTTTCTGGTCTTACGAGCAAGAGTTGCTTTCTGGTAAGGAAAGTCACTATTGAGCTCCCATTGACATACACAGTGCAAATAGCACTCGCGTCTGTTCCCAGCAAGTGCAGTGTATCGGACTGAAGAGGAGCTACTGTTCTTGTCAGTTTCCTAAGCAGAGTTGAACTAGATATGGCCCATGTGTAGGAAGCACAGTTCTTTTGTTCTGAGCAAGCTCACTGTTCTGGCCCTATAGGAAACACAGTAGAGTAGAAGAGTGCTCTTTTCTCTAAAGCAGAGTGTGTTTATTGTAAGGTGAGCTAGCTTTTGTTTCCCAGTCCTAAATGGAGTTGAATCACATGCAGTTTCTGGTCCTACAAGCAAGAGATGTTAACTGGTAAGAAGAGTCATTATTGCGCTGCCATTGCCATACACAGGACAAATAGCACTGGCGTCTGTTCCCAGCAAGTACAGTGTATTGGACTGAAGACGATCTACTGTTCTTGTCAGGTTCCTAAGCAGAATTGAACTAGATATGGCCGTGTGTGTAGGAAGCACATTTCTTTTGTTCTGAGCAAGCTCACTGTTCGGACCCATAGGAAACACAGTAGAGTAGAAGAGTGCTCTTTTCTCAAAAGCAGAGTGTGTTTCTTGTAAGTCGATCTAGCGTTTGTTTCGCAGTCCTCAATGGAGTTGAGTCACATGCAGTTTTTTGTCTTACGAGCAAGAGTTGTTTTATGGCAAGAAGAGTCACTATTGCACTGCCATTGCCATACACAGGACAAATAGCACTGGCGTCTTTTCCCAGCAAGTACAGTGTATTGTACAGAAGAGGATCTACTGTTCTTGTCAGGTTCCTAAGCAGAATTGAACTAGATATGGCCGTGTGTGTAGGAAGCACAGTCTTAATGTTCTGAGCAAGTTCAATCTTATGGCTCTATAGGAAACACAGTAGAGTAGAAGAAGTGCTCTTTTCTCAAAAGCAGAGTGTGTTTTCATGGAAGTCGAGCTAGCGTTTGTTTCCTAGTCCTAAATGGATTTGAGTCACATGCAGTTTTTTGTCCTACGAGCAAGAGTTGTTTTCTGGTAAGACAAGTCACTATTGTGCTCCAATTGCCATACACAGTGCAAATAGCACTCGCGTCTGTTCCCTGCAAGTACAGTGTATTGGAAGGAAGAGGAGCTATTGTTCTTGTCAGTTTCCTAAGCAGAGTTGAACTAGATATGGCCCATGTGTGTAGGAAGCACAGTTCTTTTGTTCTGAGCAAGCTCACTGTTCGGACCCCATAGGAAACACAGTAGAGAAGAAGAGTGCTCTTTTCTCAAAAGCAGAGTGTGTTTCATATAAAGCGACCTAGCATTTGTTTCCCAGTCCTAAATGGAGTTGAATCACATGCAGTTTCTGGTCTTACGAGCAAGAGTTGTTTTCTGGTAAGGAAAGTCACTATTGCGCTCCCATTGCCATACACTGTGCAAATAGCACTCGCGTCTGTTCCCAGCAAGTACAGTGTATCGGACTGAAGAGGTGCTACTGTTCTTGTCAGTTTCCTCAGCAGAGTTGAACTAGATATGGCCCATGTGTAGGAAGCACAGTTCTTTTGTTCTGAGCAAGCTCACTGTTCTGGCCCTATAGGAAACACAGTAGAGTAGAAGAGTGCTCTTTTCTCTAAAGCAGAGTGTTTTTCTTGTAAGGTGAGACAGCTTTTGTTTCCCAGTCTAAATGGAGTTGAATCACATGCAGTTTCTGGTCCTACAAGCAAGAGTTGTTTTCTGGTAAGAAGAGTCACTATTGCGCTGCCATTGCCATACACAGGACAAATAGCACTGGCGTCTGTTCCCAGCAAGTACAGTGTATTGGACTATAGAGGATCTACTGTTCTTGTCAGGTTCCTAAGCAGAATTGAACTAGATATGGCCGTGTGTGTAGGAATCACAGTTCTTTTGTTCTGAGCAAGCTCACTGTTCTGGCCCTATAGGAAACACAGTAGAGTAGAAGAGTGCTCTTTTCTCAAAAGCAGAGTGTGTTTCTTGTAAGGCGAGCAAGCGTTTGTTTCCCATTCCTAAATGGAGTTGAGTCACATGCAGTTTTTTGTCCTACGAGCAAGAGTTGTTTTCTGGTAAGACGAGTCATTACTGTGCTCCAATGCCATACACAGTGCAAATAGCACTCGCGTCTGTTCCAGGCAAGTACAGCGTATCGGACTGAAGAGGAGCTACTGTTCTTGTCAGTTTCCTAAGCAGAGTTGAACTAGGTATGGCCCGTGTGTAAGAAGCACAGTTCTTTTGTTCTGAGCAAGCTCACTGTTCTGGCCCTATAGGAAACACAATGGAATAGAAGAGTGCTCTTTTCCCTAAAGCAGAGTGTGTTTCTTGTAAGGCGAGCTAGCGTTTGTTTCCCAGTCCTAAATGGAGTTGAATCACATGCAGTTTCTAGTCCTACAAGCAAGAGTTGTTTTATGGTAAGAAGAGTCACTATTGCGCTGCCATTGCCATACACAGGACAAATAGCAATGGCGTCTGTTCCCAGCAAGTACAGTGTATTGGACTGAAGAGGATCTACTGTTCTTGTCAGGTTCCTAAGCAGAATTGAACTAGATATGGCCGTGTGTGTAGGAAGCACAGTTCTTTTGTTCTGAGCAAGCTCACTGTTCGGACCCCATAGGAAACACAGTAGAGTAGAAGAGTGCTCTTTTCTCAAAAGCAGAGTGTGTTTCTTGGAAGTCGAGCTAGCGTTTGTTTCCCAGTCCTAAATGGAGTTGAGTCACATGCAGTTTTTTGTCTAAAGAGCAAGAGTTGTTTTCTGGTAAGACATGTCACTATTGTGCTCCAATTGCCATACACACTGCAAATAGCACTCACGTCTGTTCCCCGCATGTACAGTGTATTGGACGGAAGAGGATCTACTGTTCTTGTCAGTTTCCTAGGCAGAGTTGAACTAGATATGGCCCATGTGTGTAGGAAGCACAGTTCTTTTGTTCTGAGCAAGCTCACTGTTCGGACCCCATAGGAAACACAGTAGAGTAGAAGAGTGCTCTTTTCTCAAAAACAGAGTGTATTTCATGTAAGTTGAGCTAGCATTTGTTTCCCAGTCCTAAATGGAGTTGAATCACATGCAGTTTCTGGTCTTACGAGCAAGAGTTGTTTTCTGGTAAGGAAAGTCACTATTGCACTCCCATTGCCATACACAGTGCAAATAGCACTCGCGTCTGTTCCCAGCAAGTACAGTGTATCAGACTGAAGAGGAGCTACTGTTTTTGTCAGTTTCCTAAGCAGAGTTGAACTAGATATGGCCCGTGTGTAGGAAGCACAGTTCTTTTGTTCTGAGCAAGCTAACTGTTCTGGCCCTGTAGGAAACACAGTAGAGTAGAAGAGTGCTCTTTTCTCAAAAGCAGAGTGTGTTTCTTGTAAGGCGAGCTAGCGTTTGTTTCCCAGTCCTAAATGGAGTTGAGTCACATGCAGATTTTGTCCTACGAGCAAGAGTTGTTTTCTGGTAAGACAAGTCACTATTGTGCTCCAATTGCCATACACAGTGCAAATAGCACTCGCGTCTGTTCCCTGCAAGTACAGTGTATTGGAAGGAAGAGGAGCTATTGTTCTTGTCAGTTTCCTAAGCAGAGTTGAACTAGATATGGCCCATGTGTGTAGGAAGCACAGTTCTTTTATTCTGAGCAAGCTCACTGTTCGGACACCATAGGAAACACAGTAGAGAAGAAGAGTGCTCTTTTCTCAAAAGCAGAGTGTGTTTTATATAAAGCGACCTAGCATTTGTTTCCCAGTCCTAAATGGAGTTGAATCACATGCAGTTTCTGGTCTTACGAGCAAGAGTTGTTTTCTGGTAAGGAAAGTCACTATTGCGCTCCCATTGCCATACACTGTGCAAATAGCACTGGCGTCTGTTCCCAGCAAGTACAGTGTATCGGACTGAAGAGGTGCTACTGTTCTTGTCAGTTTCCTCAGCAGAATTGAACTAGATATGGCCCGTGTGTAGGAAGCACAGTTCTTTTGTTCTGAGCAAGCTCACTGTTCTGGCCCTATAGGAAACACAGTAGAGTAGAAGAGTGCTCTTTTCTCTAAAGCAGAGTGTTTTTCTTGTAAGGTGAGACAGCTTTTGTGTCCCAGTCTAAATGGAGTTGAATCACATGCAGTTTCTGGTCCTACAAGCAAGAGTTGTTTTCTGGTAAGAAGAGTCACTATTGCACTGCCATTGCCATACAGAGGACAAATAGCAATGGTGTCTGTTCCCAGCAAGTACAGTGTATTGGACTCAAGAGGATCTACTGTTCTTGCCAGGTTCCTAAGCAGAATTGAACTAGATATGGCTGTGTGTGTAGGAAGCACAGTTCTTTTGTTCTGAGCAAGCTCACTGTTCGGACCCCATAGGAAACACAGTAGAGTAGAAGAGTGCTCTTTTCTCAAAAGCAGAGTGTGTTTCTTGGAAGTCAAGCTAGCGTTTGTTTCCCAGTCCTAAATGGAGTTGAGTCACATGCAGTTTTTTGTCTTACGAGCAAGAGTTGTTTTCTGGTAAGACATGTCACTATTGTGCTCCAATTGCTATACACACTGCAAATAGCACTCGCGTCTGTTCCCCGCAAGTACAGTGTATCGGACGGAAGAGGAGCTACTGTTCTTGTCAGTTTCCTAGGCAGAGTTGAACTAGATATGGCCCGTGTGTGTAGGAAGCACAGTTCTTTTGTTCTGAGCAAGCTCACTGTTCTGGCCCTATAGGAAACACAGTAGAGTAGAAGAGTGCTCTTTTCTCTAAAGCAGAGTGTGTTTCATGTAAGTTGAGCTAGCATTTGTTTCCCAGTCCTAAATGGAGTTGAATCACATGCAGTTTCTGGTCCTACGAGCAAGAGTTGTTTTCTGGTAAGAAGAGTCACTATTGCGCTGCCATTGCCATACACAGGACTAATAGCACAGGCGTCTGTTCTCAGCAAGTACAGTGTAGTGGACTGAAGAGGATCTACTGTTCTTGTCAGGTTCCTAAGCAGAATTGAACTAGATATGGCCGTGTGTGTAGGAAGCACAGTTCTTTTGTTCTGAGGAAGCTCGCTTTTCGGACCCCTTAGGAAACACAGTAGAGTAGAAGAGTGCTCTTTTCTCAAAAGCAGAGTGTGTTTCTTGTAAGGCGAGGTAGCGTTTGTTTCCCAGTACTAAATGGATTTGAGTCACATGCAGATTTTGTCCTACGAGCAAGAGTTGTTTTCTGGTAAGACGAGTCACTATTGTGCTCCAATTGCCATACACAGTGCAAATAGCACTCGCATCTGTTCCCTGCAAGTACAGTGTATTGGAAGGAAGAGGAGCTATTGTTCTTGTCAGTTTCCTAAGCAGAGTTGAACTAGATATGGCCCATGTGTGTAGGAAGCACAGTTCTTTTGTTCTGAGCAAGCTCACTGTTCGGACCCCATAGGAAACACAGTAGAGTAGAAGAGTGCTCTTTTCTCAAAAACAGAATGTGTTTCATGTAAGTTGAGCTAGCATTTGTTTCCCAGTCCTAAATGGAGTTGAATCACATGCAGTTTCTGGTCTTACGAGCAAGAGTTGTTTTCTGGTAAGGAAAGTCACTATTGCACTCCCATTGCCATACACAGTGCAAATAGCACTCGCGTCTGTTCCCAGCAACTACAGTGTATCAGACTGAAGAGGAGCTACTGTTCTTGTCAGTTTCCTAAGCAGAGTTGAACTAGATATGGCCCGTGTGTAGGAAGCACAGTTCTTTTGTTCTGAGCAAGCTCACTGTTCTGGCCCTATAGGAAACACAGTAGAGTAGAAGAGTGCTCTTTTCTCTAAAGCAGAGTGTGTTTCTTGTAAGGTGAGCTAGCTTTTGTTTCCCAGTCCTAAATGGAGTTGAATCACATGCAGTTTCTGGTCCTACGAGCAAGAGTTGTTTTCTGGTAAGAAGAGTCATTATTGCGCTGCCATTGCCATACACAGGACTAATAGCACAGGCGTCTGTTCTCAGCAAGTACAGTGTAGTGGACTGAAGAGGATCTACTGTTCTTGTCAGGTTCGTAAGCAGAATTGAACTAGATATGGCCGTGTGTGTAGGAAGCACAGTTCTTTTGTTCTGAGGAAGCTCGCTTTTCGGACCCCTTAGGAAACACAGTAGAGTAGAAGAGTGCTCTTTTCTCAAAAGCAGAGTGTGTTTCTTGTAAGGCGAGGTAGCGTTTGTTTCCCAGTACTAAATGGATTTGAGTCACATGCAGATTTTGTCCTACGAGCAAGAGTTATTTTCTGGTAAGACGAGTCACTATTGTGTTCCAATTGCCATACACAGTGCAAATAGCACTCGCGTCTGTTCCCCGCAAGTACAGTGTATTGGACTGAAGAGGAGCTACTGTTCTTGTCAGTTTCCTAAGCAGAAGTGAACTAGATATGGCCCGTGTGTGTAGGAAGCACAGATCTTTTGTTCTGAGCAAGCTCACTGTTTGGACCACGTAGGAAACACAGTAGAGTAGAAGAGTGCTCTTTTCTCTAAAGCAGAGTGTGTTTCTTGTAGGGCAATCTAGCGTTTGTTTCCTAGTCCTAAATGGAGTTGAATCACATGCAGTTTCTGGTCCTACGAACAAGAGTTGTTTTCTGGTTAGGAAAGTCACTATTGCGCTCCCATTGCCATACACAGTGCAAATAGCACTCGCGTCTGTTCCCAGCAAGTACAGTGTTGGACTGAAGAGGAGCTACTGTTCTTGTCAGGTTTCTAAGCAGAGTTGAACTAGATATGGTCCCTGCGTGTAGGAAGCACAGTTCTTTTGTTCTGAGCAAGCTCACTGTTTGGACCCCATAGGAAACACAGTAGACTAGAAGAGTGCTCCTTTCTCTAAAGCAGAGTGTGTTTCTTGTAATGCGAGCTAGCGTTTGTTTCCCAGTCCTAAATGGAGTTGAATCCCATGAAGTTTCTGGTACTATGAGCAAGAGTTGTTTTCTGGTAAGGAAAGTCACTATTGCGCTGCCATTGCCATAAACAGGACAAATAGCACTGGCGTCTGTTGCCAGCAAGTACAGTGTATTGGACTGAAGAGGATCTACTGTTCTTGTCAGGTTCATAAGCAGACTTGAACTAGATATGGCCGTGTGTATAGGAAGCACAATTTTTTTTGTTCTGAGCAAGCTCACTGTTTGGACCCCATAGGAAACACAGTAGAGTAGAAGAGTGCTCTTTTCTCAAAAGCAGAGTGTGTTTCTTGGAAGTCGAGCTAGCGTTTGTTTCCCAGTCCTAAATGGAGTTGAATCACATGCAGTTTCTGGTCCTATGAGCAAGAGTTGTTTGCTGGTAAGGAAAGTCACTATTGCGCTCCCATTGCCATACTCAGTGCAAATAGCAGTCCCGTCTGTTCCTAGCAAGTACAGTGTATTGGACTGAAGAGGAGCTACTGTTCTTGTCAGTTTCCTAAGCAGAGTTGAACTAGATATGGACCGTGTGTAGGAAGCACAGTTCTTTTGTTCTGAGCAAGCTCATTGTTCTGGCCCTATGGGAAACACAGTAGATTAGAAGAGTGTTCTTTTCTCAAAAGCAGAGTGTGTTTCTTGTAAGGGGAGTTAGAGTTTGTTTCCCAGTCCTAAATGTAGTTGAGTCAAATGCAGTTTTTTGTCCTATGAGCAAGAGTTGTTTTCTGGTAAGACGAGACACTATTGTGCTCCAATTGCCCTACAAAGTGCAAATAGCACTCGTGTCTGTTCCCAGCAAGTACAGTGTATTGGACTGAAGAGGATCTACTGTTCTTTTTAGTTTCCTAAGCAGATTTGAACTAGATATGGCCCATGTGTGTAGGAAGCACAGTTCTTTTGTTCTGAGCAAGCTCACTGTTTGGACCCCATAGGAAACACAGTAGAGTAGAAGAGTGCCCTTTTCTCAAAAGCAGAGTGTGTTCCATGTAAGGCGAGGTAGCATTTGTTTCCCAGTCCTAAATGGAGTTGAATCACATGCACATTCTGGTCCTACGAGCAAGAGTTGTTTTCTGGTAAGGAAAGTCCCTATTGCGCTCCCATTGCCATATACAGTGCAAATAGCACTCGCGTCTGTTCCCAGCAAGTACAGTGTATCAGACTGAAGAGGAGCTACTGTTCTTGTCAGTTTCTTAAGCAGAGTTGAACTTGATATGGCCCGTGTGTAGGAAGCACAGTTCTTTTGTCCTGAGCAAGCTCACTGTTCTGGCCCTATAGGAAACAAAGTAGAGTAGAAGAGTGCTCTTTTCTCTAAAGCAGAGTGTGTTTCTTGTAAGGCGAGGTAGCGTTTGTTTCCCAGTCCTAAATGAAGTTGAAACACATGCAGTTTCTGGTCCTACGAGCAAGAGTTGTTTTCTGGTAAGACGAGTCACTATTGTGCTCCCATTGCCATACACAGTGCAAATAGCACTCGCGTCTGTTCCCAGCAAGTACAGTGTATTGGACTGAATAGGATCTACTGTTCTTTTCAGTTTCCTAAGCAGAGGTGAACGAGATATTGCCCATGTGTGTAGGAAGCACAGTTCTTTTGTCTGAGCAAGCTCACTGTTCGGACCCCATAGGAAACACAGTAGAGTAGAAGAGTGCTCTTTTCTCAAAAGCAGAGTGTTTTTCATGTAAGGCGAGGTAGCATTTGTTTCCCAGTCTTAAATGGAGTTGAATCATATGCAGTTACTGGTCCTATGAGCAAGAGTTGTTTTCTGGTAAGGAAAGTCACTATTGCGCTCCCATTGACATACACAGTGCAAATAGCACTGGCGTCTGTTCCCAGCAAGTACAGTGTATCGGACTGAAAAGTAGCTACTGTTCTTGTCAGTTTTCTAAGCAGAGTTGAACTAGATATGGCCCGTGTGCGTAGGAAGCTCAGTTCTTATGTTCTGAGCAAGCTCACTGTTCTGGCCCTATAGGAAACACAGTAGAGTAGAAGAGTGTTCTTTTCTCAAAAGCCGACTGTGTTTCTTGTAAGGCAAGCTAGCGTTTGTTTCCTAGTCCTAAATGGAGTTGAATCACATGCAGTTTCTGGTCCTATGAGCAAGAGTTGTTTTCTGGCAAGGAAAGTCACTATTGCACTCCTATTGCCATATACAGTGCAAATAGCACTTGCGTCTGTTCCCAGCAAGTACAGTGTATCAGACTGAAGAGGAGCTACTGTTCTTGTCAGTTTCCTAAGCAGAGGTGAACTAGATATGGCCCGTGTGTGGGAAGCACAGTTCTTTTGTTCTGAGCAAGCTCACTGTTCTGGCCCTATAGGAAACACAGTAGAGTAGAAGAGTGCTCTTTTCTCTAAAGCAGAGTGTGTTTCTTGTAAGGCGCACTAGCATTTGTTTCCCAGTCCGAAATGGAGTTGAAACACATGCAGTTTTTGTTCCTATGAGCAAGAGTTGTTTTATGGTAAGAATAATCACTATTGCGCTTCCATTGCCATACACAGGACAAATAGCACTGGCGTCTGTTCCCAGCAAGTACAGTGTATTGGACTGAAGAGGATCTACTGTTCTTGTCAGGTTCCTAAGCAGAGTTGAACTAGATATCGCCCGTGTGTGTAGGAAGCACAGTTATTGTGTTCTGAGCAAGCTCACTGTTCTGGCCCTATAGGAAACACAGCAGAGTAGAAGAGTGCTCTTTTCTCAAAAGCAGGGTGTGTTTCTTGTGAGGCAAGCTAGTGTTTGTTTCCTAGTCCTAAATGCAATTGAATCACATGCAGTTTCTGGTTCTACAAACAAGAGTTGTTTTCTGGTAAGGAAAGTCACTATTGTGCTCCCATTGCCATTCACAGTGCAAATAGCACTCGCGTCTGTTCCCAGCAAGTACAGTGTTGGACTGAAGACGAGCTACTGTTCTTGTCAGGTTCCTAAGCAGAGGTGAACTAGATATGGCCCATGTGTATAGGAAGCACAGTTCTTTTGTTCTGAGCAAGCTCACCGTTCTGGCTCTATAGGAAACACAGTAGAGTAGAAGAGTGCTCTTTTCTCTAAAGCAGAGTGTGTTTCTTGTAAGGCGAGCTAGCGTTAGTTTCCTAGTCCTAAATGGAGTTGAAACACATGCAGTTTCTGGTCCTATGAGCAAGAGTTCTTTTATGGTAAGAATAGTCACTATTGTGCTGCTATTGCCATACACAGGACAAATAGCACTGGCGTCTGTTCCCAGCAAGTACAGTGTATTGGACTAAAGGGGATCTACTCTTCTTGTCAGGTTTCTAAGCAGAGTTGAACTAGATATGGCCCGTGTGTGTAGGAAGCTCAGTTCTTTTGTTCTGAGCAAGCTCACTGTTCGGACCCCATAGGAAACACAGTAGAGTAGAAGAGTGCTCTTTTCTCAAAAGCAGAGTGTGTTTCATGTAAGGCGAGGTAGCATTTGTTTCCCAGTCCTAAATGGAGTTGAATCACATGCAGTTTCTGGTCTTATGAGCAAGAGATGTGTTCTGGTAAGGAATGTCACTATTGCACTCCCATTGCCATACACAGTGCAAATAGCACTGGCGTCTGTTCCCAGGAAGTACAGTGTATCGGACTGAACATGAGCTACTGTTCTTGTCAGTTTCCTAAGCAGAGTTGAACTAGATATGGCCCTTGTGTGTTGGAAGCTCAGTTCTTATGTTCTGAGCAAGATCACTGTTCTGGCCCTTTAGGAAACACAGTAGAGTAGAAGAGTGCTCTTTTCTCTAAAGCAGAGTGCGTTTCTTGTAGGGAAAGCTAGCGTTTGTTTCCTAGTCCTAAATGGAGTTGAATCACATGCAGTTTCTGGTCCTATGAGCAAGAGTTGTTTTCTGGTAAGGAAAGTCACTATTGCGCTCCCATTGCCATACACAGTGCAAATAGCACTCCCGTCTGTTCCTAGCAAGTATAGTGTATTGGACTGAAGAGGAGCTACTGTTCTTCTCAGTTTCCTAAGCAGAGTTGAACTAGATATGGCCCGTGTGTGTAGGAAACACAGTTCTTTTGTTCTGAGCAAGCTCACTGTTCTGGCCCTATGGGAAACACAGTAGAGTAGAAGAGTGTTCTTTTCTCAAAAGCAGAGTTTGTTTCTTGTAAGGCGAGCTAGCATTTGTTTCCCAGTCCGAAAAGGAGTTGAAACACATGCAGTTTCTGGTACTACGAGCAAGAGTTGTTTTCTGGTAAGACGAGTCACTATTGTGCTCCCATTGCCATACACAGTGCAAATAGCACTCGCGTCTGTTCCCAGCAAGTACAGTGTATTGGACTGAATAGGATCTACTGTTCTTTTCAGTTTCCTAAGCAGAGGTGAACTAGATATTGCCCATGTGTGTAGGAAGCACAGTTCTTTTGTCTGAGCAAGCTCACTGTTCGGACCCCATAGGAAACACAGTAGAGTAGAAGAGTGCTCTTTTCTCAAAAGCAGAGTGTTTTTCATGTAAGGCGAGGTAGCATTTGTTTCCCAGTCTTAAATGGAGTTGAATCACATGCAGTTACTGGTCCTATGAGCAAGAGTTGTTTTCTGGTAAGGAAAGTCACTATTGCGCTCCCATTGACATACACAGTGCAAATAGCCCTGGCGTCTGTTCCCAGCAAGTACAGTGTATTGGACTGAAAAGTAGCTAATGTTCTTGTCAGTTTCCTAAGCAGAGTTGAACTAGATATGGCCCGTGTGCGTAGGAAGCTCAGTTCTTATGTTCTGAGCAAGCTCACTGTTCTGGCCCTATAGGAAACACAGTAGAGTAGAAGAGTGTTCTTTTCTCAAAAGCCGACTGTGTTTCTTGTAAGGCAAGCTAGCGTTTGTTTCCTAGTCCTAAATGGAGTTGAATCACATGCAGTTTCTGGTCCTATGAGCAAGAGTTGTTTTCTGGCAAGGAAAGTCACTATTGCACTCCTATTGCCATATACAGTGCAAATAGCACTTGCGTCTGTTCCCAGCAAGTACAGTGTATCAGACTGAAGAGGAGCTACTGTTCTTGTCAGTTTCCTAAGCAGAGGTGAACTAGATATGGCCCGTGTGTAGGAAGCACAGTTCTTTTGTTCTGAGCAAGCTCACTGTTCTGGCCCTATATAAAACACAGTAGAGTAGAAGAGTGCTCTTTTCTCAAAAGCAGAGTTTGTTTCTTGTAAGGTGAGCTAGTGTTTTTTTTCCCAGTCCTAAATGGAGTTGAATCACATGCAGTTTCTGGTCCTACGAGCAAGAGTTGTTTTCTGTTAAGGAAAGTCACTATTGCGCTCCCATTGCCATACACAGTGCAAATAGCACTCACGTCTGATCCCAGCAAGTACAGTGTATCGGACTGAAGAGGAGCTACTGGTCTTTCAGTTTTCTAAGCAGAGTTGAACTAGATATACCTCGTGTGTGTAGGAAGCACAGTTCTTTTGTTCTGAGCAAGTTCACCGTTCTGGCCCTATGGGAAACACAGTAGAGTAGAAGAATGCTCTTTTCTCAAAAGCAGAGTGTGTTTCTTGTAAGGCGAGCTAGAGTTTGTTTCCCAGTCCTAAATGGAGTTGAGTCACATGCAGTTTTTTGTCCTACGAGCAAGAGTTGTTTTCTGGTAAGGCAAGTCACTATTGTGCTCATTTTGCCATACACAGTGCAAATAGCACTCGCGTCTGTTCCCAGCAAGTACAGTGTATTGGACTGAAGAGGATCTACTGTTCTTTTCAGTTTCCTAAGCAGACTTGAACTAGATATGGCCCTGTGTGTAGGAAGCACAATTTTTTTTGTTCTGAGCAAGCTCACTGTTTGGACCCCATAGGAAACACAGTAGAGTAGAAGAGTGCTCTTTTCTCAAAAGCCGACTGTGTTACTTGTAAGGCAAGCTAGCGTTTGTTTCCCAGTCCTAAATGGAGTTGAATCACATGCAGTTTCTGGTCCTAAGAGCAAGAGTTGTTTTCTGGTAAGGAAAGTCACTATTGCGCTTCCATTGCCATACACATTGCAAATAGCACTCGCGTCTGTTCCCAGCAAGTACATTGTATTGGACTGAATAGGATCTACTGTTCTTTTCAGTTTCCTAAGCAGAGGTGAACTAGATATTGCCCATGTGTGTAGGAAGCACAGTTCTTTTGTTCTGAGCAAGCTCACTGTTTGGACCCCATAGGAAACACAGTAGAGTAGAAGAGTGCTCTTTTCTCAAAAGCAGAGTGTGTTTCATGTAAGGCGAGGTAGCATTTGTTTCCCAGTCTTAAATGGAGTTGAATCACATGCAGTTACTGGTCCTGCGAGCAAGAGTTGTTTTCTGGTAAGGAAAGTCACTATTGCGCTCCCATTGACATACACAGTGCAAATAGCCCTGGCGTCTGTTCCCAGCAAGTACAGTGTATCGGACTGAAGAGGAGCTACTGTTCTTGTCAGTTTCCTAAGCAGAGGTGAACTAGATATGGCCCATGTGTAGGAAGCACAGTTCTTTTGTTCTGAGCAAGCTCACTGTTCTGGCCCTATAGGAAACACAGTAGAGTAGATGAATGCTCTTTTCTCTAAAGCAGAGTGTGTATCTTGTAAGGCGAGCTAGCGTTTGTTTCCCAGTCCTAAATGGAGGTGAAACACATGCAGTTTCTGGTCCTATGAGCAAGAGTTGTTTTCTGGTAAGGAAAGTCACTATTGCGCTGCCATTGCCATACACAGGACAAATAGCACTGGCGTCTGTTCCCAGCAAGTACAGTGTATTGGACTAAAGGGGATCTACTGTTCTTGTCAGGTTCCTAATCAGAGTTGAACTAGATATGGCCCGTGTGTGTAGGAAGCACAGTTATTATGTTCTGAGCAAGCTCACTGTTCTGGCCCTATAGGAAACACAGTAGAGTAGAAGAGTGCTCTTTTCTCAAAAGCAGAGTGTGTTTCTTGTAAGGCAAGCTAGCGTTTGTTTCCTAGTACTAAATGGAGTTGAATCACATGCAGTTTCTGGTCCTACGAACAAGAGTTGTTTTCTGGTAAGGAAAGACACGATTGTGCTCCCATTGCCATACACAGTGCAAATAGCACTCGCGTCTGTTCCCAGCAAGTACAGTGTTGGACTGAAGAGGAGCTACTGTTCTTGTCAGGTTCCTAAGCAGAGTTGAACTACATATGGTCCGTGTGTGTAGGAAGCACAGTTCTTTTGTTCTGAGCAAGCTCACTGTTTGGACCCCATAGGAAACACAGTATTGTAGAAGAGTGCTCTTTTTTCTAAAGCAGAGTGTGTTTCGTGTAAGGCGAGCTAGTGTTTGTTTCCCAGTCCTAAATGGAGTTGAAACACATGCAGTTTCTGGTACTATGAGCAAGTGTTGTTTTCTGGTAAGGAAAGTCACTATGGCGCTGCCATTGCCATACACAGGACAAATAGCACTGGCATCTCTTGCCAGCAAGTACAGTGTATTGCACTGAAGAGGAGCTACTGTTCTTGTCAGGTTCCTAAGCAGACTTGAACTAGATATGGCCGTGTGTGTAGGAAGCACAATTTTTTTTTTGTTCTGAGCAAGCTCCCTGTTTGGACCCCATAGGAAACACAGTAGAGTAGAAGAGTGCTCTTTTCTCAAAAGCAGAGTGTGTTTCTTGTAAGGCGAGCTAGCGTTTGTTTCTCAGTCCTAAATGGAGTTGAATCACATGCAGTTTCTGGTCCTACGAGCAAGAGTTGTTTTCTGGTAAGGAAAGTCACTATTGCGCTCCCATTGCCACACAGTGCAAATAGCACTCCCGTCTCTTCCTAGCAAGTATAGTGTATTGGACTGAAGAGGAGCTACTGTTCTTCTCAGTTTCCTAAGTAGAGTTGTACTAGATACGGCCCGTGTGTGTAGGAAGCACAGTTCTTTTGTTCTGAGCAAGCTCACTGTTCGGACCCCTTAGGAAACACAGTAGAGTAGAAGAGTGCTCTTTTCTCAAAAGCAGAGTATGTTTCATGTAAGGCGAGCTAGCATTTGTTTCCCAGTCCTAAATGGAGTTGAATCACATGCAGTTTCTGGTCTTACGAGCAAAAGTTGTTTTCTGGTAGGAAAAGTCACTATTGCGCTCCCATTGCCATACACAGTGCAAATAGCACTCGCGTCTGTTCCCAGCAAGTACAGTGTATCGGACTGAAGAGGTGCTACTGTTCTTGTCAGTTTCCTAAGCAGAGTTGAACGAGATATGGCCCTGTGTGTTGGAAGCACAGTCCTTTTGTTCTGAGCAAGCTCACTGTTCTGGCCCTATGGGAAACACAGTAGAGTAGAAGAGTGCTCTTTTCTCTAAAGCAGAGTGTGTTTCATGTAAGGCGAGCTAGCATTTGTTTCCCAGTCCTCAATGGAGTTGAATCTCATGCAGTTTCTGGTCTTACGAGCAAGAGTTGCTTTCTGGTAATGAAAGTCACTATTGAGCTCCCATTGACATACACAGTGCAAACAGCACTCGCGTCTGTTCCCAGCAAGTGCAGTGTATCGGACTGAAGAGGAGCTACTGTTCTTGTCAGTTTCCTAACCAGAGTTGAACTAGATATGGCCCATGTGTAGGAAGCACAGTTCTTTTGTTCTGAGCAAGCTCACTGTTCTGGCCCTATAGGAAACACAGTAGAGTAGAATAGTGCTCTTTTCTCTAAAGCAGAGTGTGTTTCTTGTAAGGTGAGCTAGCTTTAGTTTCCTAGTCCTAAACGGAGTTGAATCACATGCAGTTTCTGGTCCTACAAGCAAGAGATGTTAACTGGTAAGAAGAGTCATTATTGCGCTGCCATTGCCATACACAGGACAAATAGCACTGGCGTCTGTTCCCAGCAAGTACAGTGTATTGGACTGAAGAGGATTTACTGTTCTTGTCAGGTTCTTAAGCAGAATTGAACTAGATATGGCCGTGTGTGTAGGAAGCACATTTCTTTTGTTCTAAGCAAGCTCACTGTTCGGACCCCATAGGAAACACAGTAGAGTAGAAGAGTGCTCTTTTCTCAAAAGCAGAGTGTGTTTCTTGTAAGGCGAGGTAGCGTTTGTTTCCCAGTACTAAATGGATTTGAGTCACATGCAGATTTTGTCCTACGAGCAAGAGTTGTTTTCTGGTAAGACGAATCACTATTGTGCTCCAATTGCCATACACAGTGCAAATAGCACTCGCGTCTGTTCCCCGCAAGTACAGTGTATCGGACTGAAGAGGAGCTACTGTTCTTGTCAGTTTCCTAAGCAGAGTTGAACTAGGTATGGCCCGTGTGTAGGAAGCACAGTTCTTTTGTTCTGAGCAAGCTCACTGTTCTGGCCCTATAGGAAACACAATAGAATAGAAGAGTGCTCTTTTCCCTAAAGCAGAGTGTGTTTCTTGTAAGGCGAGCTAGCATTTGTTTCCCAGTCCTAAATGGAGTTGAATCACATGCAGTTTCTAGTCCTACAAGCAAGAGTTGTTTTATGGTAAGAAGATTCACTATTGCGCTGCCATTGCCATAAACAGGACAAATAGCACTGGCGTCTGTTCCCAGCAAGTACAGTGTATTGGACTGAAGAGGATCTACTGTTCTTGTCAGGTTCCTAAGCAGAATTGAACTAGATATGGCCGTGTGTGTAGGAAGCACAGTTCTTATGTTCTGAGCAAGCTCACTGTTCGGACCGCATAGGAAACACAGTAGAGTAGAAGAGTGCTCTTTTCTCAAAAGCAGAGTGTGTTTCTTGGAAGTCGAGCTAGCGTTTGTTTCCCAGTCCTAAATGGAGTTGAGTCACATGCAGTTTTTTGTCTTACGAGCAAGAGTTGTTTTCTGGTAAGACATGTCACTATTGTGCTCCAATTGCTATACACACTGCAAATAGCACTCGCTTCTGTTCCCCGCAAGTACAGTGTATCGGACGGAAGAGGAGCTACTGTTCTTGTCAGTTTCCTAGGCAGAGTTGAACTAGACATGGCCCGTGTGTGTAAGAAGCACAGTTCTTTTGTTCTGAGCAAGCTCACTGTTCTGGCCCTATAGGAAACACTGTAGAGTAGAAGAGTGCTCTTTTCTCAAAAGCAGAGTGTGTTTCTTGTAAAGCGAGCTATCATTTGTTTCCCAGTCCTAATTGGAGTTGAATCACATGCAGTTTCTGGTCCTACGAGCAAGAGTTGTTTTCTGGTAAGAAGAGTCACTATTGCGCTGCCATTGCCATACACAGGACTAATAGCACAGGCGTCTGTTCTCAGCAAGTACAGTGTAGTGGACTGAAGAGGATCTACTGTTCTTGTCAGGTTCCTAAGCAGAATTGAACTAGATATGGCCGTGTGTGTAGGAAGCACAGTTCTTTTGTTCTGAGGAAGCTCGCTTTTCTGACCCCTTAGGAAACACAGTAGAGTAGAAGAGTGCTCTTTTCTCAAAAGCAGAGTGTGTTTCTTGTAAGGCGAGGTAGCGTTTGTTTCCCAGTACTAAATGGATTTGAGTCACATGCAGATTTTGTCCTACGAGCAAGAGTTGTTTTCTGGTAAGACGAGTCACTATTGTGCTCCAATTGCCATACACAGTGCAAATAGCACTCGCGTCTGTTCCCTGCAAGTATAGTGTATTGGAAGGAAGAGGAGCTATTGTTCTTGTCAGTTTCCAAGCAGAGTTGAACTAGATATGGCCCATGTGTGTAGGAAGCACAGTTCTTTTGTTCTGAGCAAGCTCACTGTTCGGACCCCATAGGAAACACAGTAGAGAAGAAGAGTGCTCTTTTCTCAAAAGCAGAGTGTTTTTCTTGTAAGGTGAGACAGCTTTTGTTTCCCAGTCTAAATGGAGTTGAACCACATGCAGTTTCTGGTCCTACAAGCAAGAGTTGTTTTCTGGTAAGAAGAGTCACTATTGCACTGCCATTGCCATACACAGGACAAATAGCACTGACGTCTGTTCCCAGCAAGTACAGTGTATTGGACTATAGAGGATCTACTGTTCTTGTCAGGTTCCTAAGCAGAATTGAACTAGATATGGCCGTGTGTGTAGGAATCACAGTTCTTTTGTTCTGAGCAAGCTCACTGTTCTAGCCCTATAGGAAACACAGTAGAGTAGAAGAGTGCTCTTTTCTCAAAAGCAGAGTGTGTTTCTTGTAAGGCGAGCCAGCCCTTGTTTCCCAGTCCTAAATGGAGTTGAGTCACATGCAGTTTTTTGACCTACGAGCAAGAGTTGTTTTCTGGTAAGACGAGTCACTATTGTGCTCCAATTGCCATACACACTGCAAATAGCACTCGCGTCTGTTCCCCGCAAGTACAGTGTATTGGACGGAAGAGGAGCTACTGTTCTTGTCAGTTTCCTAGGCAGAGTTGAACTAGATATGGCCCGTGTGTGTAGGAAGCACAGTTCTTTTGTTCTGAGCAAGCTCACTGTTCGGACCCCATAGGAAACACAGTAGAGTAGAAGAGTGCTCTTTTCTCAAAAACAGAATGTGTTTCATGTAAGTTGAGCCAGCATTTGTTTCCCAGTCCTAAATGGAGTTGAATCACATGCAGTTTCTAGTCCTACAAGCAAGAGTTGTTTTATGGTAAGAAGAGTCACTATTGCACTGCCATTGCCATACACAGGACAAAGAGCAATGGTGTCTGTTCCCAGCAAGTACAGTGTATTGGACTGAAGAGGATCTACTGTTCTTGTCAGGTTCCCAAGCAGAATTGAACTAGATATGGCCGTGTGTGTAGGAAGCACAGTTCTTTTGTTCTGAGCATGCTCACTGTTCGGACCCCATAGGAAACACAGTAGAGTAGAAGAGTGCTCTTTTCTCAAAAGCAGAGTGTGTTTCTTGGAAGTCGAGCTAGCGTTTGTTTCCCAGTCCTAAATGGAGTTGAGTCACATGCAGATTTTGTCCTACGAGCAAGAGTTGTTTTCTGGTAAGACAAGTCACTATTGTGCTTCAATTGCCATACACAATGCAAATAGCACACGCGTCTGTTCCCCGCATGTACAGTGTATTGGAATGAAGAAGAGCTATTGTTCTTTTCAGTTTCCTAAGCAGAGTTGAACTAGATATGGCCCATGTGTGTAGGAAGCACAGTTCTTTTGTTCTGAGCAAGCTCACTGTTCAGACCCCATAGGAAACACAGTAGAGAAGAAGAGTGCTCTTTTCTCAAAAGCAGAGTGTGTTTCATGTAAGGCGAGCTAGCATTTGTTTCCCAGTCCTAAATGGAGTTGAATCACATGCAGTTTCTGGTCTTACGAGCAAGAGTTGTTTTTTGGTAAGAAGAGTCACTATTGCGCTGCCATTGCCATACACAGGACAAATAGCACTGGCGTCTGTTCCCAGCAAGTACATTGTATTGGACTATAGAGGATCTACTGTTCTTGTCAGGTTCCTAAGCAGAATTGAACTAGATATGGCCGTGTGTGTAGGAATCACAGTTCTTTTGTTCTGAGCAAGCTCACTGTTCTGGCCCTATAGGAAACACAGTAGAGTAGAAGAGTGCTCTTTTCTGAAAAGCAGAGTGTGTTTCTTGTAAGGCGAGGTAGCATTTGTTTCCCAGTCCTAAATGGAGTTGAGTCACATGCAGTTTTTTGTCCTACGAGCAAGAGTTGTTTTCTGGTAAGACGAGTCACTATTGTGCTCCAATGCCATACACAGTGCAAATAGCACTCGCGTCTGTTCCCCGCAAGTACAGTGTATCGGACTGAAGAGGAGCTACTGTTCTTGTCAGTTTCCTAAGCAGAGTTGAACTAGGTATGGCTCGTGTGTAGGAAGCACAGTTCTTTTGTTCTGAGCAAGCTCACTGTTCTGGCCCTATAGGAAACACAATAGAATAGAAGAGTGCTCTTTTCTCTAAAGCACAGTGTGTTTCTTGTAGGGCAATCTAGCGTTTGTTTCCTAGTCCTAAATGGAGTTGAATCACATGCAGTTTCTGGTCCTACGAACAAGAGTTGTTTTCTGGTTAGGAAAGTCACCTTTGCGCTCCCATTGCCATACACAGTGCAAATAGCACTCGCGTCTGTTACCAGCAAGTACAGTGTTGGACTGAAGAGGAGCTACTGTTCTTGTCAGGTTTCTAAGCAGAGTTGAACTAGATATGGTCCGTGCGTGTAGGAAGCACAGTTCTTTTGTTCTGAGCAAGCTCACTGTTTGGACCCCATAGGAAACACAGTAGACTAGAAGAGTGCTCCTTTCTCTAAAGCAGAGTGTGTTTCTTGTAATGCGAGCTAGCGTTTGTTTCCCAGTCCTAAATGGAGTTGAATCCCATGAAGTTTCTGGTACTATGAACAAGAGTTGTTTTCTGGTAAGGAAAGTCACTATTGCGCTGCCATTGCCATAAACAGGACAAATAGCACTGGCGTCTGTTGCCAGCAAGTACAGTGTATTGGACTGAAGAGGATCTACTGTTCTTGTCAGGTTCATAAGCAGACTTGAACTAGATATGGCCGTGTGTATAGGAAGCCCAATTTTTTTTTGTTCTGAGCAAGCTCACTGTTTGGACCCCTTAGGAAATACAGAAGAATAGAAGAGTGCTCTTTTCTCAAAAGCAGACTGTGTTTCTTGTAAGGCGAGCTAGCATTTGTTTCCCAGTCCTAAATGGAGTTGAATCACATGCAGTTTCTGGTCCTATGAGCAAGAGTTGTTTTCTGGTAAGGAAAGTCACTATTGCGCTCCCATTGCCATACTCAGTGCAAATAGCCGTCCCGTCTGTTCCTAGCAAGTACAGTGTATTGGACTGAAGAGGAGCTACTGTTCTTCTCAGTTTCCTAAGCAGAGTTGAACTAGATATGGACCGTGTGTAGGAAGCACAGTTCTTTTGTTCTGAGCAAGCTCATTGTACTGGCCCTATGGGAAACACAGTAGATTAGAAGAGTGTTCTTTTCTCAAAAGCAGAGTGTGTTTCTTGTAAGGGGAGTTAGAGTTTGTTTCCCAGTCCTAAATGTAGTTGAGTCAAATGCAGTTTTTTGTCCTATGATCAAGAGTTGTTTTCTGGTAAGACGAGACACTATTGTGCTCCAATTGCCCTACAAAGTGCAAATAGCACTCGTGTCTGTTCCCAGCAAGTACAGTGTATTGGACTGAAGAGGATCTACTGTTCTTTTTAGTTTCCTAAGCAGATTTGAACTAGATATGGCCCATGTGTGTAGGAAGCACAGTTCTTTTGTTCTGAGCAAGCTCACTGTTTGGACCCCATAGGAAACACAGTAGAGTAGAAGAGTGCCGTTTTCTCAAAAGCAGAGTGTGTTCCATGTAAGGCGAGGTAGCATTTGTTTCCCAGTCCTAAATGGAGTTGAATCACATGCACATTCTGGTCCTACGAGCAAGAGTTTTTTTCTGGTAAGGAAAGTCCCTATTGCGCTTCTATTGCCATATACAGTGCAAATAGCACTCGCGTCTGTTCCTAGCAATTACAGTGTATCAGACTGAAGAGGAGCTACTGTTCTTGTCAGTTTCTTAAGCAGAGTTGAACTTGATATGGCCCGTGTGTAGGAAGCACAGTTCTTTTGTCCTGAGCAAGCTCACTGTTCTGGCCCTATAGGAAACACAGTAGAGTAGATGAGTGCTCTTTTCTCTAAAGCAGAGTGTGTTTCTTGTAAGGCGAGGTAGCGTTTTTTTCCCAGTCCTAAATGAAGTTGAAACACATGCAGTTTCTGGTCCTACGAGCAACAGTTGTTTTATGGTAAGGAAAGTCACTATTGCGCTCCCATTGCCATACACAGTGCAAATAGCACTCGCGTCTGATGCCAGCAGGTACAGTGTATCGGACTGAAGAGGAGCTACTGTTCTTGTCAGTTTCCTAAGCAGAGTTGAACTAGATATGGCCCGTGTGTGTAGGAAGCACAGTTTTTTTGTTCTGAGAAATCTCACCGTTCTGGCACTATGGGAAACACAGTAGAGTAGAAGAGTGCTCTTTTCTCAAAAGCAGAGTGTGTTTTTTCTAAGGCGAGCTAGAGTTTGTTTCCCAGTCCTAAATGGAGTTGAGTCACATGCAGTTTTTTGTCCTATGAGCAAGAGTTGTTTTCTGGTAAGACGAGTCACTATTGTGCTCCCATTGCCATACACAGTGCAAATAGCACTCGAGTCTGTTCCCAGCAAGTACAGTGTATTGGATTGAATAGGATCTACTGTTCTTTTCAGTTTCCTAAGCAGAGGTGAACTATATGGCCCATGTGTGTAGGAAGCACAGTTCTTTTGTTCTGAGCAAGCTCACTGTTCTGACCCCATAGGAAACACAGTAGAGTAGAAGAGTGCTCTCTTCTCAAAAGCAGAGTGTGTTTCTTGTGAGGCAAGCTAGTGTTTGTTTCCTAGTCCTAAATGCAATTGAATCACATGCAGTTTCTGGTTCTACAAACAAGAGATGTTTTCTGGTAAGGAAAGTCACTATTGTGCTCCAATTGCCATTCACAGTGCAAATAGCACTCGCGTCTGTTCCCAGCAAGTACAGTGTTGGACTTAAGACGAGCTACTGTTCTTGTCAGGTTCCTAAGCAGAGGTGAACTAGATATGGCCCATGTGTATAGGAAGCGCAGTTCTTATGATCTGAGCAAGCTCACCGTTCTGGCTCTATAGGAAACACAGTAGAGTAGAAGAGTGCTCTTTTCTCTAAAGCAGAGTGTGTTTCTTGTAAGGCGAGCTAGCGTTAGTTTCCCAGTTTTAAATGGAGTTGAAACACAT
The DNA here is from genome assembly GCF_949786415.1 of Peromyscus eremicus. NCBI lineage: Eukaryota > Metazoa > Chordata > Mammalia > Rodentia > Cricetidae > Peromyscus > Peromyscus eremicus. The sequence continues at coordinate 88,697 of NW_026734525.1, read as the reverse complement.
GCAGTTTCTGGTCCTACGAGCAAGAGTGGTTTTATGGTAAGAATAGTCACTATTGCGCTGCTATTGCCATACACAGGACAAATAGCACTGGCGTCTGTTCCCAGCAAGTACAGTGTATTGGACTAAAGGGGATCTACTGTTCTTGTCAGGTTCCTAAGCAGAGTTGAACTAGATATGGCCCGTGTGTGTAGGAAGCTCAGTTCTTTTGTTCTGAGCAAGCTCACTGTTCGGACCCCAAAGAAAACACAGTAGAGTAGAAGAGTGCTCTTTTCTCAAAAGCAGAGTGTGTTTCTTGTAAGGCGAGCTAGCGCTTGTTTCCCAGTCCTAAATGGAGTTGAGTCACATGCAGTTTTTTGTCCTACGAGCAAGAGTTGTTTTCTGGTAAGACGAGTCACTATTGTGCTCCAATACCATACACAGTGCAAATAGCACTCGCGTCTGTTCCCCGCAAGTACAGTGTATCGGACTGAAGAGGAGCTACTGTTCTTGTCCGTTTCCTAAGCAGAGTTGAACTAGGTATGGCCCGTGTGTAGGAAGTACAGTTCTTTTGTTCTGAGCAAGCTCACTGTTCTGGCCCTATAGGAAACACAAAAGAATAGAAGAGTGCTCTTTTCCCTAAAGCAGAGTGTGTTTCTTGTAAGGCGAGCTAGCTTTTGTTTCCCAGTCCTAAATGGAGTTGAATCACATGCAGTTTCTAGTCCTACAAGCAAGAGTTGTTTTATGGTAAGAAGAGTCACTATTGCGCTGCCATTGCCATACACAGGACAAATAGCACTGGCGTCTGTTCCCAGCAAGTACAGTGTATTGGACTGAAGAGGATCTACTGTTCTTGTCAGGTTCCTAAGCAGAATTGAACTAGATATGGCCGTGTGTGTAGGAAGCACAGTTCTTTTGTTCTGAGCAAGCACACTGTTCGGACCCCATAGGAAACACAGTAGAGTAGAAGAGTGCTCTTTTCTCAGAAGCAGAGTGTGTTTCTTGGAAGTCGAGCTAGCGTTTATTTCCCAGTCCTAAATGGAGTTGAGTCACATGCAGTTTTTTGTCTTACGAGCAAGAGTTGTTTTCTGGTAAGACATGTCACTATTGTGCTCCAATTGCCATACACACTGCAAATAGCACTCGCGTCTGTTCCCCGCAAGTACAGTGTATTGGACGGAAGAGGAGCTACTGTTCTTGTCAGTTTCCTAGGCAGAGTTGAACTAGATATGGCCCGTGTGTGTAGGAAGCACAGTTCTTTTGTTCTGAGCAAGCTCACTGTTCAGACCCCATAGGAAACACAGTAGAGTAGAAGAGTGCTCTTTTCTCAAAAACAGAGTGTGTTTCATGTAAGTTGAGCTAGCATTTGTTTCCCAGTCCTAAATGGAGTTGAATCACATGCAGTTTCTGGTCTTACGAGGAAGAGTTGTTTTCTGGTAAGGAAAGTCACTATTGCACTCCCATTGCCATACACAGTGCAAATAGCACTCGCGTCTGTTCCCAGCAAGTACAGTGTATCAGACTGAAGAGGAGCTACTGTTCTTGTCAGTTTCCTAAGCAGAGTTGAACTAGATATGGTCCGTGTGTAGGAAGCACAGTTCTTTTGTTCTGAGCAAGCTCACTGTTCTGGCCCTATAGGAAACACAGTAGAGTAGAAGAGTGCTCTTTTCTCTAAACAGAGTGTGTTTCTTGTAAGGTGAGCTAGCTTTTGTTTCCCAGTCCTAAATGGAGTTGAATCACATGCAGTTTCTGGTCCTACGAGCAAGAGTTGTTTTCTGGTAAGAAGAGTCACTATTGCGCTGCCATTGCCATACACAGGACTAATAGCACAGGCGTCTGTTCTCAGCAAGTACAGTGTAGTGGACTGAAGAGGATCTACTGTTCTTGTCAGGTTCGTAATCAGAATTGAACTAGATATGGCCGTGTGTGTAGGAAGCACAGTTCTTTTGTTCTGAGGAAGCTCGCTTTTCGGACCTCTTAGGAAACACAGTAGAGTAGAAGAGTTCTCTTTTCTCAAAAGCAGAGTGTGTTTCTTGTAAGGCGAGGTAGCGTTTGTTTCCCAGTACTAAATGGATTTGAGTCACATGCAGATTTTGTCCTACGAGCAAGAGTTGTTTTCTGGTAAGACGAGTCACTATTGTGCTCCAATTGCCATACACAGTGCAAATAGCACTCGCGTCTGTTCCCCGCAAGTACAGTGTATTGGACTGAAGAGGAGCTACTGTTCTTGTCAGTTTCCTAAGCAGAAGTGAACTAGATATGGCCCGTGTGTGTAGGAAGCACAGATCTTTTGTTCTGAGCAAGCTCACTGTTTGGACCCCATAGGAAACACAGTAGAGTAGAAGAGTGCTCTTTTCTCTAAAGCAGAGTGTGTTTCTTGTAAGGCGAGCTAGCGTTTGTTTCTCATTCCTAAATGGAGTGGAATCACATGCAGTTTCTGGTCCTACGAGCAAGAGTTGTTTTCTGGTAAGGAAAGTCACTATTGCGCTCCCATTGCCATACACAGTGCTAATAGCCCTCCCGTCTGTTCCCAGCAAGTACAGTGTATTGGACTGAAAAGGAGCTACTTTTCTTCTCAGTTCCCTAAGCAGAGTTGAACTAGATATGGCCCGTGTTTGTAGGAAGTACAGTTCTTTTTTTCTGAGCAAGCTCACTGTTCTGGCCCTATAGGAAACACAGTAGAGTAGAAGAGTGCTCTTTTCTCAAAAGCAGAGTGTGTTTCTTGTAAGGTAAGCTCGCGTTTTTTTCCCAGTCCTAAATGGAGTTCAATCACATGCAGTTTCTGGTCCTACGAGCAAGAGATGTTTTCTGGTAAGGAAAGTCACTATTGCGCTCCCATTGCCATACACAGTGCCAATAGCCCTCGCGTCAGATCCCAGCACGTACAGTGTATCGGATTGAAGAGGCGCTACTGTTCTTGTCAGTTTCCTAAGCAGAGTTGAACTAGATATGGCCCGTGTGTGTAGGAAGCTCAGTTCTTATGTTCTGAGCAAACTCACTGTTCTGGCCCTTTAGGAAACACAGTAGAGTAGAAGAGTGCTCTTTTCTCTAAAGCAGAGTGTGTTTCTTGTAGGGCAATCTAGCATTTGTTTCCTAGTCCTAAATGGAGTTGAATCACATGCAGTTTCTGGTCCTACGAACAAGAGTTGTTTTCTGGTTAGGAAAGTCACTATTGCGCTCCCATTGCCATACCCAGTGCAAATAGCACTCGCGTCTGTTCCCAGCAAGTACAGTGTTGGACTGAAGAGGAGCTACTGTTCTTGTCAGGTTTCTAAGCAGAGTTGAACTAGATATGGTCCATGCATGTAGGAAGCACAGTTCTTTTGTTCTGAGCAAGCTCACTGTTTGGACCCCATAGGAAACACAGTAGACTAGACGAGTGCTCCTTTCTCTAAAGCAGAGTGTGTTTCTTGTAATGCGAGCTAGTGTTTGTTTCCCAGTCCTAAATGGAGTTGAATCCCATGAAGTTTCTGGTACTATGAGCAAGAGTTGTTTTCTGGTAAGGAAAGTCAGTATTGCGCTGTCATTGCCATAAACAGGACAAATAGCACTGGCGTCTGTTGCCAGCAAGTAGAGTGTATTGGACTGAAGAGGATCTACTGTTCTTGTCAGGTTCATAAGCAGACTTGAACTAGATATGGCCGTGTGTATAGGAAGCACAATTTTTTTTATTCTGAGCAAGCTCACTGTTTGGACCCCATAGGAAACACAGTAGAGTAGAAGAGTGCTCTTTTCTCAAAAGCAGAATGTGTTTCTTGTAAGGCGAGCTAGCGTTTGTTTCCCAGTCCTAAATGGAGTTGAATCACATGCAGTTTCTGTTCCTATGAGCAAGAGTTGTTTTCTGGTAAGGAAAGTCACTATTGCGCTCCCATTGCCATACTCAGTGCAAATAGCAGTCCCGTCTGTTCCTAGCAAGTACAGTGTATTGGACTGAAGAGGAGCTACTGTTCTTCTCAGTTTCCTAAGCAGAGTTGAACTAGATATGGACCGTGTGTAGGAAGCACAGTTCTTTTGTTCTGAGCAAGCTCATTGTTCTGGCCCTATGGGAAACACAGTAGATTAGAAGAGTGTTCTTTTCTCAAAAGCAGAGTGTGTTTCTTGTAAGGGGAGTTAGAGTTTGTTTCCCAGTCCTAAATGTAGTTGAGTCAAATGCAGTTTTTTGTCCTATGAGCAAGAGTTGTTTTCTGGTAAGACGAAACACTATTGTGCTCCAATTGCCCTACAAAGTGCAAATAGCACTCGTGTCTGTTCCCAGCAAGTACAGTGTATTGGACTGAAGAGGATCTACTGTTCTTTTTAGTTTCCTAAGCAGATTTGAACTAGATATGGCCCGTGTGTGTAGGAAGCATAGTTATTATGTTCTGAGCAAGCTCACTGTTCTGGCCCTATAGGAAATACAGTAGAGTAGAAGAGTGCTCTTTTCTCAAAAGCAGAGTGTGTTTCTTGTAAGGCAAGCTGGCGTTTTTTTCCCAGTCCTAAATGGATTTGAATCCCATGCAGTTTCTGGTCCTACGAGCAAGAGTTGTTTTCTGGTAAGGAAAGTCACTATTGCGCTCCCATTGCCATTCACAGTGCAAATAGCACTCGCGTCTGTTCCCAGCAAGTACAGTGTTGGACTGAAGACGAGCTACTGTTCTTGTCAGGTTCCTAAGCAGAGGTGAACTAGATATGGCCCATGTGTATACGAAGCACAGTTCTTTTGTTCTGAGCAAGCTCACCGTTCTGGCTCTATAGGAAACACAGTAGAGTAGAAGAGTGCTCTTTTCTCTAAAGCAGAGTGTGTTTCTTGTAAGGCGAGCTAGCGTTAGTTTCCCAGTCCTAAATGGAGTTGAAACACATGCAGTTTCTGGTCCTACGAGCAAGAGTGGTTTTATGGTAAGAATAGTCACTATTGCGCTGCTATTGCCATATACAGGACAAATAGCACTGGCGTCTGTTCCCAGCAAGTACAGTGTATTGGACTAAAGGGGATCTACTGTTCTTGTCAGGTTCCTAAGCAGAGTTGAACTAGATATGGCCCGTGTGTGTAGGAAGCTCAGTTCTTTTGTTCTGAGTAAGCTCACTGTTCGGACCCCATAGGAAACACAGTAGAGTAGAAGAGTGCTCTTTTCTCAAAAGCAGAGTGTGTTTCTTGTAAGGCGAGCTAGCGCTTGTTTCCCAGTCCTAAATGGAGTTGAGTCACATGCAGTTTTTTGTCCTATGAGCAAGAGTTGTTTTCTGGTAAGACGAGTCACTATTGTGCTCCAATACCATACACAGTGCAAATAGCACTCGCGTCTGTTCCCCGCAAGTACAGTGTATCGGACTGAAGAGGAGCTACTGTTCTTGTCAGTTTCCTAAGCAGAGTTGAACTAGGTATGGCCCGTGTGTAGGAAGCACAGTTCTTTTGTTCTGAGCAAGCTCACTGTTCTGGCCCTATAGGAAACACAATAGAATAGAAGAGTGCTCTTTTCCCTAAAGCAGAGTGTGTTTCTTGTAAGGCGAGCTAGCGTTTGTTTCCCAGTCCTAAATGGAGTTGAATCACATGCAGTTTCTAGTCCTACAAGCAAGAGTTGTTTTATGGTAAGAAGAGTCACTATTGCGCTGCCATTGCCATACACAGGACAAATAGCACTGGCGTCTGTTCCCAGCAAGTACAGTGTATTAGACTGAAGAGGATCTACTGTTCTTGTCAGGTTCCTAAGCAGAATTGAACTACATATGGCCGTGTGTGTAGGAAGCACAGTTCTTTTGTTCTCAGCAAGCTCACTGTTCGGACCCCATAGGAAACACAGTAGAGTAGAAGAGTGCTCTTTTCTCAAAAGCAGAGTGTGTTTCTTGGAAGTCGAGCTAGCGTTTGTTTCCCAGTCCTAAATGGAGTTGAGTCACATGCAGTTTCTTGTCTTACGAGCAAGAGTTGTTTTGTGGTAAGACATGTCACTATTGTGCTCCAATTGCCATACACAGTGCAAATAGCACTCGCGTCTGTTCCCCGCAAGTACAGTGTATTGGACGGAAGAGGAGCTACTGTTCTTGTCAGTTTCCTAGGCAGAGTTGAACTAGATATGGCCCGTGTGTGTAGGAAGCACAGTTCTTTTGTTCTGAGCAAGCTCACTGTTCGGACCCCATAGGAAACACAGTAGAGTAGAAGAGTGCTCTTTTCTCTAAAGCAGAGTGTGTTTCATGTAAGTTGAGCTAGCATTTGTTTCCCAGTCCTAAATGGAGTTGAATCACATGCACTTTCTGGTCTTACGAGGAAGAGTTGTTTTCTGGTAAGGAAAGTCACTATTGCACTCCCATTGCCATACACAGTGCAAATAGCACTCGCGTCTGTTCCCAGCAAGTACAGTGTATCAGACTGAAGAGGAGCTACTGTTCTTGTCAGTTTCCTAAGCAGAGTTGAACTAGATATGGCCCGTGTGTAGGAAGCACAGTTCTTTTGTTCTGAGCAAGCTCACTGTTCTGGCCCTATAGGAAACACAGTAGAGTAGAAGAGTGCTCTTTTCTCTAAAGCAGAGTGTGTTTCTTGTAAGGTGAGCTAGCTTTTGTTTCCCAGTCCTAAATGGAGTTGAATCACATGCAATTTCTGGTCCTACGAGCAAGAGTTTTTTTCTGGTAAGAAGAGTCACTATTGCACTGCCATTGCCATACACAGGACTAATAGCACAGGCGTCTGTTCTCAGCAAGTACAGTGTAGTGGACTGAAGAGGATCTACTGTTCTTGTCAGGTTCCTAAGCAGAATTGAACTTGATATGGCCGTGTGTGTAGGAAACACAGTTCTTTTGTTCTGAGCAAGCTCACTGTTCGGACCCCATAGGAAACAACAGTAGAGTAGAAGAGTGCTCTTTTCTCAAAAGCAGAGTGTGTTTCTTGGAAGTCGAGCTAGCGTTTGTTTCCCAGTCCTAAATGGAGTTGAGTCACATGCAGTTTCTTGTCTTACGAGCAAGAGTTGTTTTGTGGTAAGACATGTCACTATTGTGCTCCAATTGCCATACACAGTGCAAATAGCACTCGCGTCTGTTCCCCGCAAGTACAGTGTATTGGACGGAAGAGGAGCTACTGTTCTTGTCAGTTTCCTAGGCAGAGTTGAACTAGATATGGCCCGTGTGTGTAGGAAGCACAGTTCTTTTGTTCTGAGCAAGCTCACTGTTCGGACCCCATAGGAAACACAGTAGAGTAGAAGAGTGCTCTTTTCTCAAAAACAGAGTGTGTTTCATGTAAGATGAGCTAGCATTTGTTTCCCAGTCCTAAATGGAGTTGAATCACATGCAGTTTCTGGTCTTACGAGCAAGAGTTGTTTTCTGGTAAGGAAAGTCACTATTGCACTCCCATTGCCATACACAGTGCAAATAGCACTCGCGTCTGTTCCCAGCAAGTACAGTGTATCAGACTGAAGAGGAGCTACTGTTCTTGTCAGTTTCCTAAGCAGAGTTGAACTAGATATGGCCCGTGTGTAGGAAGCACAGTTCTTTTGTTCTGAGCAAGCTCACTGTTCTGGCCCTATAGGAAACACAGTAGAGTAGAAGAGTGCTCTTTTCTCTAAACAGAGTGTGTTTCTTGTAAGGTGAGCTAGCTTTTGTTTCCCAGTCCTAAATGGAGTTGAATCACATGCAATTTCTGGTCCTACGAGCAAGAGTTTTTTTCTGGTAAGAAGAGTCACTATTGCGCTGCCATTGCCATACACAGGACTAATAGCACAGGCGTCTGTTCTCAGCAAGTACAGTGTAGTGGACTGAAGAGGATCTACTGTTCTTGTCAGGTTCCTAAGCAGAATTGAACTAGATATGGCCGTGTGTGTAGGAAACACAGTTCTTTTGTTCTGAGGAAGCTCGCTTTTCGGACCCCTTAGGAAACACAGTAGAGTAGAAGAGTGCTCTTTTCTCAAAAGCAGAGTGTGTTTCTTCTAAGGCGAGGTAGCGTTTGTTTCCCAGTACTAAATGGATTTGAGTCACATGCAGATTTTGTCCTACGAGCAAGAGTTGTTTTCTGGTAAGACGAGTCACTATTGTGCTCCAATTGCCATACACAGTGCAAATAGCACTCGCGTCTGTTCCCTGCAAGTACAGTGTATTGGAAGGAAGAGGAGCTATTGTTCTTGTCAGTTTCCTAAGCAGAGTTGAACTAGATATGGCCCATGTGTGTAGGAAACACAGTTCTTTTGTTCTGAGCAAGCTCACTGTTTGGACCCCATAGGAAACACAGTAGACTAGAAGAGTGCTCTTTTCTCAAAAGCAGAGTGTGTTTCATGTAAGTCGAGCTAGCATTTGTTTCCCAGTCCTAAATGGAGTTGAATCACATGCAGTTTCTGGTCTTACGAGCAAGAGTTGTTTTCTGGTAAGGAATGTCACTATTGCGCTCCCATTGCCATACACAGTGCAAATAGCACTCGCGTCTGTTCCCAGCAAGTACAGTGTATCGGACTGAAGAGGTGCTACTGTTCTTGTCAGTTTCCTAAGCAGAGTTGAACTAGATATGGCCCGTGTGTAGGAAGCACAGTTCTTTTGTTCTGAGCAAGCTCACTGTTCTGGCCCTATAGGAAACACAGTAGAGTAGAAGAGTGCTCTTTTCTCTAAAGCAGAGTGTTTTTCTTGTAAGGTGAGACAGGTTTTGTTTCCCAGTCTAAATGGAGTTGAATCACATGCAGTTTCTGGTCCTACAAGCAAGAGTTGTTTTCTGGTAAGAAGAGTCACTATTGTGCTGCCATTGCCATACACAGGACAAATAGCACTGACGTCTGTTCCCAGCAAGTACAGTGTATTGGACTATAGAGGATCTACTGTTCTTGTCAGGTTCCTAAGCAGAATTGAACTAGATATGGCCGTGTGTGTAGGAATCACAGTTCTTTTGTTCTGAGCAAGCTCACTGTTCTGGCCCTATAGGAAACACAGTAGAGTAGAAGAGTGCTCTTTTCTCAAAAGCAGAGTGTGTTTCTTGTAAGGCGAGCTAGCGCTTGTTTCCCAGTCCTAAATGGAGTTGAGTCACATGCAGTTTTTTTTCCTACGAGCAAGAGTTGTTTTCTGGTAAGACGAGTCACTATTGTGCTCCAATACCATACACAGTGCAAATAGCACTCGCGTCTGTTCCCCGCAAGTACAGTGTATTGGACTGAAGAGGAGCTACTGTTCTTGTCAGTTTCCTAAGCAGAAGTGAACTAGATATGGCCCGTGTGTGTAGGAAGCACAGATCATTTGTTCTGAGCAAGCTCACTGTTTGGACCCCATAGGAAACACAGTAGAGTAGAAGAGTGCTCTTTTCTCTAAAGCAGAGTGTGTTTCTTGTAAGGCGAGCTAGCATTTGTTTCTCATTCCTAAATGGAGTGGAATCACATGCAGTTTCTGGTCCTACGAGCAAGAGTTGTTTTCTGGTAAGGAAAGTAACTATTGCGCTCCCATTGCCATACACAGTGCAAATAGCCCTCCCGTCTGTTCCCAGCAAGTACAGTGTATTGGACTGAAAAGGAGCTACTTTTCTTCTCAGTTCCCTAAGCAGAGTTTAACTAGATATGGCCCGTGTTTGTAGGAAGTACAGTTCTTTTTTTCTGAGCAAGCTCACTGTTCTGGCCCTATAGGAAACACAGTAGAGTAGAAGAGTGCTCTTTTCTCAAAAGCAGAGTGTGTTTCTTGTAAGGTAAGCTCGCGTTTTTTTCCCAGTCCTAAATGGAGTTCAATCACATGCAGTTTCTGGTCCTATGAGCAAGAGATGTTTTCTGGTAAGGAAAGTCACTATTGCGCTCCCATTGCCATACACAGTGCAAATAGCACTCGCGTCTGATCCCAGCACGTACAGTGTATCAGATTGAAGAGGAGCTACTGTTCTTGTCAGTTTCCTAAGCAGAGTTGAACTAGATATGGCCCGTGTGTGTAGGAAGCTCAGTTCTTATGTTCTGAGCAAGCTCACAGTTCTGGCCCTTTAGGAAACACAGTAGAGTAGAAGAGTGCTCTTTTCTCTAAAGCAGAGTGTGTTTCTTGTAGGGCAATCTAGCGTTTGTTTCCTAGTCCTAAATGGAGTTGAATCACATGCAGTTTCTGGTCCTACGAACAAGAGTTGTTTTCTGGTTAGGAAAGTCACTATTGCGCTCCCATTGCCATACACAGTGCAAATAGCACTCGCGTCTGTTCCCAGCAAGTACAGTGTTGGACTGAAGAGGAGCTACTGTTCTTGTCAGGTTTCTAAGCAGAGTTGAACTAGATATGGTCCGTGCGTGTAGGAAGCACAGTTCTTTTGTTCTGAGCAAGCTCACTGTTTGGACCCCATAGGAAACACAGTAGACTAGAAGAGTGCTCCTTTCTCTAAAGCAGAGTGTGTTTCTTGTGATGCGAGCTAGCGTTTGTTTCCCAGTCCTAAATGGAGTTGAATCCCATGAAGTTTCTGGTACTATGAGCAAGAGTTGTTTTCTGGTAAGGAAAGTCACTATTGTGCTGCCATTGCCATAAACAGGACAAATAGCACTGGCGTATGTTGCCAGCAAGTACAGTGTATTGGACTGAAGAGGATCTACTGTTCTTGTCAGGTTCATAAGCAGACTTGAACTAGATATGGCCGTGTGTATAGGAAGCACAATTTTTTTTGTTCTGAGCAAGCTCACTGTTTGGACCCCATAGGAAACACAGAAGAGTAGAAGAGTGCTCTTTTCTCAAAAGCAGACTGTGTTTCTTGTAAGGCGAGCTAGCGTTTGTTTCCCAGTCCTAAATGGAGTTGAATCACATGCAGTTTCTGGTCCTATGAGCAAGAGTTGTTTTCTGGTAAGGAAAGTCACTATTGCGCTCCCATTGCCATACTCAGTGCAAATAGCAGTCCCGTCTGTTCCTAGCAAGTACAGTGTATTGGACTGAAGAGGAGCTACTGTTCTTCTCAGTTTCCTAAGCAGAGTTGAACTAGATATGGACCGTGTGTAGGAAGCACAGTTCTTTTGTTCTGAGCAAGCTCATTGTTCTGGCCCTATGGGAAACACAGTAGATTAGAAGAGTGTTCTTTTCTCAAAAGCAGAGTGTGTTTCTTGTAAGGGGAGTTAGAGTTTGTTTCCCAGTCCTAAATGTAGTTGAGTCAAATGCAGTTTTTTGTCCTATGAGCAAGAGTTGTTTTCTGGTAAGACGAGACACTATTGTGCTCCAATTGCCCTACAAAGTGCAAATAGCACTCGTGTCTGTTCCCAGCAAGTACAGTGTATTGGACTGAAGAGGATCTACTGTTCTTTTTAGTTTCCGAAGCAGATTTGAACTAGATATGGCCCATGTGTGTAGGAAGCACAGTTCTTTTGTTCTGAGCAAGCTCACTGTTTGGACCCCATAGGAAACACAGTAGAGTAGAAGAGTGCCGTTTTCTCAAAAGCAGAGTGTGTTCCATGTAAGGCGAGGTAGCATTTGTTTCCCAGTCCTAAATGCAGTTGAATCACATGCACATTCTGGTCCTACGAGCAAGAGTTGTTTTCTGGTAAGGAAAGTCCCTATTGCGCTCCCATTGCCATATACAGTGCAAATAGCACTCGCGTCTGTTCCCAGCAAGTACAGTGTATCAGACTGAAGAGGAGCTACTGTTCTTGTCAGTTTTTTAAGCAGAGTTGAACTTGATTCGGCCCATGTGTAGGAAGCACAGTTCTTTTGTCCTGAGCAAGCTCACTGTTCTGGCCCTATAGGAAACACAGTAGAGTAGAAGAGTGCTCTTTTCTCTAAAGCAGAGTGTGTTTCCTGTAAGGCGAGGTAGCGTTTGTTTCCCAGTCCTAAATGAAGTTGAAACACATGCACTTTCTGGTCCTACGAGCAACAGATGTTTTATGGTAAGAATAGTCACTATTGCGCTGCCATTGCCATACACAGGACAAATAGCACTGGCGTCTGTTCCTAGCAAGTTCAGTGTATTGGTCTAAAGGGGATCTACTGTTCTTGTCAGGTTCCTAAGCAGAGTTGAACTAGATATGGCCCGTGTGTGTAGGAAGCATAGTTATTATGTTCTGAGCAAGCTCACTGTTCTGGCCCTGTAGGAAATACAGTAGAGTAGAAGAGTGCTCTTTTCTCAAAAGCAGAGTGTGTTTCTTGTAAGGCAAGCTAGCGTTTTTTTCCCAGTCCTAAATGGAGTTGAATCCCATGCAGTTTCTGGTCCTACGAGCAAGAGTTGTTTTCTGGTAAGGAAAGTCACTATTGCGCTCCCATTGCCATACACAGTGCAAATAGCACTCGCGTCTGATGCCAGCAGGTACAGTGTATCGGACTGAAGAGGAGCTACTGTTCTTGTCAGTTTCCTAAGCAGAGTTGAACTAGATATGGCCCGTGTGTGTAGGAAGCACAGTTTTTTTGTTCTGAGAAATCTCACCGTTCTGGCCCTATGGGAAACACAGTAGAGTAGAAGAGTGCTCTTTTCTCAAAAGCAGAGTGTGTTTCTTGTAAGGCGAGCTAGAGTTTGTTTCCCAGTCCTAAATGGAGTTGAGTCACATGCAGTTTTTTGTCCTATGAGCAAGAGTTGTTTTCTGGTAAGACGATTCACTATTGTGCTCCCATTGCCATACACAGTGCAAATAGCACTCGAGTCTGTTCCCAGCAAGTACAGTGTATTGGACTGAATAGGATCTACTGTTCTTTTCAGTTTCCTAAGCAGAGGTGAACTATATGGCCCATGTGTGTAGGAAGCACAGTTCTTTTGTTCTGAGCAAGCTCACTGTTCTGACCCCTTAGGAAACACAGTAGAGTAGAATAGTTCTCTCTTCTCAAAAGCAGAGTGTGTTTCTTGTGAGGCAAGCTAGTGTTTGTTTCCTAGTCCTAAATGCAATTGAATCACATGCAGTTTCTGGTTCTACAAACAAGAGTTGTTTTCTGGTAAGGAAAGTAACTATTGCGCTCCCATTGCCATTCACAGTGCAAATAGCACTCGCGTCTGTTCCCAGCAAGTACAGTGTTGGACTGAAGACGAGCTACTGTTCTTGTCAGGTTCCTAAGCAGATTTGAACTAGATATTGCCCGTCTGTGTAGGAAGCACAGTTATTGTGTTCTGAGCAAGCTCACTGTTCGGACCCCATAGGAAACACAGTAGAGTAGAAGAGTGCTCTTTTCTCTAAAGCAGAGTGTGTTTCTTGTAAGGCGAGCTAGCGTTAGTTTCCCAGTCCTAAATGGAGTTGAAACACATGCAGTTTCTGGTCCTATGAGCAAGAGTTGTTTTATGGTAAGAATAGTCACTATTGTGCTGCTATTGCCATACACAGGACAAATAGCACTGGCGTCTGTTCCCAGCAAGTACAGTGTATTGGACTAAAGGGGATCTACTGTTCTTGTCAGGTTCTTAAGCAGAGTTGAACTAGATATGGCCCGTGTGTGTAGGAAGCACAGTTCTTTTGTTCTGAGCAAGCTCACTGTTCGGACCCCATAGGAAACACAGTAGAGTAGAAGAGTGCTCTTTTCTCAAAAGCAGAGTGTTTTTCATGTAAGGCGAGGTAGCGTTTGTTTCCCAGTCCTAAATGGAGTTGAATCACATGCAGTTTCTGGTCTTATGAGCAAGAGTTGTGTTCTGGTAAGGAATGTCACTATTGCACTCCCATTGCCATACACAGTGCAAATAGCACTGGCGTCTGTTCCCAGCAAGTACAGTGTATCGGACTGAAGATGAGCTACTGTTCTTGTCAGTTTCCTAAGCAGAGTTGAACTAGATATGGCCCGTGTGCGTAGGAAGCTCAGTTCTTATGTTCTGAGCAAGCTCACTGTTCTGGCCCTATAGGAAACACAGTAGAGTAGAAGAGTGTTCTTTTCTCAAAAGCCGACTGTGTTTCTTGTAAGGCGAGCTGGCGTTTGTTTCCTAGTCCTAAATGGAGTTGATTCGCATGCAGTTTCTGGTCCTAGAAGCAAGAGTTGTTTTCTGGTAAGGAAAGTCACTATTGTGCTCCAATTGCCATTCACAGTGCAAATAGCACTCGCGTCTGTTCCCAGCAAGTACAGTGTTGGACTGAAGACGAGCTACTGTTCTTGTCAGGTTCCTAAGCAGAGGTGAACTAGATATGGCCCATGTGTATAGGAAGCACAGTTCTTTTGTTCTGAGCAAGCTCACCGTTCTGGCTCTATAGGAAACACAGTAGAGTAGAAGAGTGCTCTTTTCTCTAAAGCAGAGTGTGTTTCTTGTAAGGCGAGCTAGCGTTAGTTTCCCAGTCCTAAATGGAGTTGAAACACATGCAGTTTCTGGTCCTACGAGCAAGAGTTGTTTTATGGTAAGAATAGTCACTATTGCGCTGCTATTGCCATATACAGGACAAATAGCACTGGCGTCTGTTCCCAGCAAGTACAGTGTATTGGACTAAAGGGGATCTACTGTTCTTGTCAGGTTCCTAAGCAGAGTTGAACTAGATATGGCCCGTGTGTGTAGGAAGCTCAGTTCTTTTGTTCTGAGCAAGCTCACTGTTCGGACCCCATAGGAAACACAGTAGAGTAGAAGAGTGCTCTTTTCTCAAAAGCAGAGTGTGTTTCTTGTAAGGCGAGCTAGCGCTTGTTTCCCAGTCCTAAATGGAGTTGAGTCACATGCAGTTTTTTGTCCTATGAGCAAGAGTTGTTTTCTGGTAAGACGAGTCACTATTGTGCTCCAATACCATACACAGTGCAAATAGCACTCGCGTCTGTTCCCCGCAAGTACAGTGTATCGGACTGAAGAGGAGCTACTGTTCTTGTCAGTTTCCTAAGCAGAGTTGAACTAGGTATGGCCCGTGTGTAGGAAGCACAGTTCTTTTGTTCTGAGCAAGCTCACTGTTCTGGCCCTATAGGAAACACAATAGAATAGAAGAGTGCTCTTTTCCCTAAAGCAGAGTGTGTTTCTTGTAAGGCGAGCTAGCGTTTGTTTCCCAGTCCTAAATGGAGTTGAATCACATGCAGTTTCTAGTCCTACAAGCAAGAGTTGTTTTATGGTAAGAAGAGTCACTATTGCGCTGCCATTGCCATACACAGGACAAATAGCACTGGCGTCTGTTCCCAGCAAGTACAGTGTATTGGACTGAAGAGGATCTACTGTTCTTGTCAGGTTCCTAAGCAGAATTGAACTAGATATGGCCGTGTGTGTAGGAAGCACAGTTCTTTTTTTCTGAGCAAGCTCACTGTTTGGACCCCATAGGAAACACAGTAGAGTAGAAGAGTGCTCTTTTCTCAAAAGCAGAGTGTGTTTCTTGGAAGTCGAGCTAGCATTTGTTTCCCAGTCCTAAATGGAGTTGAGTCACATGCAGTTTCTTGTCTTACGAGCAAGAGTTGTTTTGTGGTAAGACATGTCACTATTGTGCTCCAATTGCCATACACACTGCAAATAGCACTCGCGTCTGTTCCCCGCAAGTACAGTGTATTGGACGGAAGAGGAGCTACTGTTCTTGTCAGTTTCCTAGGCAGAGTTGAACTAGATATGGCCCGTGTGTGTAGGAAGCACAGTTCTTTTGTTCTGAGCAAGCTCACTGTTCGGACCCCATAGGAAACACAGTAGAGTAGAAGAGTGCTCTTTTCTCAAAAACAGAGTGTGTTTCATGTAAGTTGAGCTAGCATTTGTTTCCCAGTCCTAAATGGAGTTGAATAACATGCAGTTTCTGGTCTTACGAGCAAGAGTTGTTTTCTGGTCAGGAAAGTCACTATTGCACTCCCATTGCCATACACAATGCAAATAGCACTCGCGTCTGTTCCCAGCAAGTACAGTGTATCAGACTGAAGAGGAGCTACTGTTCTTGTCAGTTTCCTAAGCAGAGTTGAACTAGATATGGCCCGTGTGTAGGAAGCACAGTTCTTTTGTTCTGAGCAAGCTCACTGTTCTTTCCCTATAGGAAACACAGTAGAGTAGAAGAGTGCTCTTTTCTCTAAAGCAGAGTGTGTTTCTTGTAAGGTGAGCTAGCTTTTGTTTCCCAGTCCTAAAGGGAGTTGAATCACATGCAGTTTCTGGTCCTACGAGCAAGAGTTTTTTTCTGGTAAGAAGAGTCACTATTGCGCTGCCATTGCCATACACAGGACTAATAGCACAGGCGTCTGTTCTCAGCAAGTACAGTGTAGTGGACTGAAGAGGATCTACTGTTCTTGTCAGGTTCCTAAGCAGAATTGAACTAGATATGGCCGTGTGTGTAGGAAACACAGTTCTTTTGTTCTGAGGAAGCTCGCTTTTCGGACCCCTTAGGAAACACAGTAGAGTAGAAGAGTGCTCTTTTCTCAAAAGCAGAGTGTGTTTCTTCTAAGGCGAGGTAGCGTTTGTTTCCCAGTACTAAATGGATTTGAGTCACATGCAGATTTTGTCCTACGAGCAAGAGTTGTTTTCTGGTAAGACGAGTCACTATTGTGCTCCAATTGCCATACACAGTGCAAATAGCACTCGCGTCTGTTCCCTGCAAGTACAGTGTATTGGAAGGAAGAGGAGCTATTGTTCTTGTCAGTTTCCTAAGCAGAGTTGAACTAGATATGGCCCATGTGTGTAGGAAGCACAGTTCTTTTTTTCTGAGCAAGCTCACTGTTCGGACCCCATAGGAAACACAGTAGAGAAGAAGAGTGCTCTTTTCTCAAAAGCAGAGTGTGTTTCATGTAAGTCGAGCTAGCCTTTGTTTCCCAGTCCTAAATGGAGTTGAATCACATGCAGTTTCTGGTCTTACGAGCAAGAGTTGTTTTCTGGTAAGGAAAGTCACTATTGCGCTCCCATTGCCATACACAGTGCAAATAGCACTCGCGTCTGATCCCAGCACGTACAGTGTATCGGATTGAAGAGGAGCTACTGTTCTTGTCAGTTTCCTAAGCAGAGTTGAACTAGATATGGCCCGTGTGTGTAGGAAGCTCAGTTCTTATGTTCTGAGCAAGCTCACAGTTCTGGCCCTTTAGGAAACACAGTAGAGTAGAAAAGTGCTCTTTTCTCTAAAGCAGAGTGTGTTTCTTGTAGGGCAATCTAGCGTTTGTTTCCTAGTCCTAAATGGAGTTGAATCACATGCAGTTTCTGGTCCTACGAACAAGAGTTGTTTTCTCGTAAGGAAAGTCACTATTGCGCTCCCATTGCCATACTCAGTGCAAATAGCAGTCCCGTCTGTTCCTAGCAAGTACAGTGTATTGGACTGAAGAGGAGCTACTGTTCTTCTCAGTTTCCTAAGCAGAGTTGAACTAGATATGGACCGTGTGTAGGAAGCACAGTTCTTTTGTTCTGAGCAAGCTCATTGTTCTGGCCCTATGGGAAACACAGTAGATTAGAAGAGTGTTCTTTTCTCAAAAGCAGAGTGTGTTTCTTCTAAGGGGAGTTACAGTTTGTTTCCCAGTCCTAAATGTAGTTGAGTCAAATGCAGTTTTTTGTCCTATGAGCAAGAGTTGTTTTCTGGTAAGACGAGACACTATTGTGCTCCAATTGCCCTACAAAGTGCAAATAGCACTCGTGTCTGTTCCCAGCAAGTACAGTGTATTGGACTGAAGAGGATCTACTGTTCTTTTTAGTTTCCTAAGCAGATTTGAACTAGATATGGCCCATGTGTGTAGGAAGCACAGTTCTTTTGTTCTGAGCAAGCTCACTGTTTGGACCCCATAGGAAACACAGTAGAGTAGAAGAGTGCCCTTTTCTCAAAAGCAGAGTGTGTTCCATGTAACGCGAGGTAGCATTTTTTTCCCAGTCCTAAATGCAGTTGAATCACATGCACATTCTGGTCCTACGAGCAAGAGTTGTTTTCTGGTAAGGAAAGTCCCTATTGCGCTCCCATTGCCATATACAGTGCAAATAGCACTCGCGTCTGTTCCCAGCAAGGACAGTGTATCAGACTGAAGAGGAGCTACTGTTCTTGTCAGTTTCTTAAGCAGAGTTGAACTTGATATGGCCCATGTGTAGGAAGCACAGTTCTTTTGTCCTGAGCAAGCTCACTGTTCTGGCCCTATAGGAAACACAGTAGAGTAGAAGAGTGCTCTTTTCTCTAAAGCAGAGTGTGTTTCTTGTAAGGCGAGGTAGCGTTTGTTTCCCAGTCCTAAATGAAGTTGAAACACATGCACTTTCTGGTCCTACGAGCAACAGATGTTTTATGGTAAGAATAGTCACTATTGCGCTGCCATTGCCATACACAGGACAAATAGCACTGGCGTCTGTTCCTAGCAAGTTCAGTGTATTGGACTAAAGGGGATCTACTGTTCTTGTCAGATTCCTAAGCAGAGTTGAACTAGATATGGCCCGTGTGTGTAGGAAGCATAGTTATTATGTTCTGAGCAAGCTCACTGTTCTGGCCCTATAGGAAATACAGTAGAGTAGAAGAGTGCTCTTTTCTCAAAAGCAGAGTGTGTTTCTTGTAAGGCAAGCTGGCGTTTTTTTCCCAGTCCTAAATGGAGTTGAATCCCATGTAGTTTCTGGTCCTACGAGCAAGAGTTGTTTTCTGGTAAGGAAAGTCACTATTGCGCTCCCATTGCCATACACAGTGCAAATAGCACTCGCGTCTGATGCCAGCAGGTACAGTGTATCGGACTGAAGAGGAGCTACTGTTCTTGTCAGTTTCCTAAGCAGAGTTGAACTAGATATGGCCCGTGTGTGTAGGAAGCACAGTTTTTTTGTTCTGAGAAATCTCACCGTTCTGGCCCTATGGGAAACACAGTAGAGTAGAAGAGTGCTCTTTTCTCAAAAGCAGAGTGTGTTTCTTGTAAGGCGAGCTAGAGTTTGTTTCCCAGTCCTAAATGGAGTTGAGTCACATGCAGTTTTTTGTCCTATGAGCAAGAGTTGTTTTCTGGTAAGACGATTCACTGTTGTGCTCCCATTGCCATACACAGTGCAAATAGCACTCGAGTCTGTTCCCAGCAAGTACAGTGTATTGGACTGAATAGGATCTACTGTTCTTTTCAGTTTCCTAAGCAGAGGTGAACTATATGGCCCATGTGTGTAGGAAGCACAGTTCTTTTGTTCTGAGCAAGCTCACTGTTCTGACCCCATAGGAAACACAGTAGAGTAGAATAGTTCTCTCTTCTCAAAAGCAGAGTGTGTTTCTTGTGAGGCAAGCTAGTGTTTGTTTCCTAGTCCTAAATGCAATTGAATCACATGCAGTTTCTGGTTCTACAAACAAGAGTTGTTTTCTGGTAAGGAAAGTAACTATTGCGCTCCCATTGCCATTCACAGTGCAAATAGCACTCGCGTCTGTTCCCAGCAAGTACAGTGTTGGACTGAAGACGAGCTACTGTTCTTGTCAGGTTCCTAAGCAGAGGTGAACTAGATATGGCCCATGTGTATAGGTAGCACAGTTCTTTTGTTCTGAGCAAGCTCACCGTTCTGGCTCTATAGGAAACACAGTAGAGTAGAAGAGTGCTCTTTTCTCTAAAGCAGAGTGTGTTTCTTGTAAGGCGAGCTAGCGTTAGTTTCCCAGTCCTAAATGGAGTTGAAACACATGCAGTTTCTGGTCTTTTGAGCAAGAGTTGTTTTATGGTAAGAATAGTCACTATTGTGCTGCTATTGCCGTACACAGGACAAATAGCACTGGCATCTGTTCCCAGCAAGTACAGTGTATTGGACTAAAGGGGATCTACTGTTCTTGTCAGGTTCCTAAGCAGAGTTGAACTAGATATGGCCCGTGTGTGTAGGAAGCTCAGTTCTTTTGTTCTGAGCAAGCTCACTGTTCGGACCCCATAGGAAACACAGAAGAGTAGAAGAGTGCTCTTTTCTCAAAAGCAGAGTGTGTTTCATGTAAGGCGAGGTAGCGTTTGTTTCCCAGTCCTAAATGGAGTTGAATCACATGCAGTTTCTGGTCTTATGAGCAAGAGTTGTGTTCTGGTAAGGAATGTCACTATTGCACTCCCATTGCCATACACAGTGCAAATAGCACTGGCGTCTGTTCCCAGCAAGTACAGTGTATCGGACTGAAGATGAGGTACTGTTCTTGTCAGTTTCCTAAGCACAGTTGAACTAGATATGGCCCGTGTGCGTAGGAAGCTCAGTTCTTATGTTCTGAGCAAGCTCACTGTTCTGGCCCTATAGGAAACACAGTAGAGTAGAAGAGTGCTCTTTTCTCTAAAGCAGAGTGTGTTTCTTGTAGGGCAATCTAGCGTTTGTTTCCTAGTCCTAAATGGAGTTGAATCACATGCAGTTTCTGGTCCTACGAACAAGAGTTGTTTTCTCGTAAGGAAAGTCACTATTGCGCTCCCATTGCCATACTCAGTGCAAATAGCAGTCCCGTCTGTTCCTAGCAAGTACAGTGTATTGGACTGAAGAGGAGCTACTGTTCTTCTCAGTTTCCTAAGCAGAGTTGAACTAGATATGGACCGTGTGTAGGAAGCACAGTTCTTTTGTTCTGAGCAAGCTCATTGTTCTGGCCCTATGGGAAACACAGTAGATTAGAAGAGTGTTCTTTTCTCAAAAGCAGAGTGTGTTTCTTCTAAGGGGAGTTACTGTTTGTTTCCCAGTCCTAAATGTAGTTGAGTCAAATGCAGTTTTTTGTCCTATGAGCAAGAGTTGTTTTCTGGTAAGACGAGACACTATTGTGCTCCAATTGCCCTACAAAGTGCAAATAGCACTCGTGTCTGTTCCCAGCAAGTACAGTGTATTGGACTGAAGAGGATCTACTGTTCTTTTTAGTTTCCTAAGCAGATTTGAACTAGATATGGCCCATGTGTGTAGGAAGCACAGTTCTTTTGTTCTGAGCAAGCTCACTGTTTGGACCCCATAGGAAACACAGTAGAGTAGAAGAGTGCCTTTTTCTCAAAAGCAGAGTGTGTTCCATGTAAGGCGAGGTAGCATTTTTTTCCCAGTCCTAAATGGAGTTGAATCACATGCACATTCTGGTCCTACGAGCAAGAGTTGTTTTCTGGTAAGGAAAGTCCCTATTGCGCTCCCATTGCCATATACAGTGCAAATAGCACTCGCGTCTGTTCCCAGCAAGTACAGTGTATCAGACTGAAGAGGAGCTACTGTTCTTGTCAGTTTCTTAAGCAGAGTTGAACTTGATATGGTCCATGTGTAGGAAGCACAGTTCTTTTGTCCTGAGCAAGCTCACTGTTCTGGCCCTATAGGAAACACAGTAGAGTAGAAGAGTGCTCTTTTCTCTAAAGCAGAGTGTGTTTCTTGTAAGGCGAGGTAGCGTTTGTTTCCCAGTCCTAAATGAGTTGAAACACATGCACTTTCTGGTCCTACAAGCAACAGATGTTTTATGGTAAGAATAGTCACTATTGCGCTGCCATTGCCATACACAGGACAAATAGCACTGGCGTCTGTTCCTAGCAAGTTCAGTGTATTGGACTAAAGGGGATCTACTGTTCTTGTCAGGTTCCTAAGCAGAGTTGAACTAGATATGGCCCGTGTGTGTAGGAAGCATAGTTATTATGTTCTGAGCAAGCTCACTGTTCTGGCCCTATAGGAAATACAGTAGAGTAGAAGAGTGCTCTTTTCTCAAAAGCAGAGTGTGTTTCTTGTAAGGCAAGCTGGCGTTTTTTTCCCAGTCCTAAATGGAGTTGAATCCCATGTAGTTTCTGGTCCTACGAGCAAGAGTTGTTTTCTGGTAAGGAAAGTCACTATTGCGCTCCCATTGCCATACACAGTGCAAATAGCACTCGCGTCTGATGCCAGCAGGTACAGTGTATCGGACTGAAGAGGAGCTACTGTTCTTGTCAGTTTCCTAAGCAGAGTTGAACTAGATATGGCCCGTGTGTGTAGGAAGCACAGTTTTTTTGTTCTGAGAAATCTCACCGTTCTGGCCCTATGGGAAACACAGTAGAGTAGAAGAGTGCTCTTTTCTCAAAAGCAGAGTGTGTTTCTTGTAAGGCGAGCTAGAGTTTGTTTCCCAGTCCTAAATGGAGTTGAGTCACATGCAGTTTTTTGTCCTATGAGCAAGAGTTGTTTTCTGGTAAGACGATTCACTGTTGTGCTCCCATTGCCATACACAGTGCAAATAGCACTCGAGTCTGTTCCCAGCAAGTACAGTGTATTGGACTGAATAGGATCTACTGTTCTTTTCAGTTTCCTAAGCAGAGGTGAACTATATGGCCCATGTGTGTAGGAAGCACAGTTCTTTTGTTCTGAGCAAGCTCACTGTTCTGACCCCATAGGAAACACAGTAGAGTAGAATAGTTCTCTCTTCTCAAAAGCAGAGTGTGTTTCTTGTGAGGCAAGCTAGTGTTTGTTTCCTAGTCCTAAATGCAATTGAATCACATGCAGTTTCTGGTTCTACAAACAAGAGTTGTTTTCTGGTAAGGAAAGTAACTATTGCGCTCCCATTGCCATTCACAGTGCAAATAGCACTCGCGTCTGTTCCCAGCAAGTACAGTGTTGGACTGAAGACGAGCTACTGTTCTTGTCAGGTTCCTAAGCAGAGGTGAACTAGATATGGCCCATGTGTATAGGTAGCACAGTTCTTTTGTTCTGAGCAAGCTCACCGTTCTGGCTCTATAGGAAACACAGTAGAGTAGAAGAGTGCTCTTTTCTCTAAAGCAGAGTGTGTTTCTTGTAAGGCGAGCTAGCGTTAGTTTCCCAGTCCTAAATGGAGTTGAAACACATGCAGTTTCTGGTCTTTTGAGCAAGAGTTGTTTTATGGTAAGAATAGTCACTATTGTGCTGCTATTGCCGTACACAGGACAAATAGCACTGGCATCTGTTCCCAGCAAGTACAGTGTATTGGACTAAAGGGGATCTACTGTTCTTGTCAGGTTCCTAAGCAGAGTTGAACTAGATATGGCCCGTGTGTGTAGGAAGCTCAGTTCTTTTGTTCTGAGCAAGCTCACTGTTCGGACCCCATAGGAAACACAGAAGAGTAGAAGAGTGCTCTTTTCTCAAAAGCAGAGTGTGTTTCATGTAAGGCGAGGTAGCGTTTGTTTCCCAGTCCTAAATGGAGTTGAATCACATGCAGTTTCTGGTCTTATGAGCAAGAGTTGTGTTCTGGTAAGGAATGTCACTATTGCACTCCCATTGCCATACACAGTGCAAATAGCACTGGCGTCTGTTCCCAGCAAGTACAGTGTATCGGACTGAAGATGAGGTACTGTTCTTGTCAGTTTCCTAAGCACAGTTGAACTAGATATGGCCCGTGTGCGTAGGAAGCTCAGTTCTTATGTTCTGAGCAAGCTCACTGTTCTGGCCCTATAGGAAACACAGTAGAGTAGAAGAGTGCTCTTTTCTCTAAAGCAGAGTGTGTTTCTTGTAGGGCAATCTAGCGTTTGTTTCCTAGTCCTAAATGGAGTTGAATCACATGCAGTTTCTGGTCCTACGAACAAGAGTTGTTTTCTCGTAAGGAAAGTCACTATTGCGCTCCCATTGCCATACTCAGTGCAAATAGCAGTCCCGTCTGTTCCTAGCAAGTACAGTGTATTGGACTGAAGAGGAGCTACTGTTCTTCTCAGTTTCCTAAGCAGAGTTGAACTAGATATGGACCGTGTGTAGGAAGCACAGTTCTTTTGTTCTGAGCAAGCTCATTGTTCTGGCCCTATGGGAAACACAGTAGATTAGAAGAGTGTTCTTTTCTCAAAAGCAGAGTGTGTTTCTTCTAAGGGGAGTTACTGTTTGTTTCCCAGTCCTAAATGTAGTTGAGTCAAATGCAGTTTTTTGTCCTATGAGCAAGAGTTGTTTTCTGGTAAGACGAGACACTATTGTGCTCCAATTGCCCTACAAAGTGCAAATAGCACTCGTGTCTGTTCCCAGCAAGTACAGTGTATTGGACTGAAGAGGATCTACTGTTCTTTTTAGTTTCCTAAGCAGATTTGAACTAGATATGGCCCATGTGTGTAGGAAGCACAGTTCTTTTGTTCTGAGCAAGCTCACTGTTTGGACCCCATAGGAAACACAGTAGAGTAGAAGAGTGCCCTTTTCTCAAAAGCAGAGTGTGTTCCATGTAAGGCGAGGTAGCATTTTTTTCCCAGTCCTAAATGGAGTTGAATCACATGCACATTCTGGTCCTACGAGCAAGAGTTGTTTTCTGGTAAGGAAAGTCCCTATTGCGCTCCCATTGCCATATACAGTGCAAATAGCACTCGCGTCTGTTCCCAGCAAGTACAGTGCATCAGACTGAAGAGGAGCTACTGTTCTTGTCAGTTTCTTAAGCAGAGTTGAACTTGATATGGCCCATGTGTAGGAAGCACAGTTCTTTTGTCCTGAGCAAGCTCACTGTTCTGGCCCTATAGGAAACACAGTAGAGTAGAAGAGTGCTCTTTTCTCTAAAGCAGAGTGTGTTTCTTGTAAGGCGAGGTAGCGTTTGTTTCCCAGTCCTAAATGAAGTTGAAACACATGCACTTTCTGGTCCTACGAGCAACAGATGTTTTATGGTAAGAATAGTCACTATTGCGCTGCCATTGCCATACACAGGACAAATAGCACTGGCGTCTGTTCCTAGCAAGTTCAGTGTATTGGACTAAAGGGGATCTACTGTTCTTGTCAGGTTCCTAAGCAGAGTTGAACTAGATATGGCCCGTGTGTGTAGGAAGCATAGTTATTATGTTCTGAGCAAGCTCACTGTTCTGGCCCTATAGGAAATACAGTAGAGTAGAAGAGTGCTCTTTTCTCAAAAGCAGAGTGTGTTTCTTGTAAGGCAAGCTGGCGTTTTTTTCCCAGTCCTAAATGGAGTTGAATCCCATGCAGTTTCTGGTCCTACGAGCAAGAGTTGTTTTCTGGTAAGGAAAGTCACTATTGCGCTCCCATTGCCATACACAGTGCAAATAGCACTCGCGTCTGATGCCAGCAGGTACAGTGTATTGGACTGAAGAGGATCTACTGGTCTTGTCAGGTTCCTAAGCAGAGTTGAACTAGATATTGCCCGTCTGTGTAGGAAGCACAGTTATTGTGTTCTGAGCAAGCTCACTGTTCGGACCCCATAGGAAACACAGTAGAGTAGAAGATTGCTCTTTTCTCAAAAGCAGATTGTGTTTCATGTAAGGCGAGGTAGCATTTGTTTCCCAGTCTTAAATGGAGTTGAATCACATGCAGTTACTGGTCCTATGAGCAAGAGTTGTTTTCTGGTAAGGAAAGTCATTATTGCGCTCCCATTAACATACACAGTGCAAATAGCACTCGCGTCTGTTCCCAGCAAGTACAGTGTATCTGACTGAAGAGGAGCTACTGTTCTTGTCAGTTTCCTAAGCAGAGTTGAACTACATATGGTCCGTGTGTGTAGGAAGCACAGTTCTTTTGTTCTGAGCAAGCTCACTGATTGGACCCCATAGGAAACACAGTAGAGTAGAAGACTGCTCCTTTCTCTAAAGCAGAGTGCGTTTCTTGTAAGGCGAGCTAGCGTTTGTTTCCCAGTCCTAAATGGAGTAGAATATCATGCCGTTTCTGGTCCTATGAGCAAGAGTTGTTTTCTGGTAAGGAAAGTCACTATTGAGCTGCCATTGCCATACACAGGACAAATAGCACTGGCATCTGTTGCCAGCAAGTACAGTGTATTGGACTGAAGAGGATCTACTGTTCTTGTCAGGTTCCTAAGCAGACTTGAACTAGATATGGCCCTGTGTGTAGGAAGCACAATTTTTTTTGTTCTGAGCAAGCTCACTGTTTGGACCCCATAGGAAACAGTAGAGTAGAAGAGTGCTCTTTTCTCAAAAGCAGACTCTGTTACTTGTAAGGCGAGCTAGCGTTTGTTTCCTACTCCTAAATGGAGTTGAATCACATGCAGTTTCTGGTCCTACGAGCAAGAGTTGTTTTCTTGTAAGGAAAGTCACTATTGCACTCCTATTGCCATATACAGTGCAAATAGCACTCGCGTTTGTTCCCAGCAAGTACAGTGTATCAGACTGAAGAGGAGCTACTGTTCTTGTCAGTTTCTTAAGCAGAGTTGAACTTGATATGGCCCATGTGTAGGAAGCACAGTTCTTTTGTCCTGAGCAAGCTCACTGTTCTGGCCCTATAGGAAACACAGTAGAGTAGAAGAGTGCTCTTTTCTCTAAAGCAGAGTGTGTTTCTTGTAAGGCGAGGTAGCGTTTGTTTCCCAGTCCTAAATGAAGTTGAAACACATGCACTTTCTGGTCCTACGAGCAACAGATGTTTTATGGTAAGAATAGTCACTATTGCGCTGCCATTGCCATACACAGGACAAATAGCACTGGCGTCTGTTCCTAGCAAGTTCAGTGTATTGGACTAAAGGGGATCTACTGTTCTTGTCAGGTTCCTAAGCAGAGTTGAACTAGATATGGCTCGTGTGTGTAGGAAGCATAGTTATTATGTTCTGAGCAAGCTCACTGTTCTGGCCCTATAGGAAATACAGTAGAGTAGAAGAGTGCTCTTTTCTCAAAAGCAGAGTGTGTTTCTTGTAAGGCAAGCTGGCGTTTTTTTCCCAGTCCTAAATGGAGTTGAATCCCACGCAGTTTCTGGTCCTACGAGCAAGAGTTGTTTTCTGGTAAGGAAAGTCACTATTGCGCTCCCATTGCCATACACAGTGCAAATAGCACTCGCGTCTGATGCCAGCAGGTACAGTGTATCGGACTGAAGAGGAGCTACTGTTCTTGTCAGTTTCCTAAGCAGAGTTGAACTAGATATGGCCCGTGTGTGTAGGAAGCACAGTTTTTTTGTTCTGAGAAATCTCACCGTTCTGGCCCTATGGGAAACACAGTAGAGTAGAAGAGTGCTCTTTTCTCAAAAGCAGAGTGTGTTTCTTGTAAGGCGAGCTAGAGTTTGTTTCCCAGTCCTAAATGGAGTTGAGTCACATGCAGTTTTTTGTCCTATGAGCAAGAGTTGTTTTCTGGTAAGACGATTCACTATTGTGCTCCCATTGCCATACACAGTGCAAATAGCACTCGAGTCTGTTCCCAGCAAGTACAGTGTATTGGACTGAATAGGATCTACTGTTCTTTTCAGTTTCCTAAGCAGAGGTGAACTATATGGCCCATGTGTGTAGGAAGCACAGTTCTTTTGTTCTGAGCAAGCTCACTGTTCTGACCCCATAGGAAACACAGTAGAGTAGAATAGTTCTCTCTTCTCAAAAGCAGAGTGTGTTTCTTGTGAGGCAAGCTAGTGTTTGTTTCCTAGTCCTAAATGCAATTGAATCACATGCAGTTTCTGGTTCTACAAACAAGAGTTGTTTTCTGGTAAGGAAAGTAACTATTGCGCTCCCATTGCCATTCACAGTGCAAATAGCACTCGCGTCTGTTCCCAGCAAGTACAGTGTTGGACTGAAGA
Organism: Peromyscus eremicus; assembly: GCF_949786415.1. Classification (NCBI taxonomy): domain Eukaryota; kingdom Metazoa; phylum Chordata; class Mammalia; order Rodentia; family Cricetidae; genus Peromyscus; species Peromyscus eremicus. Next base: position 61,738 of record NW_026734525.1, on the reverse strand, counting down.
CGAGCTACTGTTCTTGTCAGGTTCCTAAGCAGAGTTGAAGTAGATATTGCCCGTCTGTGTAGGAAGCACAGTTATTGTGTTCTGAGCAAGCTCACTGTTCGGACCCCATAGGAAACACAGTAGAGTAGAAGAGTGCTCTTTTCTCTAAAGCAGAGTGTGTTTCTTGTAAGGCGAGCTAGCGTTAGTTTCCCAGTCCTAAATGGAGTTGAAACACATGCAGTTTCTGGTCCTATGAGCAAGAGTTGTTTTATGGTAAGAATAGTCACTATTGTGCTGCTATTGCCATACACAGGACAAATAGCACTGGCATCTGTTCCCAGCAAGTACAGTGTATTGGACTAAAGGGGATCTACTGTTCTTGTCAGGTTCCTAAGCAGAGTTGAACTAGATATGGCCCGTGTGTGTAGAAAGCTCAGTTCTTTTGTTCTGAGCAAGCTCACTGTTCGGACCCCATAGGAAACACAGTAGAGTAGAAGAGTGCTCTTTTCTCAAAAGCAGAGTGTGTTTCATGTAAGGCGAGGTAGCGTTTGTTTCCCAGTCCTAAATGGAGTTGAATCACATGCAGTTTCTGGTCTTATGAGCAAGAGTTGTGTTCTGGTAAGGAATGTCACTATTGCACTCCCATTGCCATACACAGTGCAAATAGCACTGGCGTCTGTTCCCAGCAAGTACAGTGTATCGGACTGAAGATGAGCTACTGTTCTTGTAAGTTTCCTAAGCAGAGTTGAACTAGATATGGCCCGTGTGCGTAGGAAGCTCAGTTCTTATGTTCTGAGCAAGCTCACTGTTCTGGCCCTATAGGAAACACAGTAGAGTAGAAGAGTGTTCTTTTCTCAAAAGCCGACTGTGTTTCTTGTAAGGCGAGCTAGCGTTTGTTTCCTAGTCCTAAATGGAGTTGATTCACATGCAGTTTCTGGTCCTCCGAGCAAGTGTTGTTTTCTGGTAAGGAAAGTCACTATTGCACTCCTATTGCCATATACAGTGCAAATAGCACTCGCGTCTGTTCCCAGCAAGTACAATGTATCAGACTGAAGAGGAGCTACTGTTCTTGTCAGTTTCCTAAGCAGAGGTGAACTAGATATGGCCCGTGTGTAGGAAGCACAGTTCTTTTGTTCTGAGCAAGCTCACTGTTCTTGCCCTATAGGAAACACAGTAGAGTAGAAGAGTGCTCTTTTCTCTAAAGCAGAGTGTGTTTCTTATAAGGCGAGCTAGCGTTTGTTTCCCAGTCCTAAATGGAGTTGAATCACATGCAGTTTCTGGTCCTATGAGCAAGAGTTGTTTTCTGGTAAGGAAAGTCACTATTGCGCTCCCATTGCCATACTCAGTGCAAATAGCAGTCCCGTCTGTTCCTAGCAAGTACAGTGTATTGGACTGAAGAGGAGCTACTGTTCTTCTCAGTTTCCTAAGCAGAGTTGAACAAGATATGGACCGTGTGTAGGAAGCACAGTTCTTTTGTTCTGAGCAAGCTCATTGTTCTGGCCCTATGGGAAACACAGTAGATTAGAAGAGTGTTCTTTTCTCAAAAGCTGAGTGTGTTTCTTGTAAGGGGAGTTAGAGTTTGTTTCCCAGTCCTAAATGTAGTTGAGTCAAATGCAGTTTTTTGTCCTATGAGCAAGAGTTGTTTTCTGGTAAGACGAGACACTATTGTGCTCCAATTGCCCTACAAAGTGCAAATAGCACTCGTGTCTGTTCCCAGCAAGTACAGTGTATTGGACTGAAGAGGATCTACTGTTCTTTTTAGTTTCCTAAGCAGATTTGAACTAGATATGGCCCATGTGTGTAGGAAGCACAGTTCTTTTGTTCTGAGCAAGCTCACTGTTTGGACCCCATAGGAAACACAGTAGAGTAGAAGAGTGCCCTTTTCTCAAAAGCAGAGTGTGTTCCATGTAACGCGAGGTAGCATTTGTTTCCCAGTCCTAAATGGAGTTGAATCACATGCACATTCTGGTCCTACGAGCAAGAGTTGTTTTCTGGTAAGGAAAGTCCCTATTGCGCTCCCATTGCCATATACAGTGCAAATAGCACTCGCGTCTGTTCCCAGCAAGTACAGTGCATCAGACTGAAGAGGAGCTACTGTTCTTGTCAGTTTCTTAAGCAGAGTTGAACTTGATATGGCCCATGTGTAGGAAGCACAGTTCTTTTGTCCTGAGCAAGCTCACTGTTCTGGCCCTATAGGAAACACAGTAGAGTAGAAGAGTGCTCTTTTCTCTAAAGCAGAGTGTGTTTCTTGTAAGGCGAGGTAGCGTTTGTTTCCCAGTCCTAAATGAAGTTGAAACACATGCACTTTCTGGTCCTACGAGCAACAGATGTTTTATGGTAAGAATAGTCACTATTGCGCTGCCATTGCCATACACAGGACAAATAGCACTGGCGTCTGTTCCTAGCAAGTTCAGTGTATTGGACTAAAAGGGATCTACTGTTCTTGTCAGGTTCCTAAGCAGAGTTGAACTAGATATGGCCCGTGTGTGTAGGAAGCATAGTTATTATGTTCTGAGCAAGCTCACTGTTCTGGCCCTATAGGAAATACAGTAGAGTAGAAGAGTGCTCTTTTCTCAAAAGCAGAGTGTGTTTCTTGTAAGGCAAGCTGGCGTTTTTTTCCCAGTCCTAAATGGAGTTGAATCCCATGCAGTTTCTGGTCCTACGAGCAAGAGTTGTTTTCTGGTAAGGAAAGTCACTATTGCGCTCCCATTGCCATACACAGTGCAAATAGCACTCGCGTCTGATGCCAGCAGGTACAGTGTATTGGACTGAAGAGGATCTACTGTTCTTGTCAGGTTCCTAAGCAGAGTTGAACTAGATATTGCCCGTCTGTGTAGGAAGCACAGTTATTGTGTTCTGAGCAAGCTCACTGTTCGGACCCCATAGGAAACACAGTAGAGTAGAAGAGTGCTCTTTTCTCAAAAGCAGATTGTGTTTCATGTAAGGCGAGGTAGCATTTGTTTCCCAGTCTTAAATGGAGTTGAATCACATGCAGTTACTGGTCCTATGAGCAAGAGTTGTTTTCTGGTAAGGAAAGTCATTATTGCGCTCCCATTAACATACACAGTGCAAATAGCACTCGCGTCTGTTCCCAGCAAGTACAGTGTATCTGACTGAAGAGGAGCTACTGTTCTTGTCAGTTTCCTAAGCAGAGTTGAACTACATATGGTCCGTGTGTGTAGGAAGCACAGTTCTTTTGTTCTGAGCAAGCTCATTGATTGGACCCCATAGGAAACACAGTAGAGTAGAAGACTGCTCCTTTCTCTAAAGCAGAGTGCGTTTCTTGTAAGGCGAGCTAGCGTTTGTTTCCCAGTCCTAAATGGAGTAGAATATCATGCCGTTTCTGGTCCTATGAGCAAGAGTTGTTTTCTGGTAAGGAAAGTCACTATTGAGCTGCCATTGCCATACACAGGACAAATAGCACTGGCATCTGTTGCCAGCAAGTACAGTGTATTGGACTGAAGAGGATCTACTGTTCTTGTCAGGTTCCTAAGCAGACTTGAACTAGATATGGCCCTGTGTGTAGGAAGCACAATTTTTTTTGTTCTGAGCAAGCTCACTGTTTGGACCCCATAGGAAACAGTAGAGTAGAAGAGTGCTCTTTTCTCAAAAGCAGACTCTGTTACTTGTAAGGCGAGCTAGCGTTTGTTTCCTACTCCTAAATGGAGTTGAATCACATGCAGTTTCTGGTCCTACGAGCAAGAGTTGTTTTCTTGTAAGGAAAGTCACTATTGCACTCCTATTGCCATATACAGTGCAAATAGCACTCGCGTTTGTTCCCAGCAAGTACAGTGTATCAGACTGAAGAGGAGCTACTGTTCTTGTCAGTTTCTTAAGCAGAGTTGAACTTGATATGGCCCATGTGTAGGAAGCACAGTTCTTTTGTCCTGAGCAAGCTCACTGTTCTGGCCCTATAGGAAACACAGTAGAGTAGAAGAGTGCTCTTTTCTCTAAAGCAGAGTGTGTTTCTTGTAAGGCGAGGTAGCGTTTGTTTCCCAGTCCTAAATGAAGTTGAAACACATGCACTTTCTGGTCCTACGAGCAACAGATGTTTTATGGTAAGAATAGTCACTATTGCGCTGCCATTGCCATACACAGGACAAATAGCACTGGCGTCTGTTCCTAGCAAGTTCAGTGTATTGGACTAAAGGGGATCTACTGTTCTTGTCAGGTTCCTAAGCAGAGTTGAACTAGATATGGCTCGTGTGTGTAGGAAGCATAGTTATTATGTTCTGAGCAAGCTCACTGTTCTGGCCCTATAGGAAATACAGTAGAGTAGAAGAGTGCTCTTTTCTCAAAAGCAGAGTGTGTTTCTTGTAAGGCAAGCTGGCGTTTTTTTCCCAGTCCTAAATGGAGTTGAATCCCATGCAGTTTCTGGTCCTACGAGCAAGAGTTGTTTTCTGGTAAGGAAAGTCACTATTGCGCTCCCATTGCCATACACAGTGCAAATAGCACTCGCGTCTGATGCCAGCAGGTACAGTGTATCGGACTGAAGAGGAGCTACTGTTCTTGTCAGTTTCCTAAGCAGAGTTGAACTAGATATGGCCCGTGTGTGTAGGAAGCACAGTTTTTTTGTTCTGAGAAATCTCACCGTTCTGGCCCTATGGGAAACACAGTAGAGTAGAAGAGTGCTCTTTTCTCAAAAGCAGAGTGTGTTTCTTGTAAGGCGAGCTAGAGTTTGTTTCCCAGTCCTAAATGGAGTTGAGTCACATGCAGTTTTTTGTCCTATGAGCAAGAGTTGTTTTCTGGTAAGACGATTCACTATTGTGCTCCCATTGCCATACACAGTGCAAATAGCACTCGAGTCTGTTCCCAGCAAGTACAGTGTATTGGACTGAATAGGATCTACTGTTCTTTTCAGTTTCCTAAGCAGAGGTGAACTATATGGCCCATGTGTGTAGGAAGCACAGTTCTTTTGTTCTGAGCAAGCTCACTGTTCTGACCCCATAGGAAACACAGTAGAGTAGAATAGTTCTCTCTTCTCAAAAGCAGAGTGTGTTTCTTGTGAGGCAAGCTAGTGTTTGTTTCCTAGTCCTAAATGCAAATGAATCACATGCAGTTTCTGGTTCTACAAACAAGAGTTGTTTTCTGGTAAGGAAAGTAACTATTGCGCTCCCATTGCCATTCACAGTGCAAATAGCACTCGCGTCTGTTCCCAGCAAGTACAGTGTTGGACTGAAGACGAGCTACTGTTCTTGTCAGGTTCCTAAGCAGAGTTGAACTAGATATTGCCCGTCTGTGTAGGAAGCACAGTTATTGTGTTCTGAGCAAGCTCACTGTTCGGACCCCATAGGAAACACAGTAGAGTAGAAGAGTGCTCTTTTCTCTAAAGCAGAGTGTGTTTCTTGTAAGGCGAGCTAGCGCTAGTTTCCCAGTCCTAAATGGAGTTGAAACACATGCAGTTTCTGGTCCTATGAGCAAGAGTTGTTTTATGGTAAGAATAGTCACTATTGTGCTGCTATTGCCATACACAGGACAAATAGCACTGGCATCTGTTCCCAGCAAGTACAGTGTATTGGACTAAAGGGGATCTACTGTTCTTGTCAGGTTCCTAAGCAGAGTTGAACTAGATATGGCCCGTGTGTGTAGAAAGCTCAGTTCTTTTGTTCTGAGCAAGCTCACTGTTCGGACCCCATAGGAAACACAGTAGAGTAGAAGAGTGCTCTTTTCTCAAAAGCAGAGTGTGTTTCATGTAAGGCGAGGTAGCGTTTGTTTCCCAGTCCTAAATGGAGTTGAATCACATGCAGTTTCTGGTCTTATGAGCAAGAGTTGTGTTCTGGTAAGGAATGTCACTATTGCACTCCCATTGCCATACACAGTGCAAATAGCACTGGCGTCTGTTCCCAGCAAGTACAGTGTATCGGACTGAAGATGAGCTACTGTTCTTGTCAGTTTCCTAAGCAGAGTTGAACTAGATATGGCCCGTGTGCGTAGGAAGCTCAGTTCTTATGTTCTGAGCAAGCTCACTCTTCTGGCCCTATAGGAAACACAGTAGAGTAGAAGAGTGTTCTTTTCTCAAAAGCCGACTGTGTTTCTTGTAAGGCGAGCTAGCGTTTGTTTCCTAGTCCTAAATGGAGTTGATTCACATGCAGTTTCTGGTCCTACGAGCAAGTGTTGTTTTCTGGTAAGGAAAGTCACTATTGCACTCCTATTGCCATATACAGTGCAAATAGCACTCGCGTCTGTTCCTAGCAAGTACAATGTATCAGACTGAAGAGGAGCTACTGTTCTTGTCAGTTTCCTAACCAGAGGTGAACTAGATATGGCCCGTGTGTAGGAAGCACAGTTCTTTTGTTCTGAGCAAGCTCACTGTTCTTGCCCTATAGGAAACACAGTAGAGTAGAAGAGTGCTCTTTTCTCTAAAGCAGAGTGTGTTTCTTATAAGGCGAGCTAGCGTTTGTTTCCCAGTCCTAAATGGAGTTGAATAACATGCAGTTTCTGGTCCTATGAGCAAGAGTTGTTTTCTGGTAAGGAAAGTCACTATTGCGCTCTCATTGCCATACTCAGTGCAAATAGCAGTCCCGTCTGTTCCTAGCAAGTACAGTGTATTGGACTGAAGAGGAGCTACTGTTCTTCTCAGTTTCCTAAGCAGAGTTGAACTAGATATGGACCGTGTGTAGGAAGCACAGTTCTTTTGTTCTGAGCAAGCTCATTGTTCTGGCCCTATGGGAAACACAGTAGATTAGAAGAGTGCTCTTTTCTCAAAAGCAGAGTGTGTTTCTTGTAAGGGGAGTTAGAGTTTGTTTCCCAGTCCTAAATGTAGTTGAGTCAAATGCATTTTTTTGTCCTATGAGCAAGAGTTGTTTTCTGGTAAGACGAGACACTATTGTGCTCCAATTGCCCTACAAAGTGCAAATAGCACTCGTGTATGTTCCCAGCAAGAACAGTGTATTGGACTGAAGAGGATCTACTGTTCTTTTTAGTTTCCTAAGCAGATTTGAACTAGATATGGCCCATGTGTGTAGGAAGCACAGTTCTTTTGTTCTGAGCAAGCTCACTGTTTGGACCCCATAGGAAACACAGTAGAGTAGAAGAGTGCCCTTTTCTCAAAAGCAGAGTGTGTTCCATGTAAGGCGAGGTAGCATTTGTTTCCCAGTCCTAAATGGAGTTGAATCACATGCACATTCTGGTCCTACGAGCAAGAGTTGTTTTCTGGTAAGGAAAGTCCCTATTGCGCTCCCATTGCCATATACAGTGCAAATAGCAGTCGCGTCTGTTCCCAGCAAGTACAGTGTATCAGACTGAAGAGGAGCTACTGTTCTTGTCAGTTTCCTAAGCAGAGGTGAACTAGATATGGCCCGTGTGTAGGAAGCACAGTTCTTTTGTTCTGAGCAAGCTCACTGTTCTGGCCCTATAGGAAACACAGTAGAGTGGAAGAATGCTCTTTTCTCAAAAGCAGAGTGTGTTTCTTGTAAGGCAAGCTAGCGTTTGTTTCCCAGTCCTAAATGGAGTTGAATCACATGCAGTTTCTGGTCCTACGAGCAAGAGTTGTTTTCTGGTAAGACGATTCACTATTGCGCTCCCATTGCCATACACATTGCAAATAGCACTCGCGTCTGTTCCCAGCAAGTACAGTGTATTGGACTGAATAGGATCTACTGTTCTTTTCAGTTTCCTAAGCAGAGGTGAACTAGATATTGCCCATGTGTGTAGGAAGCACAGTTCTTTTGTTCTGAGCATGCTCACTGTTTGGACCCCATAGGAAACACAGTAGAGTAGAAGAGTGCTCTTTTTTCAAAAGCAGAGTGTGTTTCATGTAAGGCGAGGTAGCATTTGTTTCCCAGTCTTAAATGGAGTTGAATCACATGCAGTTACTGGTCCTGCGAGCAAGAGTTGTTTTCTGGTAAGGAAAGTCACTATTGCGCTCCCATTGACATACACTGTGCAAATAGCCCTGGCGTCTGTTCCCACCAAGTACAGTGTATCGGACTGAAGAGGAGCTACTGTTCTTGTCAGTTTCCTAAGCAGAGTTGAACTAGATATGGCCCGTGTGCGTAGGAAGCTCAGTTCTTATGTTCTGAGCAAGCTCACTGTTCTGGCCCTATAGGAAACACAGTAGAGTAGAAGAGTGCTCTTTTCTCTAAAGCACAGTGTGTTTCTTGTAGGGCAAGCTAGCGTTTGTTTCCTAGTCCTAAATGGAGTTGAATCACATGCAGTTTCTGGTCCTATGCACAAGAGTTGTTTTCTGGTAAGGAAAGTCACTATTGCGCGCCCATTGCCATACACAGTGCAAATAGCACTCATGTCTGTTCCCTGCAAGTACAGTGTTGGACTGAAGAGGAGCTACTGTTCTTGTCAGGTTCCTAAGCAGAGTTGAACTAAATATGGTCCGTGTGTGTAGGAAGCACAGTTCTTTTGTTCTGAGCAAGCTCACTGTTCGGACCCCATAGGAAACACAGTAGAGTAGAAGAGTTCTCTTTTCTCAAAAGCAGAGTGTGTTTCAGGTAAGGCGAGGTAGCATTTGTTTCCCAGTCTTAAATGGAGTTGAATCACATGCAGTTACTGGTCCTATGAGCAAGAGTTGTTTTCTGGTAAGGAAAGTCACTCTTGCGCTCCCATTGACATACACAGTGCAAATAGCCCTGGCGTCTGTTGCCAGCAAGTACAGTGTATCCGACTGAAGAGGAGCTACTGTTCTTGTCAGTTTCCTAAGCAGAGTTGAACTAGATATGGCCCGTGTGCATAGGAAGCTGAGTTCTTATGTACTGAGCAAGCTCACTGTTCTGGCCCTATAGGAAACACAGTAGAGTAGAAGAGTGTTCTTTTCTCTAAAGCAGAGTGTGTTTCTTGTAGGGAAAGCTAGCGTTTGTTTCCTAGTCCTAAATGGAGGTGAATCACATGCAGTTTCTGGTCCTACGCACAAGAGTTGTTTTCTGGTAAGGAAAGCCACTATTGTGCGCCCATTGCCATATACAGTGCAAATAGCACTCGCGTCTGTTCCCTGCAAGTACAGTGTTGGACTGAATAGGAGCTACTGTTCTTGTCAGGTTCCTAAGCAGAGTTGAACTACATATGGTCCGTGTGTGTAGGAAGCACAGTTCTTTTGTTCTGAGCAAGCTCACTGTTTGGACCCCATAGGAAACACAGTAGAGTAGAAGAATGCTCTTTTCTCAAAAGCAGAGTGTGTTTCTTGTAAGGCGAGCTAGCGTTTGTTTCCCAGTCCTAAATGGAGTTGAATCACATGCAGTTTCTGGTCCTACGAGCAAGAGTTGTTTTCTGGTAAGGAATGTCACTGTTGTGCTCCCATTGCCATACACAGTGCAAATAGCACTCCCGTCTGTTCCTAGGAAGTATAGTGTATTGGACTGAAGAGGAGCTACTGTTCTTTTCAGTTTCCTAAGCAGAGTTGAACTAGATATGGCCTGTGTGTGTAGGAAACACAGTTCTTTTCTTCTGAGCAAGCTCACGGTTCTGGCCCTATGGGAAACACAGTAGAGTAGAAGAGTGTTCTTTTAACAAAAGCAGAGTTTGTTTCTTGTAAGGCGAGCTAGCATTTGTTTCCCAGTCCGAAATGGAGTTGAAACACATGCAGTTTCTGGTCCTACGAGCAAGAGTTGTTTTCTGGTAAGACGAGTCACTATTGTGCTCCCATTGCCATACACAGTGCAAATAGCACTCGCGTCTGTTCCCAGCATGTACCGTGTATTGGACTGAATAGGATCTACTGTTCTTTTCAGTTTCCTAAGCAGAGGTGAACTAGATATTGCCTATGTGTGTAGGAAGCACAGTTCTTTTGTTCTGAGCAAGCTCACTGTTCTGGCCCTATAGGAAACACAGTAGAGTAGAAGAGTGCTCTTTTCTCTAAAGCACAGTGTGTTTCTTGTAGGGCAAGCTAGCGTTTGTTTCCTAGTCCTAAATGGAGTTGAATCACATGCAGTTTCTGGTCCTATGCACAAGAGTTGTTTTCTGGTAAGGAAAGTCACTATTGCGCGCCCATTGCCATACACAGTGCAAATAGCACTCATGTGTGTTCCCTGCAAGTACAGTGTTGGACTGAAGAGGAGCTACTGTTCTTGTCAGGTTCCTAAGCAGAGTTGAACTACATATAGTCCGTGTGTGTAGGAAGCACAGTTCTTTTGTTCTGAGCAAGCTCACTGTTCGGACCCCATAGGAAACACTGTAGAGTAGAAGAGTGCTGTTTTCTCAAAAGCAGAGTGTGTTTCTTGTAAGGTGAGCTAGCGTTTGTTTCCCAGTCCTAAATGGTGTTGAATCACATGCAGTTTCTGGTCTTAAGAGCAAGAGTTGTTTTTTGGTAAGAAGAGTCACTATTGTGCTCCCATTTTCATACACAGGGCAAATAGCACTGGCGTCTGTTCCCAGCCTGTACACTGTATTGGACTGAAGAGGATCTATTGTTCTTGTCAGTTTCCTAAGCAGAGTTGAACTAGATATAGTCCGTGTGTGTAGGAAGCACAGTTCTTTTGTTCTGAGCAAGCTCACTGTTCTGGCCCTATAGGAAACCCAATAGAGTAGAACAGTGCTCTTTTCTCAAAAGCAGAGTGTGTTTCTTGTAAGGCGACCTAGCTTTTTTTTCCCAGTCCAAAATGGAGTTGAATAACATGCAGTTTCTGGTTTTTCGAGCAAGAGTTGTTTTCTGATAAGAAGAGTAACTATTGCGCTCCCATTGTCATACACAAGGCAAATAGCACTGGCGACTGTTCCCAGCATGTACAGTGTATTGGACTGAGGAGGATCTACTCTTCTTGTCAGTTGGCTAAGCAAAATTGAACTAGATATGGCCATGTGTGTAGGAAGCACAGTTCTTTTCTTCTGAGGAAGCTCACTGTTCAAACCCCATAGGAAACACAGTAGAGTAGAAGAGTGCTCTTTTCTCAAAAGCAGAGTGTGTTTCTTGTAAGGCGAGCAAGCGTTGGTTTCCCAGTCCTAAATGGAGTTGAAACACATGCAGTTTCTGGTCCTACGAGCAAGAGTCATTTTCTGGTAAGAAGAGTCACTATTGTGCTGTGGGATGGTCTGTATGTCAAGTGTGTTGCTGATTGGTCAGTAAATAAATCACTGATTGGCCATTGGCTAGGCAGGAAGTATAGGCGGGACAAGGAAAAGAATTCTGGGAAGTGAAAGGCGGAGAGGGAGACATTGCGAGCCGCCATCAGGACAAGGAAGATGTAAGGTACCAGTAAGCCATGAGCCATGTGGCAAAGTAAAGATTAATAGAAATGGGCTAAATATAAGAGTAAGAGCTAGACAATAACAGGCCTGAGCTAATGGCCAAGCAGTTTAAATAATGTAAGAGTCTATGTGTTTATTTTATAAGTGGGCTCTGAGACTGGCGGGACTTGATGGTGGGAGCTGGAGAGAAATTCTCCAGCAACAAATGGCGTCCAACGTGGTGACAAGAGTTTCCACCTAAAACCTGAGTAAAAAGATTCTAAAACGGAGCTAAAAACAGTTCCTAGTTGTCTCTATCAAGTTAGCGGCAGCCTGCGTGTTTGAGCTACTGCTGGCGGGTTCCTAGCGTGCGCTCTCGACCTGCAGTATGGTGGGAATGAGGCCTCTGCAAGTAGCACATTAAACTGTGTGGTGAATTTAGCCTTTGCTAGTACAAAACAAAAAAAGAGGTTTCTGGGCTACACGCTACTTTGGTAAAAGTGTAGACCCACTATTTCTGAGAGTTATGGCTCCCAGAGCTGGCGGAAAGCGGACCGCCGCCATGTTGGAAAGCTGAAGTGGGCGGAGCCAGCAGCCACTGCGCCGTTTCAGGCTTAGAAGGCTGCAGTTTAAAAATAATAGGCTCAAGCTAATATAAAAAAATAAGCCACGTAAAGATGACTACCACACAGAAAATCTGGATTATGTTCTCTTTGATATTCGTAACTGCAGAAAAACATTTGATTGTAAAAGCTGTTGAGTTATGCCAAAATGTATATTTTAAAGATACCTTGACTTCAAAATTTGGATATAAGGATATGTTGCTTTGGAAAAGAGTCTCTGCTCTTGTTTCCACAGAAAGCCAGAGACTATGGATTTGTTCCAGATTAAGATACATCAGGTTTGACCAGCCAAGACCCCCTGAAAGGTCTCCAATGACACCATGGCCCAGATGATTCAACATCCAGAATGGTTTCAAGTCAACTGGCTCAGATATACAGCCTCACGGACTACTCCATGATCCTAAAATTTTCTTTCTGTCTCCAGAAGATACAGCGCCCCCCTCCAGCAGGAAGTAGTAAGAAAAGCTACGCCCAAATTCCCAAATATACCAAGCTGGCTTTAGAGATGGAATTGGCTCACTCCCCCTCTAAACCCAGACATATTGCTCAAAAAAAAAAAATGGTTAAGAGATTCTTGTGTCCCAAATCAGAAGAGCCCTCTGGTGTGGGACAGAGAAAAACCAATATTTTTATTTAAATCAGGTTGATTATAAATACAATCTCTTTCTAAAACAAAAAGGGGGATAGTTTAGATATGATAGGATGAAAGGGTAGATTAATGAACCTACTTTTAAAGAGTAACAACTTGTTTAAAATGTTTTACATTGCTATAGATTTTAGTTTATTGATACAAGTTTAAACTTAATTTTGTTATACTGTATATATATTTCTATTCTTGTTTGAGGTATTATGTTTATGTAACTCATTTAAAATTGTAATGGATAATTAAAAAATAGATTAATAGTTAGTCATCTATGATAATATTTGTAGCCATGTTAGTTAAGTCTTCTAGGTATACATAGATATATTTCAGATAGATAGGTAGTCTTCAAACACTTCAAAGATCTACAGAATATGGCATTTAAAATGTTTTAAAAGTTTAAACTTTTTGGACAATGAGACATGTCTGCTCCTGACAGCACCGATTTACTTCAGAGAGGAGGATGGGCATCGAAGACACTCCATATGGAGTTTATCTTCACCTTGACAAAAATAGCCATTTGGGCAAGAAACTGTTCTTGCCTGGACTGCTTGATCAACTGGACATGCAGGACCCATAGAAAGGTGACCACTGAACTTTGCTTGACAAAATGGTCCTTCAGGTTCCTGCTTTGCAGAGAAAACTGCCAGACATTCTACAGGACACAGAGAAAAGTGAATAAGAGACTCTAGGCCTGTGGGCTAAAGACAGATGCCCCAACTTTACAAGAGAACTTTGAATGACTGTCCAGACTGCCAGCTGTCTCTGTCTACCCTACAAGACTCCTAAAAGTTGCTTATATCCTTCTCCATTTCTCAGGTAGTAGTATATCCTTCTGAGGTCTTTGGTGTGGTTAAAGACTAGATACTTACAATTTTCCTTAGTTATAATAAAAGATAAGTTAGATATAAAACCTTAAACTTACAAATATAAGATAGATAGGATCTCTTCTTTAATATTATAACTGTAATTCTTGCTTGATAATTGTTTTATTATATGTAATTTTACTATGTTAAAGTTAAAACCTTCCTTTTTAAGAAAAGAAAAGGGGAAGTGCTGTGGGATGGTCTGTATGTCAAGTGTGTTGCTGATTGGTCAGTAAATAAATCACTGATTGGCCATTGGCTAGGCAGGAAGTATAGGCGGGACAAGGAAAAGAATTCTGGGAAGTGAAAGGCGGAGAGGGAGACATTGCGAGCCGCCATCAGGACAAGGAAGATGTAAGGTACCAGTAAGCCATGAGCCATGTGACAAAGTAAAGATTAATAGAAATGGGCTAAATATAAGAGTAAGAGCTAGACAATAACAGGCCTGAGCTAATGGCCAAGCAGTTTAAATAATGTAAGAGTCTATGTGTTTATTTTATAAGTGGGCTCTGAGACTGGCGGGACTTGATGGTGGGAGCTGGAGAGAAATTCTCCAGCAACACTATTGCGCTCCCTTTGTCATACATAGGGCAAATAGCACTGGCGTCTGTTCCCAGCATGTACAGTGTATTGGACTGAAGAGGATCTACTGTTATTGTCAGTTTCCTAAGTAGAATTGAACTAGATATGGCCGTATGTGTAGGAAGCACAGTTCTTTTGTTCAGAGCAAGCTCAATGTTCAGACATCATAGGAAACACAGTAGAGTAGAAGAGTGCTGTTTTTTCAAAAGCAGAGTGTGTTTCTTGTAAGGCGAGCTAGCATTTGTTTCACAGTCCTAAATGGAGTTGAATCACATGCAGTTTCTGGTCCTTCGAGCAAGAGTTGTTTTCTGGTAAAAAGAGTCATTATTGCGCTCCCATTGACATACACAGGGCAAATAGCACTGGTGTCTGTTCCCAGCATATACAGTGTATTGGACTGAAGAGGATCTTCTGTTCTTGTCAGTTTCCTAAGGAGAGTTGAACTAGATATGGCCTGTGTGTGTAGGAAGCACAGTTCTTTTGTTCTGAGCAAGCTCACTGTTCTGGCCCTATAGGAAACACAGTAGAGTAGAAGAGTGCTCTTTTCTCAAAAGCAGAGTGTGTTTCTTGTAAGGCAAGCTAGCGTTTGTTTCCCAGTCCTAAATGGAGTTGAATCACATGCAGTTGTTGGTTTCACGAGCAAGAGTTGTTTTCTGGTAAGGAAAGTCACTATTGCGCTCCCATTGCCATACACCGTACAAATAGCACTCGCGGCTGTGGCCAGCAAGTACAGTGTATTGGACTGAAGAAGAGCTACTGTTCTTGTCAGTTTCCTAAGCCTAGTTGAACTAGATATGGCCCGTGTGTAGGAAGCACAGTTCTTTTGTTCTGAGCAAGCTCACTGTTCGGACCCAATAGGAAACACAGTAGAGTAGAAGAGTGCTCTTTTTTCAAAAGCAGAGTGTGTTTCTTGTAAGGCGACCTAGCTTTTTTTTTCCCAGTCCTAAATGGAGTTGAATCACATGCAGTTTCTGGTTTTTCGAGCAAGAGTTGTTTTCTTGTAAGAAGAGTAACTATTGCGCTCCCATTGTCATACACAGGACAAATAGCACTGGCGACTGTACCCAGCATGTACAGTGTATTGGACTGAAGAAGATCTACTGTTCTAGTCAGTTTGCTAAGCAGAATTGAACTAGATATGGCCGTGTGTGTAGGAAGCACAGTTCTTTTGTTCTGAGGAAGCTCAATGTTCTGGCCCTATAGGAAACACAGTAGAGTAGAAGAGTGCTCTTTTCTCAAAAGCAGAGTGTGTTTCTTGTAAGACCAGCTAGCGTTTCTTTCCCAGTCCTAAATGGAGTTGAATCACATGAAGTTTCTGTTCGAACGAGCAAGAGTTGTTTTCTGGTAAGAAGAGTCACTATTGCGTTCCCATTGTCATTCACAGGGCAAATAGCACTGGCGTCTGTTCCCAGCATGTACAGTGTATTGGACTGAAGAGGATCTTCTGTTCTTGTCAGTTTCCTAAGCAGAGTTGAACTAGATATAGCCCGTCTGTGTAGGAAGCACAGTACTTTTTTTCTGAGCAAGCTCACTGTTCTGGCCCTATAGGAAACACATTAGAGTAGAAGAGTGCTCTTTTCTCAAAAGCAGAGTGTGTTTTTTGTAAGGCGAGCTAGCGTTTGTTTCCCAGTCCTAAATGGAGTTGAATCACATGCAGTTGTTAGTCCCACGAGCAAGAGTTGTTTTCTGGTAAGGAAAGTCACTATTGCGCTCCCATTGCCATACACAGTGCAAATAGCACTCATGTCTGTTGCCAGCAAGTAGGGTGTATTGGACTGAAGAGGAGCTACTGTTCTTGTCAGTTTCCTAAGCACAGTTGAACTAGATATGGCCCGTTTGTGTAGGAAGCACTGTTCTTTTGTTCTGAGCAAGCTCACTGTTCGGACCCAATAGGAAACACAGTAGGGTAGAAGAGTGCTCTTTTCTCAAAAGCAGAGTGTGTTTCTTGTAAGGTGAACTACCACTTGTTTCCCAGTCCTAAATTGTCTTGAATCACATGCAGTTTCTGGTCCTAAGAGCAAGAGTTGTTTTCTGGTAAGAAGAGTCACTATTGTGCTCCCATTGTCATACACAGGGTAAATAGCACTGGCGTCTGTTCCCAGCCTGTACACTGTATTGGACTGAAGAGGATCTATTTTTCTTGTCAGTTTCCTAAGCAGAGTTGAACTGGATATAGCCCGTGTGTGTAGGAAGCACAGTTCTTTTGTTCTGAGCAAGCTCACTGTTCTGGCCCTATAGGAAACACAATAGAGTAAAGAGTGCTCTTTTCTCAAAAGCAGAGTGTGTTTCTTGTAAGACGACCTAGCTTTTTTTTCCCAGTCCTAAATGGAGTTGAATCACATGCAGTTTCTGGTTTTTCGAGCAAGAGTTGTTTTCTGGTAAGAAGAGTCACTATTGCGCTCACATTGTCATACATAGTACAAATAGCACTCTTGTCGGTTCCCAGCAAGTACAGTGTATTGGACTGAAGAGGATCTACTGTTCTTGTCAGTTTCCCAAGCAGAGTTGAACTAGATATGGCCTGTGTGTGTAGGAAGCACAGTTCTTTTGTTCTGAGCTAGCTTACTGTTCAGTCCCCATAGGAAACACAGTAGAGTAGAAGAGTGCTCTTTTCTCAAAAGCAGAGTGTGTTTCTTTTAAGGCGAGCTAGTGTTTGTTTCCCAGTCCTAAATGGATGTGAATCCCATGCAGTTTCTGGTCCTATGAGCAAGAGTTGTTTTCTGGTAAGAAGAGTCACTATTGCGCTCCCATTGTCATACACTGGGCAAATAGCACTGTCCTCTGTTCCCAGCATGTACAGTGTATTTGACTGAAGAGGATCTACTGTTCTTGTCAGTTTCCTAAGTAGAATTGAACTAGATACGGCCATGTGTGTAGGAAGCACAGTTCTTTTGTTCAGAGCAAGCTCACTGTTCGGACCACATAGGAAACACAGTAGAGTAGAAGAGTGCTCTTTTCTTAAAAGCAGAGTGTGTTTCTTGTAAGGCGAGCTACCGTTTGTTTCCCAGTCCTAAATGGTGTTGAATCACATGCACTTTCTGGTCCTAAGAGCAAGAGATGTTTTCTGGTAAGAAGAGTCACTATTGTGCTCCCATAGACATACACAGGGCAAATAGCACTGGCGTCTGTTCCCAGCCTGTACACTGTATTGGACTGAAGAGGATCTATTGTTCTTGTCAGTTTCCTAAGCAGAGTTGAACTAGGTATAGCCCGTGTGTGTAGGAAGCACAGTTCTTTTGTTCTGAGCAAGCTCACTGTTGTGGCCCTATAGGAAACACAATAGAGTAGAAGAGTGCTCTTTTCTCAAAAGAAGAGTGTGTTTCTTGTAAGGCGACCTAGCTTTTTTTTCCCAGTCCTTAATGGAGTTGAATCACATGCAGTTTTTGGTTTTTTGAGCAAGAGTTGTTTTCTGGTAAGAAGAGTAACTATTGTGCTCCCATTGTCATACACAGGGCAAATAGCACTGGCGACTGTTCCCAGCATGTACAGTGTATTGGACTGAAGAAGATCTACTGTTCTTGTCAGTTTGCTAAGCAGAATTGAACTAGATATGGCCGTGTGTGTAGGAAGCACAGTTCTTTTCTTCTGAGGAAGCTCAATGTTCTGGCCCTATAGGAAACACAGTAGAGTAGAAGAGTGCTCTTTTCTCAAAAGCAGAGTGTGTTTCTTGTAAGGCGAGCTAGCATTTGTTTCCCAGTCCTAAATGGAGTTGAATCACATGCAGTTTCTGGTCCTATGAGCAAGAGTTGTTATCTGGTAAGAAGAGTCACTATTGCCTTCCCATTGTCATTCACAGGGCAAATAGCACTTGCGTCTTTTCCCAGCATGTACAGTGTATTGGACTGAAGAGGATCTACTGTTCTTGTCAATTTCCTAAGGAGAGTTGAACTAGATATGTCCCGTGTGTGTAGGAAGCCCAGTTCTTTTGTTCTGAGCAAGCTCACTGTTCTGGCCCTATAGGAAACACAGTAGAGTAGAAGAGTATTCTTTTCTCAAAAGCAGAGTGTGTTTCTTGTAAGGAGAGCTAGCGTTTGTTTCCCAGTACTAAATGGAGTTGAATCACATGCAGTTTCTGGTCCTACGCACAAGAGTTGTTTTCTGGTAAGGAAAGTCACTATTGCGCTCCCATTGCCATAAACAGTGCAAATAGCACTCGCGTCTTTTGCCAGCAACTACAGTGTATTGGACTGAAGAGGAGGTACTGTTCTTGTCAGTTTCCTAAGCAGAGTTGAACTAGATATGGCCCGTGTGTGTAGGAAGCACAGTTCTTTTGTTCTGAGCAAGCTCACTGTTCGGACCCCATAGGAAACACTGTAGAGTAGAAGAGTGCTCTTTTCTCAAACGCAGAGTGTGTTTTTTGTAAGGCAAGCTAGGGTTTCTTTCCCAGTCCTAAATGGTGTTGAATCACATGCAGTTTCTGGTCCTTAGAGCAAGTGTTGTTTTCTGGTAAGAAGAGTCACTATTGTGCTCCCATTGTCATACACAGGGCAAATAGCACTGGCGTCTGTTCCCAGCCTGTACACTGTATTGGACTGAAGTGGATCTATTGTTCTTGTCAGTTTCCTAAGCAGAGTTGAACTAGATATAGCCCGTGTGTGTAGGAAGCACAATTCTTTTGTTCTGAGCAAGCTCACTGTTCTATCCCTATAGGAAACCCAATAGAGTAGAAGAGTGCTCTTTTCTCAAAAGCAGAGTGTGTTTCTTGTAAGGCGACCTAGCATTTTTTTCCCAGTCCAAAATGGAGTTGAATAACATGCAGTTTCTGGTTTTTCGAGCAAGAGTTGTTTTCTGATAAGAAGAGTAACTATTGTGCTCCCATTGTCATACACAAGGCAAATAGCACTGGCGACTGTTCCCAGCATGTACAGTGTATTGGACTGAGGAGGATCTACTCTTCTTGTCAGTTGGCTAAGCAAAATTGAACTAGATATGGCCGTGTGTGTAGGAAGCACAGTTCTTTTCTTCTGAGGAAGCTCACTGTTCAAACCCCATAGGAAACACAGTAGAGTAGAAGAGTGCTCTTTTCTCAAAAGCAGAGTGTGTTTCATGTAAGGCGAGGTCGCATTTTTTTCCCAGTCTTAAATGGAGTTGAATCCCATGCAGTTACTGGTCCTATGAGCAAGAGTTGTTTTCTGGTAAGGAAAGTCACTATTGCGCTCCCATTGACATACACAGTGCAAATATCCCTGGCGTCTGTTCCCAGCAAGTACAGTGTATCGGAATGAAGAGGAGCTACTGTTCTTGTCAGTTTCCTAAGCAGAGTTGAACTAGATATGGCCCGTGTGCGTAGGAAGCTCAGTTCTTATGTTCTGAGCAAGCTCACTGTTCTGGCCCTATAGGAAACACAGTAGAGTAGAAGAGTGCTCTTTTCTCTAAAGCACAGTGTGTTTCTTGTAGGGCAAGCTAGCGTTTGTTTCCTAGTCCTAAATGGAGTTGAATCACATGCAGTTTCTGGTCCTATGCACAAGAGTTGTTTTCTGGTAAGGAAAGTCACTATTGCGCGCCCATTGCCATACACAGTGCAAATAGCACTCATGTGTGTTCCCTGCAAGTACAGTGTTGGACTGAAGAGGAGCTACTGTTCTTGTCAGGTTCCTAAGCAGAGTTGAACTACATATGGTCCGTGTGTGTAGGAAGCACAGTTCTTTTGTTCTGAGCAAGCTCACTGTTCGGACCCCATAGGAAACACTGTAGAGTAGAAGAGTGCTCTTTTCTCAAAAGCAGAGTGTGTTTCTTGTAAGGTGAGCTAGCGTTTGTTTCCCAGTCCTAAATGGTGTTGAATCACATGCAGTTTCTGGTCTTAAGAGCAAGAGTTGTTTTTTGGTAAGAAGAGTCACTATTGTGCTCCCATTTTCATACACAGGGCAAATAGCACTGGCGTCTGTTCCCAGCCTGTACACTGTATTGGACTGAAGAGGATCTATTGTTCTTGTCAGTTTCCTAAGCAGAGTTGAACTAGATATAGTCCGTGTGTGTAGGAAGCACAGTTCTTTTGTTCTGAGCAAGCTCACTGTTCTGGCCCTATAGGAAACCCAATAGAGTAGAACAGTGCTCTTTTCTCAAAAGCAGAGTGTGTTTCTTGTGAGGCGACCTAGCTTTTTTTTCCCAGTCCAAAATGGAGTTGAATAACATGCAGTTTCTGGTTTTTCGAGCAAGAGTTGTTTTCTGATAAGAAGAGTAACTATTGCGCTCCCATTGTCATACACAAGGCAAATAGCACTGGCGACTGTTCCCAGCATGTACAGTGTATTGGACTGAGGAGGATCTACTCTTCTTGTCAGTTGGCTAAGCAAAATTGAACTAGATATGGCCATGTGTGTAGGAAGCACAGTTCTTTTCTTCTGAGGAAGCTCACTGTTCAAACCCCATAGGAAACACAGTAGAGTAGAAGAGTGCTCTTTTCTCAAAAGCAGAGTGTGTTTCTTGTAAGGCGAGCTAGCGTTGGTTTCCCAGTCCTAAATGGAGTTGAAACACATGCAGTTTCTGGTCCTACGAGCAAGAGTCATTTTCTGGTAAGAAGAGTCACTATTGCGCTCCCTTTGTCATACATAGGGCAAATAGCACTGGCGTCTGTTCCCAGCATGTACAGTGTATTGGACTGAAGAGGATCTACTGGTATTGTCAGTTTCCTAAGTAGAATTGAACTAGATATGGCCGTATGTGTAGGAAGCACAGTTCTTTTGTTCAGAGCAAGCTCAATGTTCAGACTTCATAGGAAACACAGTAGAGTAGAAGAGTGCTGTTTTTTCAAAAGCAGAGTGTGTTTCTTGTAAGGCGAGCTAGCATTTGTTTCACAGTCCTAAATGGAGTTGAATCACATGCAGTTTCTGGTCCTTCGAGCAAGAGTTGTTTTCTGGTAAAAAGAGTCACTATTGCGCTCCCATTGACATACACAGGGCAAATAGCACTGGTGTCTGTTCCCAGCTTATACAGTGTATTGGACTGAAGAGGATCTTCTGTTCTTGTCAGTTTCCTAAGGAGAGTTGAACTAGATATGGCCTGTGTGTGTAGGAAGCACAGTTCTTTTGTTCTGAGCAAGCTCACTGTTCTGGCCCTATAGGAAACACAGTAGAGTAGAAGAGTGCTCTTTTCTCAAAAGCAGAGTGTGTTTCTTGTAAGGCGAGCTAGTATTTGTTTCACAGTCCTAAATGGAGTTGAATCACATGCAGTTTTTGGTTCCTCGAGCAAGAGTTGTTTTCTGGTAAGAAGAGTCACTATTGCACTCCCTTTGACATACACAGGGCAAATAGCACTGGCGTCTGTTCCCAGCATGTACAGTGTATTGGACTGAAGAGGATCTACTCTTCTTGTCATTTTCCTAAGGAGAGTTGAACTAGATATGGCCCGTGTGTGTAGGAAGCACAGTTCTTTTGTTCTGAGCAAGCTCACTCTTCGTCCGTATAGGAAACACAGTAGAGTAGAAGAGTGCTCTTTTCTCAAAAGCAAAGTGTGTTTCTTGTAAGGAGAGCTAGCATTTGTTTCCCAGTCCTAAATGGAGTTGAATCACATGCAGTTGTTGGTCCCAGGAGCAAGAGTTGTTTTCTGGTAAGGAAAGTCACTATTGCGCTCCCATTGCCATACACAGTACAAATAGCACTCGCGTCTGTTGCCAGCAAGTACAGTGTATTGGACTGAAGAGGAGCTACTGTTCTTGTCAGTTTCCTATGCAGAGTTGAACTATATATGGCCCGTGTGTGTAGGAAGCACAGTTCTTTTTTTCTGAGGAAGCTCACTGTTCAAACCCCATAGGAAACACAGTAGAGTAGAAGAGTGCTGTTTTCTCAAAAGCAGAGTGTGTTTCTTGTAAGGCGAGCTAGCGTTTGTTTTCCAGTCCTAAATGGAGTGGAATCCCATGCAGTTTCTGTTCCTACGAGCAAGAGTCGTTTTCTGGTAAGAAGAGTCACTTTTCTGCTCCCTTTTCATACACAGGGCAAATAGCACTGGCGTCTGTTCCCAGCATGTACAGTGTATTGGGCTGAAGAAGATCTACTGTTCTTGTCAGTATGCTAAGCAGAATTGAACTAGATATGGCCGTGTGTGTAGGAAGCACAGTTCTTTTGTTCTGAGGAAGCTCAATGTTCTGGCCCTATAGGAAACACAGTAGAGTAGAAGAGTGCTCTTTTCTCAAAAGCAGAGTGTGTTTCTTGTAAGGCGAGCTAGCTTTTGTTTCCCATTCCTAAATGGAGTTGAAACACATGCAGTTTCTGGTCCTACGGTCAAGAGTTGTTTTCTGGTAAGAAGAGTCACTATTGCGTTCCCATTGTCATTCACAGGGCAAATAGCACTGGCGTCTGTTCCCAGCATGTACAGTGTATTGGACTGAGGAGGATCTACTGTTCTTGTCAGTATGCTAAGCAGAGTTGAACTAGATATGGCCCGTGTGTGTAGGAAGCACAGTTCTTTTGTTCTGAGCAAGCTCACTGTTCTGGCCCTATAGGAAACACAATAGAGTAAAGAGTGCTCTTTTCTCAAAAGCAGAGTGTGTTTCTTGTAAGGCGACCTAGCTTTTTTTTCCCAGTCCTAAATGGAGTTGAATCACATGCAGTTTCTGGTCCTACGAGCAAGAGTTGTTTTCTGGTAAGAAGAGTAACTATTGCGCTCCCATTGTCATACACAGGGCAAATAGCACTGGTGACTGTTCCCAGCATGTACAGTGTATTGGACTGAAGAGGATCTACTGTTCTTGTCAGTTGGCTAAGCAGAATTGAACTAGATATGGCCGTGTGTGTAGGAAGCACAGTTCTTTTCTTCTGAGGAAGCTCACTGTTCAAACCCCATAGGAAACACAGTAGAGTAGAAGAGTGCTCTTTTCTCAAAAGCAGAGTGTGTTTCTTGTAAGGCGAGCTAGCGTTTGTTTCCAAGTCCTAAATGGAGTTGAATCACATGCAGTTTCTGGTCCTATGAGCAAGAGTTGTTTTCTGGTAAGAAGAGTCACTGTTGCGTTCCCATTGTCATTCACAGGGCAAATAGCACTGGCGTCTGTTCCAGCATGTACAGTGTATTGGACTTAAGGGGATCTACTGTTCTTGTCAGTTTCCTATGCAGAGTTGAACTAGATATAGCCCGGGTGTGTAGGAAGCACAGTTCTTTTGTTCTGAGCAAGCTCACTGTTCTGGCCCTATAGGAAACACAGAACAGTAGAAAGGTACTCTTTTCTCAAAAGCAGAGAGTGTTTCTTGTAAGGCGAGCTAGCGTTTGTTTCCCAGTCCTAAATGGAGTTGAATCACATGCAGTTTGTGGTCCTACGAGCAAGAGTTGTTTTCTGGTAAGAAGAATCACTATTGTGCTCCCTTTGTCATACACAGGGCAAATAGCACTGGCGTCTGTTCCCAGCATGTGCAGTGTATTGGACTGAAGAGGATCTACTGTTCTTGTCAGTTTGCTAAGCAGAATTGAAATAGATATGGCCGTGTGTAGGAAGCACAGTTCTTTTGTTCTGAGCAAGCTCACTGTTCTGGCCCTATAGGAAACACAGTAGAGTAGATGAGTGATCTTTTCTCAAAAGCAGAGTGTGTTTCTTGTAAGGCGAGCTAGCGTTTGTTTCCCAGTCCTAAATGGCGTTGAATCACATGCAGTTTCTGGTTCTATGAGCAAGAGTAGTTTTCTGGTAAGAAGAGTCACTATAGCGCTCACATTGTCATTCATAGTGCAAATAGCACTCGTGTCTGTTCCCAGCATGTACAGTGTATTGGATCTTAGAGGATCTACTGTTCTTGTCAGTTTCCTAAGCAGAGTTGAACTAGATATGGCCCGTGTGTGTAGGAAGCACAGTTCTTTTGTTCAGAGCAAGCTTACTGTTCAGACCCCATAGGAAACACAGTAGAGTAGAAGAGTGCTCTTTTCTCAAAAGCAGAGTGTGTTTCTTTTAAGGTGAGCTAGTGTTTGTTTCCCAGTCCTAAATGGAGTTGAATACCATGCAGTTTCTGGTCCTATGAGCAAGAGTTGTTTTCTGGTAAGAAGAGTCACTATTGTGCTCCCATTGTCATACACAGGGCAAATAGCACTGGCGTCTGTTCCCAGCATGTACAGTGTATTTGACTGAAGTGGATCTACTGTTCTTGTCAGTTTCCTAAGCAGAATTGAACTAGATATGGCCGTGTGTGAAGGAAGCACAGTTCTTTTGTTCTGAGCAAGCTCACTGTTCGGACCCCATAGGAAACACAGTAGAGTAGAAGAGTGCCCTTTTCTCAAAAGCAGAGTGTGTTTCTTGTAAGGCGAGCTAGCGTTTGTTTCCCAGTCCTAAATGGAGTTGAATCACATGAAGTTTCTGGTCCTACGAGCAAGAGTTTTTTCTGCTAAGAAGAGTCACTATTGTGCTCCCATTGTCATACACAGGGCAAATAGCACTGGCATCTGTTCCCAGCATGTACAGTGTATTGTACTGAAGAGGATCTACTGTTCTTGTCAGTTTCCTAAGTAGAATTGAAATAGATATGGCCCTGTGTGTAGGAAGCACAGTTCTTTTGTTCAGAGCAAGCTCACTGTTCGGACCTCATAGGAAACACAGTAGAGTAGAAGAGTGCTCTTTTCTCAAAAGCAGAATGTGTTTCTTGTAAGGCGAGCTAGCATTTGTTTCACACTCCTAAATGGAGTTGAATCACATGCAGTTTCTGGTCCCTCGAGCAAGAGTTGTTTTCTGGTAAGAAGAGTCACTATTGCACTCCCATTGAATTACACAGGGCAAATAACACTGGCGTCTGTTCCCAGCCTGTACACTGTATAGGACTGAAGAGGATCTATTTTTCTTGTCAGTTTCCTAAGCAGAGTTGAACTAGATATAGCCCGTGTGTGTAGGAAGCACAGTTCTTTTGTTCTGAGCAAGCTCACTGTTCTGGCCCTATAGGAAACACAATAGAGTAAAGAGTGCTCTTTTCTCAAAAGCAGATTGTGTCTTGTAAGGCTACCTAGCTTTTTTTCCCCAGTCCTAAATGGAGTTGAATCACATGCAGTTTCTGGTTTTTCGAGCAAGAGTTGTTTTCTGGTAAGAAGAGTAACTATTGCGCTCCCATTGTCATACACAGGGCAAATAGCACTGGTGACTGTTCCCAGCATGTACAGTGTATTGGACTGAAGAGTATCTACTGTTCTTGTCAGTTGGCTAAGCAGAATTGAACTAGATATGGCCGTGTGTGTAGGAAGCACAGTTCTTTTCTTCTGAGGAAGCTCACTGTTCAAACCCCATAGGAAACACAGTAGAGTAGAAGAGTGCTCTTTTCTCAAAAGCAGAGTGTGTTTCTTGTAAGGCGAGCTAGCGTTTGTTTCCCAGTCCTAAATGGAGTTGAATCACATGCAGTTTCTGGTCCTACGAGCAAGAGTTGTTTTCTGGTAAGAAGAGTCACTATTGCGTTCACATTATCATTCACAGGGCAAATAGCACTGGCGTCTGTTCCAGCATGTACAGTGTATTGGACTTAAGGGGATCTACTGTTCCTGTCAGTTTCCTAAGCAGAGTTGAACTAGATATAGCCCGTGTGTGTAGGAAGCACAGTTCTTTTGTTCTGAGAAAGCTCACTGTTCTGGCCGTATAGGAAACACAGAACAGTAGAAGAGTACTCTTTTCTCAAAAGCAGAGTGTGTTTCTTGTAAGGCGAGCTAGCGTTTGTTTCCCAGTCCTAAATGGAGTTGAATCACATGCAGTTTGTGGTCCTACGAGCAAGAGTTGTTTTCTGGTAAGAAGAGTCACTATTGCGCTCCCATTGTCATACACAGGGCAAATAGCACTGGCGTCTGTTCCCAGCATGTACAGTGTATTGGAATGAAGAGGATCTACTGTTCTTGTCAGTTTGCTAAGCAGAATTGAAATAGATATGGCCGTGTGTAGGAAGCACAGTTCTTTTGTTCTGAGCAAGCTCACTGTTCTGGCCCTATAGGAAACACAGTAGAGTAGATGAGTGCTCTTTTCTCAAAAGCAGAGTGTCTTTCTTTTAAGGCGAGCTAGTGTTTGTTTCCCAGTCGTAAATCGAGTTGAATCCCATGCAGTTTCTGGTCCTATGAGCAAGAGTTGTTTTCTGGTAAGAAGAGTCACTATTGCGCTCCCATTGTCATACACAGGGCAAATAGCACTGGCGTCTGTTCCCAGCATGTACAGTGTATTTGACTGAAGTGGATCTACTGTTCTTGTCAGTTTCCTAAGCAGAATTGAACTACATATGGCCGTGTGTAGGAAGCACAGTTCTTTTGTTCTGAGCAAGCTCACTGTTCGGACCCCATAGGAAACACTGTAGAGTAGAAGAGTGCCCTTTTCTCAAAAGCAGAGTGTGTTTCTTGTAAGGCGAGCTAGCGTTTGTTTCCCAGTCCTAAATGGCGTTGAATCACATGAAGTTTCTGGTCCTACGAGCAAGAGTTTTTTCTGCTAAGAAGAGTCACTATTGTGCTCCCATTGTCATACACAGGGCAAATAGAACTGGCATCTGTTCCCAGCATGTACAGTGTATTGGACTGAAGAGGATCTACTGTTCTTGTCAGGTTCCTAAGCAGAGTTGAACTAGATATGGCCCGTGTGTGTAGGAAGCACAGTTATTATGTTCTGAGCAAGCTCACTGTTCTGGCCCTATAGAAACACAGTAGAGTAGAAGAGTGCTCTTTTCTCAAAAGCAGAGTGTGTTTCTTGTAAGGCAAGCTAGCGTTTTTTTCCCAGTCCTAAATGGAGTTGAATCACATGCAGTTATTGGTCCCAGGAGCAAGAGTTGTTTTCTGGTAAAGAAAGTCACTATTGCGCTCCCATTGCCATACGCAGTACAAATAGCACTGGCGTCTGTTGCCAGCAAGTACAGTGTATTGGACTGAAGAGGAGCTACTGTTCTTGTCAGTTTCCTAAGCAGAGTTGAACTAGATATTGCCCGTGTGTGTAGGAAGCACAGTTCTTTTGTTCTGAGCCAGCTCACTGTTCGGACCCAATATGAGACACAGTAGAGAAGAAGAGTGCTCTTTTCTCTAAAGCAGAGTTTGTTTCTTGTAAGGCGAGCTAGCGTTTGTTTCCCAGTCCTAAATGGAGTTGAAACAGATGCAGTTTCTGGTCCTACGTACAAGAGTTGTTTTCTGGTAAGGAATGTCACTATTGAGCTCCCATTGCCATACACAGTGCAAATAGCACTCGCGTCTGTTCCCAGCAAGTACAGTGTTGGACTGAAGAGGAGCTACTGTTCTTGTCAGGTTCCTAAGCAGAGTTGAACTACATATGGTTCGTGTGTGTAGGAAGCACAGTTCTTTTGTTCTGAGCAAGCTCACTGTTTGGACCCCATAGGAAACACAGTAGACTAGAAGAGTGCTCTTTTCTCTAAAGCAGAGTGTTTTTCTTGAAAGGCGAGCTAGCGTTTGTTTCCCAGTCCTAAATGGAGTTGAATCCCGTGCTGTTTCTGGTACTATGAGCAAGAGATGTTTTCTGGTAAGGAAAGTCACTATTGCGCTGCCATTGTTATACACAGGACAAATAGCACTGGCTTCTGTTGCCAGCAAGTACAGTGTATTGGACTGAAGAGGATCTACTGTTCTTGTCAGGTTCCTAAGCAGACTTGAACTAGATATGGCCCTGTGTGTAGGAAGCACAGTTTTTTTTGTTCTGAGCAAGCTCACTTTTCGGACCCCATAGGAAACACAGTAGAGTAGAAGAGTGCTGTTTTCTCAAAAGCAGACTGTGTTTCTTGTAAGGCGAGCTAGCGTTTGTTTCCCAGTCCTAAATGGAGTTGAGTCACATGCAGTTTTTTGTCCTATGAGCAAGAGTTGTTTTCTGGTAAGACGAGTCACTATTGTGCTCCAATTGCCCTACACAGTGCAAATAGCACTCGTGTCTGTTCCCAGCAAGTACAGTGTATTGGACTCAAGAGGATCTACTGTTCTTTTCAGTTTCCTAAGCAGAGTTGAACTAGATATGGCCCATGTGTGTAGGAAGCACAGTTCTTTTGTTCTGAGCAAGCTCATTGTTTGGACCCCATAAAAAACACAGTAGAGTAGAATAGTGCTCTTTTCTCAAAATCAGAGAGTCTTTCTTGTAAGGCGAGCTAGTGTTTGTTTCCCAGTACTAAATGGAGTTTAATCACATGCACTTTCTGGTCCTGTGAGCAAGAGTTGTTTTCTGGTAAGAAAAGTCACTATTGCGCTCCCATTGCCATACACAGTGCAAATAGCACTCCAGTCTGTTCCCAGCAAGTACAGTGTATGGGACTGAAGAGGAGCTACTGTTCTTGTCAGTTTCCTAAGCAGAGTTGAACTAGATATGGCCCGTGTGTAGGAAGCACAGTTCTTTTGTTCTGAGCAAGCTCACTCTTCTGGCCCTATAGGAACACAGTAGAGTAGAAGAGTGCTCTCTTCTCTAAAGCAGAGTGTGTTTCTTGTAAGGCGAGCTAGCGTTTGTTTCCCAGTCCTAAATGGAGTTGAATCACATGAAGTTTCTGGTCCTATGAGCAAGAGTTGTTTTATGGTAAGAATAGTCACTATTGCACTGCCTTTGCCATACACAGGACAAATAGCACTGGTGTCTGTTTCCAGCAAGTACAGTGTATTGGACTTAAGAGGATCTACTGTTCTTGTCAGGTTCCTAAGCAGAGTTGAACTAGATATGGCCCGTGTGTGTAGGAAGCACAGTTATTATGTTCTGAGCAAGCTCACTGTTCTGGCCCTATAGGAAACACAGTAGAGTAGAAGAGTGCTCTTTTCTCAAAAGCAGAGTGTGTTTCTTGTAAGGCAAGCTAGTGTTTTTTTTCCCAGTCCTAAATGGAGTTGAATCCCATGCAGTTTCTGGTCCTACGAGCAAGAGTTGTTTTCTGGTAAGGAAAGTCACTATTGTGCTCCCATTGCCATACACAGTGCAATAGCACTCGCGTGTGATCCCAGCAAGTACAGTGTATCGGACTGAAGAGGAGCTACTGTTCTTGTCCGTTTCTTAAGCAGAGTTGAACTAGATATGTCCCATGTGTGTAGGAAGCACAGTTCTTTTGATCTGAGCAAGCTAACTGTTCGGAACCCATAGGAAACACAGTAGAGTAGATGAGTGCTCTTTTCTCAAAAGCAGAGTGTGTTTCCTGTAAGGCGAGGTAGCGTTTGTTTCCCAGTCCTAAATGGAGTTGAATCACATGCAGTTTCTGGTCCTACGAGCAAGAGTTGTTTTCTGGTAAGGAAAGTCACTATTGCACTCCCATTGCCATACACATTGCAAATAGCACTGGCGTCTGTTGCCAGCAAGTACAGTGTATCGGACTGAAGAGGAGCTACTGTTCTTGTCAGTTTCCTAAGCAGAGTTGAACTAGATATGGCCCGTGTGTGTAGGAAGCTCAGTTCTTATGTTCTGAGCAAGCTCACTGTTCTGGCCCTATAGGAAACACATTAGAGTAGAAGAGTGCTCTTTTCTCTAAAGCAGAGTGAGTTTCTTGTAAGGCAAGCTAGCGTTTGTTTCCCAGTCCTAAATGGAGTTGAATCACATGCAGTTTCTGCTCCTACGAGCAAGAGCTCTTTTCTGGTAAGGAAAGTCACTATTATGCTCCCATTGCCATACACAGTGCAAATAGCACTCGCGTCTGTTCCCAGCAAGTACAGTGTATTGTACTGAATAGGAGCTACTGTTCTTGTCAGTTTCCTAAGCAGAGTTGACCTGCATATGATCCGTGTGTGTACGAAGCACAGTTCTTTTGTTTTGAGCAAGCTTACTTTTTGGACCCCATAGGATACACAGTAGACTAGAATAGTGCTCTTTTCTCTAAACCAGAGTGTTTTTCTTGTAAGGCGAGCTAGCGTTTGTTTCCCAGGCCTAAATTTAGTTGAATCCCATGCAGTTTCTGGTACTATGAGCAAGAGTTGTTTTCTGGTAAGGAAAGTCACTATTGCGCTGCCATTGCCATACACAGGACAAATAGCACTGGCGTCTGTTGCCAGAAAGTACAGTGTATTGGACTGAAGAGGATCTACTGTTCTTGTCAGGTTCATAAGCAGACTTGAACTAGATATGGCTGTGTGTGTAGGAAGCACAGTTTTTTTTTGTTCTGAGCAAGCTCACTGTTCTGGCCCTATAGGAAACACAGTAGAGTAGATGAGTGCTCTTTTCTCAGAAGAAGAGTGTGTTTCTTGTAAGGCAAGCTAGCATTTGTTTCCCAGTCCTAAATGCAGTTGAATTAAATGCACTTTCTGGTCCTACGAGCAAGAGTTGTTTTCTGGTAAGAAGAGTCACTATTGCGCTCCCATTGCCATACACAGGGCAAATAGCAATCGCGTCTGTTCCCAGCAAGTACAGTGTATTGGACTGAAGAGGAGCTACTTTTCTTGTCAGTTTTCTAAGCAGAGTTAAACTAGATATGGCCCGTGAGTGTCGGAAGCACAGTTCTTTTGTTCTTAGCAAGCTCACTGTTCGGACCCCATAGAAAACACAGTACAGTAGATGAGTGCTCTTTTCTCAAAAGCAGAATATATTTCTTTTAAGGCGAGCTAGTGTTTGTTTCCCAGTCCTAAATGGAGTTTAATCACATGCAGTTTCGGGTTCTACGTGCAAGAGTTGCTTTCTGGTAAGAAAAGTCACTATTGCGCTCCCATTGTCACACACAGGGCAAATATCACTGGCGTCTGTTGCCAGCATGTACAGTGTATTGGACTGAAGAGGAGCTACGGTTCTAGTCAGTTTCCTATACAGAGTTGAACTAGATAAGGCCGTGTGTAGGAAGAACAGTTCTTTTGTTCTGAGCAAGCTCACTGTTCGGACCCCATAGAAAACACAGTACAGTAGATGAGTGCTCTTTTCTCAAAATCAGAGTATGTTTCTTGTACGGCGAGATAGCATTTGTTTCCCAGTCCTAAATGGAGTTGAATCACATGCAGTTTTTGGTCCTACGAGCAAGAGTTGTTTTCTGGTAAGAAGAGTCACTATTACACTCCCATTGACTTACACAGGGCAAATAGCACTGGCGTCTGTTGCCAGCATGTACAGTGTATTGGACTGAAGAGGATCTACTGTTCTTGTCAGTTTCCTAAGCAGAGTTGAACTAGATATGGCCCGTGTGTGTAGGAAGCACAGTTCTTTTGTTCTGAGCAAGATTACTGTTCAGACCCCATAGGAAACACAGTAGAGTAGAAGAGTGCTCTTTTCTCAAAAGCAGAGTGTCTTTCTTTTAAGGGGAGCTAGTGTTTGTTTCCCAGTCGTAAATCTAGTTGAATCCCATGCAGTTTCTGGTCCTATGAGCAAGAGTTGTTTTCTGGTAAGAAGAGTCACTATTGCGCTCCCATTGTCATACACAGGGCAAATAGCACAGGCGTCTGTTCCCAGCATGTACAGTGTATTTGACTGAAGTGGATCTACTGTTCTTGTCAGTTTCCTAAGCAGAATTGAACTACATATGGCCGTGTGTAGGAAGCACAGTTCTTTTGTTCTGAGCAAGCTCACTGTTCGGACCCCATAGGAAACACTGTAGAGTAGAAGAGTGCCCTTTTCTCAAAAGCAGAGTGTGCTTCTTGTAAGGCGAGCTAGCGTTTGTTTCCCCGTCCTAAATGGCGTTGAATCACATGAAGTTTCTGGTCCTACGAGCAAGAGTTTTTTCTGCGAAGAAGAGTCACTATTGTGCTCCCATTGTCATACACAGGGCAAATAGCACTGGCATCTGTTCCCAGCATGTACAGTGTATTGGACTGAAGAGGATCTACTGTTCTTGTCAGGTTCCTAAGCAGAGTTGAACTAGATATGGCCCGTGTGTGTAGGAAGCACAGTTATTATGTTCTGAGCAAGCTCACTGTTCTGGCCCTATAGAAACACAGTAGAGTAGAAGAGTGCTCTTTTCTCAAAAGCAGAGTGTGTTTCTTGTAAGGCAAGCTAGCGTTTTTTTCCCAGTCCTAAATGGAGTTGAATCACATGCAGTTGTTGGTCCCAGGAGCAAGAGTTGTTTTCTGGTAAAGAAAGTCACTATTGCGCTCCCATTGCCATATGCAGTACAAATAGCACTGGCGTCTGTTGCCAGCAAGTACAGTGTATTGGACTGAAGAGGAGCTACTGTTCTTGTCAGTTTCCTAAGCAGAGTTGAACTAGATATGGCCCGTGTGTGTAGGAAGCACAGTTCTTTTGTTGTGAGCAAGCTCACTGTTCAGACACCATAGGAAACACAGTAGAGTAGAAGAGTGCTCTTTTTTCAAATGCAGGGTGTGTTTCTTTTAAGGCAATCTAGCCTTTGTTTCCCTGTCCTAAATGGAGTTGAAATACACATGCAATTTCTGGTCCTAGGAGCAAGAGTTGTTTTCTGGTAAGAAGAGTCACTATTCCGCTCCCGTTGCCATACACAGTACAAATAGCACTCGCGTCTGTTCTCAGCAATATAGTGTATTGGACTCAAGAGGAGCTACTGTTCTTGTCACTTTCCTAAAAAGAGGTGAACTAGGTATGGCCCGAGTGTGTAGGAAGCACAGTTCTTTTGTTCTGAGCAAGATCACTGTTCGGACCCCATAGGAAACACAGTAAAGACAAGAGTGCTCTTTTCTCAAAAGCAGAGTGTGTTTCTTGTAAAGCGAGCTAGTGTTTTTTTCCCAGTCCTAAATGGAGTTGAATCACATGCAGTTTCTTGTCCTACGAGCAAGAGTTGTTTTCTGGTAAGAAGAGTCACTATTGCGCTCCCATTGTCATATACAGGGCAAATAGCACTGGCGTCTGTTTCCAGCATGTATACTTTATTGGACTGAAGAGGATCTACTCTTCTTGTCAGGTTAATAAGCAGAGTTTAACTAGATATGGTCCGTGTGTGTAGGAAGCACAGTTCTTTTATTCTGAGCAAGCTCACTGTTTGTTCCCCATAGAAAACACAGTAGAGTAGAAGAGTGCTCTTTCCTCAAAAGCAGAGTATGTTACTTGTAAGGCGAGCCTGCGTTTGTTTCCCAGTCCGAAATGGAGTTGAATCACATGCAGTTTCGGGACCTACGAGCAAGAGTTTTTTCTGGTAAGAGGAGTCACTATTGCGCTCCCATTGTCATACACAGGGCAAATAGCAATGGCGTCTGTTCCCAGCATGTACAGTGTATTGGAGTGAAGAGGATCTACTGTTCTTGTCAGTTTCCTAAGCAGAGTTGAATTAGATATGGCCCGTGTGTGTAGGAAGCACAGTTCTTTTGTTCTGAGCAAGCTCACTGTTCAGACCCCATAGGAAACACAGTAGAGTAGAAGAGTGCTCTTTTCTCAAAAGCAGAGTGTGTTTCTTGTAAGGAAAGCTAGTGTTTGTTTCCTAGACAGAAATGGAGTTGAATCCCATGCAGTTTCTGGTCCTACGAGCAAGAGTTTTTTTCTGATAAGAAGTGTCACTATTGCGCTCCCATTGCCATACACAGTGCAAATAGCACACGCGTCTGTTCCCAGCAAGTACAGAGTATTGGACAGAATAGGAGATACTGTTCTTGTCAGTTTCATAAGCAGAATTGAACTAGATATGGCCCGTGTGTGTAGGAAGCACATTTCTTTTGTTCTGAGGAAGCTCACTGTTCTGGCCTTATAGGAAACACAGTAGAGCAGAAGAGTGCTCTTTTCTCAAAAGCAGATTCTGTTTCTTGTAAGGCGAGCTAGCGTTTGTTTCCCAGTCCTAAATGGAGTTGAATCACATGCAGTTTTTGGTCCTAGGAGCAAGAGTTGTTTTCTGGTAAGAAGAGTCACTATTGCACTCCCATTGACTTACACAGGGCAAATAGCACTGGCGTCTGTTGCCAGCATGTACAGTGTATTGGACTGAAGTGGATCTATTGATCTTGTCAGTTTCCTAAGCAGAATTGAACTAGATAGGGCACGTGTGTGTAGGCAGCACAGTTCTTTTGTTCTGAGCAAGCTCACTGTTCTGGCCATATAGGAAACACAGTAGAGTAGATGAGTGCTCTTTTCTCAGAAGCAGAGTGTGTTTCTTGTAAGGCGAGCTAGCGTTTGTTTCCCAGTTCTAAAAGGAGTTGAATCACATGCAGTTTTTGGTCCTACCAGCAAGAGTTGTTTTCTGGTAAGAAGAGTAACTATTGTGCTCCCATTTCCATACACAGTGCAAATAGCACTCGCGTCTGTTCCCAGCAAGTACAGTGTATTGGACTGAGGAGGAGCTACTGTTCTTGTCAGTTTCCTAAGCAGAGTTGAACTAGATATGGCCCGTGTGTGTAGGAAGCACAGTTCTTTTGTTGTGAGCAAGCTCACTGTTCAGACACCATAGGAAACACAGTAGAGTAGAAGAGTGCTCTTTTTCAAATGCAGGGTGTGTTTCTTTTAAGGCAATCTAGCCTTTGTTTCCCTGTCCTAAATGGAGTTGAAATACACATGCAATTTCTGGTCCTAGGAGCAAGAGTTGTTTTCTGGTAAGAAGAGTCACTATTCCGCTCCCGTTGCCATACACAGTACAAATAGCACTCGCGTCTGTTCTCAGCAATACAGTGTATTGGACTCAAGAGGAGCTACTGTTCTTGTCACTTTCCTAAAAAGAGGTGAACTAGGTATGGCCCGAGTGTGTAGGAAGCACAGTTCTTTTGTTCTGAGCAAGATCACTGTTCGGACCCCATAGGAAACACAGTAAAGACAAGAGTGCTCTTTTCTCAAAAGCAGAGTGTGTTTCTTGTAAAGCGAGCTAGTGTTTTTTCCCAGTCCTAAATGGAGTTGAATCACATGCAGTTTCTTGTCCTACGAGCAAGAGTTGTTTTCTGGTAAGAAGAGTCACTATTGCGCTCCCATTGTCATATACAGGGCAAATAGCACTGGCGTCTGTTTCCAGCATGTATACTTTATTGGACTGAAGAGGATCTACTCTTCTTGTCAGGTTAATAAGCAGAGTTTAACTAGATATGGTCCGTGTGTGTAGGAAGCACAGTTCTTTTATTCTGAGCAAGCTCACTGTTTGTTCCCCATAGAAAACACAGTAGAGTAGAAGAGTGCTCTTTCCTCAAAAGCAGAGTATGTTACTTGTAAGGCGAGCCTGCGTTTGTTTCCCAGTCCGAAATGGAGTTGAATCACATGCAGTTTCGGGACCTACGAGCAAGAGTTTTTTCTGGTAAGAGGAGTCACTATTGCGCTCCCATTGTCATACACAGGGCAAATAGCAATGGCGTCTGTTCCCAGCATGTACAGTGTATTGGAGTGAAGAGGATCTACTGTTCTTGTCAGTTTCCTAAGCAGAGTTGAATTAGATATGGCCCGTGTGTGTAGGAAGCACAGTTCTTTTGTTCTGAGCAAGCTCACTGTTCAGACCCCATAGGAAACACAGTAGAGTAGAAGAGTGCTCTTTTCTCAAAAGCAGAGTGTGTTTCTTGTAAGGAAAGCTAGTGTTTGTTTCCTAGACAGAAATGGAGTTGAATCCCATGCAGTTTCTGGTCCTACGAGCAAGAGTTTTTTTCTGATAAGAAGTGTCACTATTGCGCTCCCATTGCCATACACAGTGCAAATAGCACACGCGTCTGTTCCCAGCAAGTACAGTGTATTGGACAGAATAGGAGATACTGTTCTTGTCAGTTTCATAAGCAGAATTGAACTAGATATGGCCCGTGTGTGTAGGAAGCACATTTCTTTTGTTCTGAGGAAGCTCACTGTTCTGGCCTTATAGGAAACACAGTAGAGCAGAAGAGTGCTCTTTTCTCAAAAGCAGATTCTGTTTCTTGTAAGGCGAGCTAGCGTTTGTTTCCCAGTCCTAAATGGAGTTGAATCCATGCAGTTTCTGTTCCTACGAGCAAGAGTTGTTTTCTGGTAAGAAGAGTCACTATTGCGCTCCCATTTTCATACACAGTGCTAATATCACTGGCATCTGTTCCCAGCAAGTACAGAGTATTGGACTGAAGAGGAGATACTGTTCTTGTCAGTTTTCTAAGCAGAGTTGAACTAGATATGGCCCCTGTGTGTACGAAGCACAGTTCTTTTGTTCTGAGCAAGCTCACTGTTTGGACCCCATAGGAAACACAGTAGAGTAGAAGAGTGCTCTTTTCTCAAAAGCAGAGTGTGTTTCTTGTAAGGCGACCTAGCGTTTGCTTCCCAGACCTAAATGGAGTTGAATTCCATGCAGTTTCTGGTCCTACGAGCAAGAGTTGTTTTCTGGTAAGAAGAGTCACCATTACTCTCCCATTGTCATACACAGGGCAAATAGCACTGGCGTCTGTTCCCAGCATGTACATTGTATTGGACTGAAGAGGATCTACTGTTCTTGTCAGTTTCCTAAGCAGAGTTGAACTAGATATGGCCCGTGTGTGTAGGAAGCACAGTTCTTTTGTTCTGAGCAAGCTCACTGTTCGGACCCCATAGGAAACACAGTAGAGTCGAAGAGTGCTCTATTCTCATATGCAGAGTGTGTTTCTTGTCAGGCGAGCTAGCGTTTGTGTCCCAGTCCTAAATGGAGTTGAATCACATGCAGTTTCTGGTCCTACGAGCAAGAGTTGTTTTCTGGTAAGAAGAGTCACTATTGCACTCCCTTTATCATACACAGGGCAAATAGCACTTGCGTCTGTTCCCAGCATGTACAGTGTATTGGCCTGAAGAGGATCTACTGTTCTTGTCAGTGTCCTAAGCAGAGTCGAACTAGATATGGCCCTTGTGTGTAGGAAGCACAGTTCTTTTGTTCTGAGCAAGCTCACTGTTCTGGCCCTGGAGTAAACACAGTAGAGTAGATGAGTGCTCTTTTCTCAAAAGCAGAGTGTGTTTCTTGTAAGGCTAGCTAGCGTTTGTTTCCCAGTCGTAAATGGAGTTGAATCCCATGCAGTTTCTGGTCATACGAGCAAGAGTTGTTTTCTGGTAAGAAGAGTCACTATTGTGCTATCATTGCCATACACAGTGCAAATAGCACTCGCGTCTGTTCCCAGCAAGTACAGTGTATTGGACAGAAGAAAAGCTACTGTTCTTGTCAGTTTCCTAAGCAGAGTTGGACTAGATATGACCCGTGTGTGTGAAGCTCAGTTCTTTTGTTCTGAGCAAGCTCATTTTTCGGACCCCATGGGAAACACAGTAGAGTAGAAGAGTGCTCTTTTTTCAAAAGCAGAGTGTGTTTCTTGTAAGGCGAGCTAGGGTTTTTTCCCAGTCCTAAATGGAGTTGAATCACATGCAGTTTCTAGTCCCACGAGCAAGAGTTGTTTTCTGGTAAGCAGAGTCACTACTGCGCTCCTATTGTCATACACAGGGCAAATAGCACTGGTGCCTGTTCCCAGCATGTACAGTGTATTGCACTGAAGAGGATCTACTGTTCTTGTCAGTTTCCTAAGCATAATTGAACTAGATATGGCCATGTGTGCAGGCAGTACAGTTCTTTTGTTCTGAGCAAGCTCACTGTTCAGACACCACCTGAAACACAGTAGAGTAGAAGAGTGTTATTTTCTCAAAGCAGAGTGTGTTTCTTGTAAGTCGAGCTAGTGTTTTTTTCCCAGTCCTAAATGGAGTTGAATCACATACAGTTTTTGGTCCTATGTGCAAGAGTTGTTTTCTGGTAAGAAGATTCACTATTGTGCTCCCATTGTCATACACAGGGCAAATAGCACTGTCGTCTGTTCCCAGCTTGTACAGTATATTGGACTGAAGAGGATCTACTGTTCTTGTCAGTTTCCTAAGCAGAATTGAACTAGATGTGGCCGTGTGTGTAGGAAGCTCAGTTCTTTTGTTCTGAGCAAGTTCACTGTTCTGGCGCTATAGGAAACATGTAGAGAAGAAGAGTGCTCTTTTTTCAAAAGCAGAGTGTGTTTCTTGTAAGGCGAGCTAGCGTTTGTTTTCCAGTCCTAAATGGAGTTGAAAAACATGCAGTTTTGGGTCCTATGAGCAAGAGTTGTTTTCTGGTAAGGAAAGTCACTATTGTGTTCCCATGGCATTACACAGTGCAAATAACACTCGCGTCTGTTCCCAGCAAGTACAGTGTATTGGACTGAAGAGGAGCTACTGTTCTTGTCAGTTTCCTAAGCAGAGTTGAACTAGATATGGCCCGTGTGTGTAGGAAGCACAGTTCTTTTGTTCTGAGCAAGCTTTCTGTTTTGGCCCTATAGGAAACACAGTAGAGTAAAAGAGTGCTCTTTTCTCAAAAGCAGAGTGTGTTTCTTATAATGCGAGCTAGCATGTTTCCGAGTCCTAAATGGAGTTGATTCCCATGCAGTTTCTGTTGCCACGAGCAAGAGTTGTTTTCTGGTAAGAAGAGTCATTATTGCGCTCCCATTGCCATACACAGAGCAAATAGCAAACAATTCTGTTTTCAGCAAGTACAGTGTATTGGACTGAAGAGGAGATACTGTTCTTGTCTGTTTCCTAAGCAGAGTTGAACTAGATATGGCCGTGTGTGTAGGAAGCACAGTTCTTTTGTTCTGAAAAGCTCACTGTTCGGACTCCATAGGAAACACAGTAGAGTAGAAGAGTGCTCTTTTCTCAAAAGCAGAGTGTGTTTCTTGTAAGGCGAGCTAGTGTTTGTTTCCCAGTCCTAAATGGAGTTGAATCTCATGCAGTTTTTGGTCCTAGGTGCAAGAGTTGTTTTCTGGTAAGAAGAGTCACTATTGTGCTCCCATTGTCATACAGGGCAAATAGCACTGTCGTCTATTCCCAGCATGTACAGTGTATTGGACTGAAGAGGATCTACTCTTCTTGTCAGTTTCCTAAGCAGAATTGAACTAGTTATGGCCGTGTGTGTGCGAAGCCCAGTTCTTTTGTTCTGATCAAGTACACTATTCTGGCGATATAGGAAACATGTAGAGTAGAAGAGTGCTCTTTTCTCAAAAGCAGAGTGTGTTTCTTGTAAGGCGACCTAGCATTTGTTTTCCAGTCCTAAATGGAGTTGAATAACATGCAGTTTTGGGTCCTACGAGCAAGAGTTGTTTTCTAGTAAGGAAAGTCACTATTGCACTCCCATTGCATTACGCAGTGCAAATAGCACTCGTGTCTGTTCCCAGCAAGTACAGTGTATTGGACTTAAGAAAAGCTACTGTTCTTGTCATTTTCCTAAGCAGAGTTGAACTAGATATGGCCCGTGTGTGTGAAGCACAGTTCTTTTGTTCTGAGCAAGCTCACTCTTCTGGCCCTATAGAAAACATAGTAGAGTAGAGGAGTGCTCTTTTCTCAAAAGCAGAGTGTGTTTCTTGTAAGGCGAGCTAGCGTTTGTTTCCTAGTCCTAAATGGAGTTGAATCACATGCAGTTTCTGGTCCTACGAGCAAGAGTTGTTTTCTGCTAAGAAGAATCACTATTGCGCTCCCATTGCCATACACAGTGCAAATAGCACTGTCGTCTGTTACCAGCAAGTACAGTGTATTGGACAGAAGAGGAGGTACTGTTCTTGTCAGTTTTCTAAGTGGAGTTGAACTATATATGGCCCTTGTGTGTAGGAAGCACAGTTCTTTTGTTCTGAGCAAGCTCACTGTTCGGAAAACATAGGAAACACAGTAGAGTAGAAGAGTGCTCTTTTCTCAAAACCAGAGTGTGTTTCTTGTAAGGCGAGCTAGCGTTTGTGTCCCAGCCCTAAATGGAGTTGAATCACATGCAGTTTCTGGTCCTGTGATCAAGAGTTGTTTTCTGGTAAGAAGACTCACTATTGCACTCCCTTTGTCATACACAGGGCAAATAGCACTTGCGTCTGTTCCCAGCATGTACAGTGTATTGGCCTGAAGAGGAT
Source organism: Peromyscus eremicus (assembly GCF_949786415.1). Taxonomy (NCBI): domain Eukaryota; kingdom Metazoa; phylum Chordata; class Mammalia; order Rodentia; family Cricetidae; genus Peromyscus; species Peromyscus eremicus. Next base: position 22,415 of record NW_026734525.1, on the reverse strand, counting down.
CTACTGTTCTTGTCAGTTTCCTAAGCAGAGTTGAACTACATATGGCCCGTGTGTGTAGGAAGCACAGTTCTTTTGTTCTGAACAAGCTCACTGTTCGGAACACTTAGGAAACACAGTAGAGTAGAAGAGTGCTCTTTTCTCAAAAGCAGATTGTGTTTCTTGTAAGGCGAGATACCGTTTGTTTCCCAGTCCTAAATGGAGTTGAATCCCATGCAGTTTCTGGTCCTACGAGCAAGAGTTGTTTTCTAGTAAGAAGAGTCACTGTTGCGGTCCCATTGTCATACACAGTGCAAATAGCACTGGCATCTGTTCCCAGCATGTACAGTGTATTGGACTGAAGAGGATCTACTGTTCTTGTCAGTTTTCTAAGCAGAGTTGAACAAGATATGGCCCATGTGTAGGAAGCACAGTTCTTTTTTTCTGAGCAAGCTTACTGTTCGACCCCATAGGAAACACAGTTGAGTAGAAGAGTGCTCTTTTCTCAAAAGCAGAGTGTGTTTCTTGTTAGGCGAGCTAATGTTTGTTTCTCAGTCAGAAATTGAGTTGAATCCCATGCAGTTTCTGGTCCTACAAGCAAGAGTTGTTTTCTGGTAAGAAGAGTCACTATTGCGCTCCCATTGTCATACACAGTGCAAATAGCACTCGCGTCTGTTCTAAGCAAGTACAGTGTATTGGACTGAAGAGGAGCTACTGTTCTTGTCAGTTTCCTAAGCAGAGTTGAACTAGATATGGCCCGTGTGTGTAGGAAGCACAGTTCTTTTGTTCTGAGCAAGCTCACTGTTCGGAACCATAGGAAACACAGTAGAGTAGAAGAGTGCTCTTTTTTCAAAAGCAGAGTGTGTTTCTTGTAAGGCGAGCTAGTGTTTTTTTCCCAGTCCTAAATGGAGTTGAATCAAATGCAGTTTCTGGTCCCACAAGCATCAGTTGTTTTCTGGTAAGAAGAGTCACTATTGCACTCCCATTGCCATACACAGTGCAAATTGCACTCGCGTCTGTTCCCAGCAAGTACAGTGTATTGGACTGAAGAGGAGCTACTGTTCTTGTCAGTTTCCTAAGCAGAGTTGAACTAGATATGGCCCGTGTGTGTAGGAAGCACAGTTCTTTTGTTCTGAGCAAGCTCACTCTTCGGACAACACAGGAAACACAGTAGAGTAGAAGAGTGCTCTTTTATCAAAAGCAGAGTGTGTTTCTTGTAAGGTGACCTAACGTGTGTTTTCCAGTCCTAAATGGAGTTGAATCACATGCAGTTTTCGGTCCTACGAGCAAGAGTTGTTTTCTGGTAAGGAAAGTCACTATTGTGCTCCCTTTGCCATACACAGTGCAAATAGCACTGTCGTCTGTTCCCAGCAATTACAGTGTATTGGACTGAAGAGGAGCTACTATTCTTGTCAGTTTCCTAAGCACAGTTGAAGTAGATATGGCCCCTGTGTGTAGGAAGCACAGTTCTTTTGTTCTGAGCAAGCTCTCTCTTCTGGCCCTATAGAAAACACAGTAGAGTAGAAGAGTGCTCTTTTCTCAAAAGCAGAGTGTGTTTCTTGTAAGGCGAGCTAACGTTTGTGTCCCAGCCCTAAATGGAGTTGAATCACATGCAGTTTCTGGTCCTACAAGCAAGAGTTGTTTTCTGGTAAGAAGACTCACTATTGCACTCCCTTTGTCATACACAGGGCAAATAGCACTTGCGTCTTTTCCCAGCATGTACAGTGTATTGGCCTGAAGAGGATCTACTGTTCTTGTCAGTTTCCTAAGCAGAGTTGAACTAGATATGGCCCGTGTGTGTAGGAAGCACAGTTCTCTTGTTCTGAACAAGCTCACTGTTCGGAACACTTAGGAAACACAGTAGCGTAGAAGAGTGCTCTTTTCTCAAAAGCAGAGTGTGTTTCTTGTAAAGCGAGATAGCGTTTGTTTCCCAGTCCTAAATGGGGTTGAATCCCATGCAGTTTCTGGTCCTACGAGCAAGAGTTGTTTTCTGGTAAGAAGAGTCACTGTTGCGGTCCCATTGTCATACACAGTGCAAATAGCACTGGCATCTGTTCCCAGCATGTACAGTGTATTGGACTGAAGAGGATCTACTGTTCTTGTCAGTTTCCTAAGCAGAGTTGAACAAGATATGGCCCGTGTGTGTAGGAAGCACAGTTCTTTTTTTCTGAGCAAGGTTACTGTTCGACCCCATAGGAAACACAGTTGAGTAGAAGAGTGCTCTTTTCTCAAAAGCAGAGTGTGTTTCTTGTTAGGCGAGCTAATGTTTGTTTCTCAGTCAGAAATTGAGTTGAATCCCATGCAGTTTCTGGTCCTACAAGCAAGAGTTGTTTTCTGGTAAGAAGAGTCACTATTGCGCTCCCATTGTCATACACAGTGCAAAAAGCACTCGCGTCTGTTCTAAGCAAGTACAGTGTATTGGACTGAAGAGGAGCTACTGTTCTTGTCAGTTTCCTAAGCAGAGTTGAACTAGATATGGCCCGTGTGTGTAGGAAGCCCAGTTCTTTTGTTCTGAGCAAGCTCACTGTTCGGAAACCATAGGAAACACAGTAGAGTAGAAGAGTGCTCTTTTCTGAAAAGCAGAGTGTGTTTCTTGTAAGGCGAGCTAGTGTTTGTTTCCCAGTCCTAAATGGAGTTGAATCACATGCAGTTTTTGGTCCTAGGTGCAAGAGTTGTTTTCTGGTAAGAAGAGTCACTATTGCGCTTCCATTGCCATACACAGTGCAAATAGCACTCGCGTCTGTTCCCAGCAAGTACAGTGTATTGGACTGAAGAGGAGCTACTGTTCTTGTCAGTTTCCTAAGCAGAGTTGAACTAGATATGGCCCGTGTGTGTAGGAAGCACAGTTCTTTTGTTCTGAGCAAGCTTTCTGTTTTGGCCCTATAGGAAACACAGTAGAGTAAAAGAGTGCTCTTTTCTCAAAAGCAGAGTGTGTTTCTTATAAGGCGAGCTAGCATGTTTCCCAGTCCTAAATGGAGTTGAATCACATGCAGTTTCTGTTCCCACGAGCAAGAATTGTTTTCTGGTAAGAAGAGTCATTATTGCAATCCCATTGCCATACACAGAGCAAATAGCAAACAATTCTGTTTTCAGCAAGTACAGTGTATTGGACTGAAGAGGAGCTACTGTTTTTGTCTGTTTCCTAAGCAGAGTTGAACTAGATATGGCCGTGTGTGTAGGAAGCACAGTTTTTTGTTCTGAAAAGCTCACTGTTCGGACTCCATAGGAAACACAGTAGAGTAGAAGAGTGCTCTTTTCTCAAAAGCAGAGTGTGTTTCTTGTAAGGCAAGTTAGTGTTTGTTTCCCAGTCCTATATGGAGTTGAATCACATGGAGTTTTTGGTCCTAGGTGCAAGAGTTGTTTTCTGGTAAGAAGAGTCACTATTGTGCTCCCATTGTCATACAGGGCAAATAGCACTGTCGTCTATTCTCAGCATGTACAGTGTATTGGACTGAAGAGGATCTACTCTTCTTGTCAGTTTCCTAAGCAGAATTGAACTAGTTATGGCCGTGTGTGTACGAAGCCCAGTTCTTTTGTTCTGATCAAGTACACTATTCTGGCGATATAGGAAACATGTAGAGTAGAAGAGTGCTCTTTTCTCAAAAGCAGAGTGTGTTTCTTGTAAGTCGACTTAGCATTTGTTTTCCAGTCCTAAATGGAGTTGAATATCATGCAGTTTATGGTCCTACGAGCAAGAGTTGTTTTCTGGTAAGAAGAGTCACTATTGCGCTCCCATTGTCATACACAGGGCAAATAGCACTGGCGTCTGTTCCCAGCAAGTACAGTGTATGGGACTGAAGAGGATCTACTGTTCTTGTCAGTTTCATGAGCAGAATTGAACTAGATATGACCGTGTGTGTAGGAAGCACAGTTCTTTTGTTCTGAGCAAGCTCACTGTTCGGACTCCATAGGAAACACAGTAGAGTAGAAGAGTGCTCTTTTCTCAAAAGCAGAGTGTGTTTCTTGTAAGGCGAGCTAGTGTTTGTTTCCCAGTCCTAAATGGAGTTGAATCACATGCAGTTTTTGGTCCTAGGTGCAAGAGTTGTTTTCTGGTAAGAAGAGTCACTATTGTGCTCCCATTGTCATACAGGGCAAATAGCACTGTCGTCTATTCCCAGCATGTACAGTGTATTGGACTGAAGAGGATCTACTCTTCTTGTCAGTTTCCTAAGCAGAATTGAACTAGTTATGGCCGTGTGTGTACGAAGCCCAGTTCTTTTGTTCTGATCAAGTACACTATTCTGGCGATATAGGAAACATGTAGAGTAGAAGAGTGCTCTTTTCTCAAAAGCAGAGTGTGTTTCTTGTAAGGCTAGCTAGTGTTTGTTTCCCAGTCAGAAACAGAGTTGAATCCCATGCAGTTTCTGGTCCTACAACCAAGAGTTTTTTTCTGGTAAGAAGAGTCACTGTTGCGCTCCCATTGCCATACACAGTGCAAATAGCACTCGTGTGTGCTCCCAGCATGTACTTTGTATTGGACTGAAGAGGATCTACTGTTCTTGTCAGTTTCCTAAGCAGAGTTGAACTAGATATGGCCTGTTTTTGTAGGAAGCATAGTTCTTTTGTTCTGAGCAAGCTCACTCTTCGGACAACACAGGAAACACAGTAGAGTAGAAGAGTGCTCTTTTATCAAAAGCAGAGTGTGTTTCTTGTAAGGTGACCTAGTGTTTGTTTTCCAGTCCTAAATGGAGTTGAATCACATGCAGTTTTCGGTCCTACGAGCAAGAGTTGTTTTCTGGTAGGAAAGTCACTATTGTGCTCCCTTTGCCATACACAGTGCAAATAGCACTGTCGTCTGTTCCCAGCAAGTACAGTGTATTGGACTGAAGAGGAGCTACTATTCTTGTCAGTTTCCTAAGCACAGTTGAAGTAGATATGGCTTTGTGTATAGGAAGCACAGTTCTTTTGCTCTGAGCAAGCTCTCTCTTCTGGCCCTATAGAAAACACAGTAGAGTAGAAGAGTGCTCTTTTCTCAAAAGCAGAGTGTGTTTCTTGTAAGACGAGCTAGCGTTTGTTTCCCAGTCCTAAATGGAGTTGAATCACATGAAGTTTCTGGTCCTACGAGCAAGAGTTGTTTCCTGTAAGAAGAGTCACTATTGTGCTTCCATTGGCATACACAGTGCAAATAGCACTGGCGCCTGTTCCCAGCAAGTACAGTGTATTGGACAGAAGAGGAGGTACTGTTCTTGTCAGTTTCCGAAGCGGAGTTGAACTAGATATGGCCCGTGTGTGTAGGAAGCACAGTTCTTTTGTTCTGAGCAAGCTCACTGTTCGGACACCATAGGAAACACAGTAGAGTAGAAGAGTGCTCTTTTCTCAAAAGCAGAGTGTGTTTCTTGTAAGGTGAGCTAGCGTTTGTGTCCCAGCCCTAAATGGAGTTGAATCACATGCAGTTTCTGGTCCTACGAGCAAGAGTTGTTTTCTGGTAAGAAGACTCACTATTGCACTCCCTTTGTCATACACAGGGCAAATAGCACTTGCGTCTGTTCCCAGCATGTACAGTGTATTGGCCTGAAGAGGATCTACTGTTCTTGTCAGTTTCCTAAGCAGAGTTGAACTAGATATGGCCCGAGTGTGTAGGAAGCACAGTTCTTTTGTTCTGAACAAGCTCACTGTTCGGAACACTTAGGAAACACAGTAGAGTAGAAGAGTGCTCTTTTCTCAAAAGCAGATTGTGTTTCTTGTAAGGCGAGATAGCGTTTGTTTCCCAGTCCTAAATGGAGTTGAAACCCATGCAGTTTCTGGTCCTACGAGCAAGAGTTGTTTTCTGGTAAGAAGAGTCACTGTTGCGGTCCCATTTTAATACACAGTGCAAATAGCACTGGCATCTGTTCCCAGCATGTACAGTGTATTGGACTGAAGAGGATCTACTGTTCTTGTCAGTTTCCTAAGCAGAGTTGAACTAGATATGGCCGTGTGTGTAGGAAGCACAGTACTTTTGTTCTGAGCAAGCTCACTGTTCGGATCCCATAGGAAACACAGTAGAGTAGAAGAGTGCTGTTTTCTCAAAAGCAGAGTGTGTTTCTTGTAAGGCGAGCTAGCATTTGCTTTCCAGTCAGAAATGGAGTTGAATCACATGCAGTTTCTGGTCCTACGAGCAAGAGTTGTTTTGTGGTAAGAAGAGTCACTATTGCGCTCCCATTGCCATACACAGTGCAAATAGCACTCGCGTCTGTTCCCAGCAAGTACAGTGTATTGGACTAAAGAGGATCCTCTGTTCTTGTCAGTTTCCTAAGCAGAGTTGAACTAGATATGGCCCCGGTGTGCAGGAATCACAGTTCTTTTGTTCTGAGCAAGCTCACTGTTCGGACCCCATAGAAAACACAGTAGAGTAGAAGAGTGCCCTTTTCTCAAAAGCAGAGTGTGTTTCTTGTAAGGCAAGCTAACGTTTGTTTGCCAGTCCTAAATAAAGTTGAGTCACTTGCAGTTTTTGGTCCTACGAGCAAGAATTGTTTTATGGTAAGAATTGTTACTATTGCACTCCCATTGTCATACACAGGGCAAATAGCACTGGTGTCGGTTACCAGCATGTACAGTGTATTGGACTGAAGAGGAGCTACTGTTCTTGTCAGTTTCTTAAGCAGAATTGATCTAGATATGGCCGTGTGTGTAGGAAGCACAGTTCTTTTGTTCTGAGCAAGCTCACTGTTCTGGCCATATAGGAAACACAGTAGAGTAGAAGAGTGCTCTTTTCTCAAAAGCAGATTGTGTTTCTTGTAAGGCGAGCTAGCGTTTTTTTCCCAGTCCTAAATGGAGTTGAATCCCATGCTGTTTCTCGTCTTATGAGCAAGAGTTTTTTTCTGGTAAGAAGAGTCACTATTGGGCTTCCATTGCCATACACAGTGCAAATAGCACTCACTTCTCTTCCCAACAAGTACAGTGTATTGGACAGAATAGGAGATACTATTCTTGTCAGTTTCCTAAGCAGAGTTGAACTAGATAGGCCCGTGTGTGTAGGAAGCACAGTTCTTTTGTTCTGAGGAAGCTCACTGTTCTGGCATTATAGGAAACACCGTAGAGTAGAAGAGTGCTCTTATATCAAAAGCAGAGTGTGTTTCTTTTAATGTGAGCTAGCGTTTGTTTCCCAGTCCTAAATGGAGTTGAATCACATGCAGTTTCTGGTTCTACGAGCAAGAGTTGTTTTCTGGTAAGAAGAGTCACTATTGCGCTCCCATTGCCATACACAGTGCAAATAGCACTGGCGTCTGTTCCCAGCAAGTTCAGTGTATTGGACTGAAGAGGAGATACTGTTCTTGTCAGTTTCCTAAACAGAGTTGAACTAGATATGGCCCATGTGTGTAGGAAGTACAGTTCGTTTGTTCTGAGCAAGCTCACTGTTCGGACCCCATAGGTAACACAGTAGAGTAGAAGAGTGCTCTTTTCTCAAAAGCCGAGTGTGTTTCTTGTAAGGCGAGCTAGCGTTTGTTTCCCAGTCCTAAATGGAGTTGAATCACATGCAGTTTCTGGTCCTACGAGCAAGAGTTGTTTTCTGGTAAGAAGAGTCACTATTATTCTCCCATTGTCATACACAGTGCAAAGAGCACTGGCGTCTTTTCCCAGCAAGTACAGTGTATTGGACTGAAGAGAATCTAATGTTCTTGTCAGTTTCCTAAGCAGTATTGAACTAGATATGGCCCGTGTGTGAAGAAGCACAGTTCTTTTGTTCTGAGCAAGCTCACTGTACTGGCACTATAGGAAACACAGCAGAGTAGAAGAGTGCTCTTTTCGCAAAAGCAGAGTGTGTTTCTTGTAAGGCGAGCTAGCGTTTGTTTCCCAGTCCTAAATGGAGTTGAATCCCATGCAGTTTCTGGTCCTATGAGCAAGAGTTGTTTTCTGGTAAGAAGAGACACTATTGTGCTCCCATTGTCATACACAGGGCAAATTGCAACTGGCGTCTGTTCCCAGCATGTAGAGGGTATTGGACTGAAGAGGAGCTACTGTTCTTTTCAGTTTCCTAAGCAGAATTGAACTGGATATGGCCATGTGTGTAGGAAGCACACTTCTTTTGTTCTGAGCAAGCTCGCTGAACTGGCCCTATAGGAAACACAGTAGAGTAGAAGAGTGCTCTTTTCTCAAAAGGAGAGTGTGTTTCTTGTAAGGCGTGCTAGCGTTTGTTTCCCTGTCCTAAATGGAGTTGAATCACATGCAGTTTTTGGTCCTACGAGCAAGAGTTGTTTTCTGGTGAGGAAAGTCACTATTGCGCTCCCATTGCCATACACAGTACAAATAGCACTCGCGTCTGTTCCCAGCAAGTACAGTGTATTGGACTGAAGAGGAGCTACTGTTCTGGTCAGTTTCCTAAGCAGAGTTGAACTATATATGGCCCGTGTGTGTAGGAAGCACAGTTCTTTTGTACTGAGCAAGCTCACTGTTCGGACACCATAGGAAACACAGAAGAGTAGAAGTGTGCCCTTTTGTCAAAAGCAGAGCGTGTTTCTTGTAAGGCGAGCTAGCGTTTGTTTCCAAGTCCTAAGTGGAGTTGAATCACATGCAGTTTCTGGTCCTACGAGCAAGAGTTGTTTTCAGGTAAGGAGAGACACTATTGTGCTCACATTGCTGTACACAGTGCAAATAGCACTGGCGTCTGTTCCCAGCAAGTACAGTGTATTGGACTGAAGATGATCTACTGTTCTTGTCAGTTTCCTAAGCAGAATTGAACTAGATATGGCCCGTGTGTGAAGGAAGCACAGTTCTTTTGTTCTGAGCAAGCTCACTGTACTGGCCCTATAGGAAACACAGGAGAATAGAAGAGTGGTCTTTTCTCAAAAGCAGAGTGTGTTTCTTGTAAGGCGAGCTTACGTTTGTTTCCCAGTCCTAAATGGAGTTGAATCACATGCAGTTTTTGGTCCTATGAGCAAGAGTTGTTTTCTGGTAAGGAAAGTCACTATTGCGCTCCCATTTCCATACAAAGTGCAAATAGCACTCGCGTCTGTTCCCAGCAAGTACAGTGTATTGGACTTAAGAAAAGCTACTGTTCTGGTCAGTTTTCTAAGCAGAGTTGAACTAGATATGGCTCGTGTGTGTAGGAAGCACAGTTCTTTTGTTCTGAGCAAGCTCACTGTTCTGGCCCTATGGGAAACACAGTAGAGTAGAAGAGTGCTCTTTTCTCAAAAGCAGAGTGTGTTTTTTGTAAGGCGAGCTAGCGTTTTTTTCCCAGTCCTAAATGGAGTTGAATCCCATGCAGTTTCTGGTCCTACGAGCAAGAGTTGTTTTCTTGTAAGAAGAGTCACTATTGCGCTTCCATTGCCATACACAGTGCAAATAGCACTCGCTTCTCTTCCCAGCAAGTACAGTGTACTGGACAGAATAGGAGATACTGTTCTTGTCAGTTTCCTAAGCAGAGTTGAACTAGATAAGGCCCGTGTGTGTAGGAAGCACAGTTCTTTTGTTCTGAGCAAGCTCGTTGTACTGGTCCTATAGGAAACACAGTAGAGTAGAAGAGTGCTCTTTTCTCAAAAGGAGAGTGTGTTTCTTGTAAGGCGAGCTAGCGTTTGTTTCCCAGTCCTAAATGGAGTTAAATCCCATGCAGTTTTAGGTCCTATGAGCAAGAGTTGTTTTCTGGTGAGGAAAGTCACTATTGCGCTCACATTGCCATACACAGTGCAAATAGCACTCGCGTCTGTTCCCAGCATGTACAGTGTATTGGACTGAAGAGGATATACTGTTCTTGTCAATTTCCTAAACAGAATTGAACTAGATATGGCCATGGGTATAGGAAGCACAGTTCTTTTGTTCTGAGCAAGCTCTCTCTTCTGGCCCTATAGGAAACACAGTAGAGTAGAAGAGTGCTCTTTTCTCAAAAGCAGAGTGTGTTTTTGTAAGGTGAGCTAGCGTTTATTTCCCAGTTCTAAATGGAGTTGAATCACATGCAGTTTCTGGTCCTATGAGCAAGAGTTGTTTTTTGGTAAGGAAAGTCACTATTGAGCTCCCATTGCCATACACAGTGCAAATAGCACTAGCGTCTGTTTCCAGCAAGTAGAGTGTATTGGACTGAAGAGGAGCTACTGTTCTTGTCAGTTTCCTAAGCAGAGTTGAACTAGATATGGCCCGTGTGTGTAGGAAGCACAGTTCTTTTGTTCTGAGCAAGCTCACTGTTCGGAACCCATGGGAAACACAGTAGAGTAGAGGAGTGCTCTTTTCTCAAAAGCAGAGTGTGTTTCTTGTAAGGCAAGCTAACGTTTGTTTCCCAGTACTAAATAAACTTGAGTCACTTGCAGTTTTTGGTCCTATGAGCAAGAGTTGTTTTATGGTAAGAATTGTCACTATTGCACTCCCATTGACATACACAGGGCAAATAGCACTGGTGTCGGTTCCCAGCATGTACAGTGTATTGGACTGAAGAGTATCTACTGTTCTTGTCAGTTTCTTAAGCAGAATTGATCTAGATATGGCCGTGTGTGTAGGAAGCACAGTTCTTTTGTTCTGAGCAAGCTCACTGTTCTGGCCACATAGGAAACACAGTAGAGTAGAAGAGTGCTCTTTTCTCAAAAGCAGAGTGTGTTTCTTGTAAGGCAAGCTAGCGTTTGTTTCCCAGTCCTAAATGGAGTTGAATCACATGCAGTTTTTGATCCTACGAGCAAGAGTTGTTTTCTTGTAAGGAAAGTCACTATTGAGCTCCCATTGCCATACACAGTGCAAATAGCACTCGCGTCTCTTCCCACCAAGTACAGTGTATTGGACTGAAGAGCAGCTACTGTTCTTCTCAGTTTCCTAAAAAGAGTTGAACTAGATATGGCCCGTGTGTAGGAAGCAGTGTTCTTTTGTTCTGAGCAAGCTCATTGTTCGGACCCCAAAGGAAACACGGTAGAGTTGAAGAGTGCCGTTTTCTCAAAATCAGAGTCTGTTTCTTGTAAGGCGAGCTAGCGTTTATTTCCCAGTTCTAAATGGAGTTGAATCACATGCAGTTTTTTGTCCAAGGAGCAAGATTTGTTTTCTGGTAAGACGAGTCACTATTGTGCTCCAATTGCCATACACAGTGCAAATAGCACTCGCGTCTGTTCCCAGCAAGTACAGTGTATTGGACTGAAAAGGAGCTACTGTTCTTGTCAGTTTCCTAAGCAGAGTTGAACTAGATATGGCCCGTGTGTGTAGGAAGCACAGTTCTATTTTTCTGAGCAAGCTCACTGTTCAGACGCCATAGGAAACACAGTAGAGTAGAAGAGTGCTCTTTTCTCAAAAGCAGGGTGTGTTTCTTGTAAGGCGAGCTAGTGTTTGTTTCCCAGTTAGAAATGGAGTTGAATCCCATGCAGTTTCTGGTCCTACGAGCAAAAGTTGTTTTCTGGTAAAAAGAGTCACTATTGCGCTCCCATTGTCATACACAGAGCAAGTAGCACTCGCATCTGTTCCCAGCAAGTACAGTGTATTGGACTGAAGAGGAGCTACTGTTCTTGTCAGTTTCCCAAGCAGAGTTGAACTAGATATAGACCGTGTGTGTAGGAAGCACAGTTCTTTTGTTCTGAGCAAGCTCACTCTTCTGGCCCTATAGAAAACACACTAGAGTAGAAGAGTGCTCTTTTCTCAAAAGCAGAGTGTGTTTCTTGTAAGGCGAGGTAGCGTTTGTTTCCCAGTCCTAAATGGACTTGATTCACAAGCAGTTTCTGGTCCTAAGACCAAGAGTTGTTTTCTGGTAAGAAGAGTCACTATTACTCTCCCATTGTCATACACAGTGCAAACAGCACTGCCGTCTGTTCGCAGCAAGTACAGTGTATTGGACTGAACAGGATCTACTTTTCTTGTCAGTTTCCTAAGCAGAATTGAACTAGATATGGCCCGTGTGTGTAGGAAGCACAGTTTTTTTGTTCTGAGCAAGCTCACTGTTCTGGCCATATAGGAAACACAGTAGAGTAGAAGAGTGCTCTTTTCTCAAAAGCAGAGCGTGTTTCTTGTAAGGCGAGCTAGCGTTGTTTCCCAGTCCTAAGTGGAGTTAAATCACATGCAGTTTCTGGTCCTACGAGCAAGAGTTGTTTTCTGGTAAGGAGAGACACTATTGTGCTCGCATTGCTGTACACAGTGCAAATAGCACTGGCGTCTGTTCCCAGCAAGTACAGTGTATTGGACTAAAGATGATCTACTGTTCTTGTCAGTTTCCTAAGCAGAATTGAACTAGATATGGCCCGTGTATGAAGGAAGCACAGTTCTTTTGTTCTGAGCAAGCTCACTGTACTGGCCCTATAGGAAACACAGGAGAATAGAAGAGTGGTGTTTTCTCAAAAGCAGAGTGTGTTTCTTGTAAGGCGAACTAACGTTTGTTTCCCAGTCCTAAATGGAGTTGAATCACATGCAGTTTTTGGTCCTATGAGCAAGAGTTGTTTTCTGGTAATGAAAGTCACTATTGCCCTCCCATTTCCATACAAAGTTCAAATAGCACTCGCGTCTGTTCCCAGCAAGTACAGTGTATTGGACTGAAGAGGAGCTACTGTTCTGGTCAGTTTCCTAAGCAGAGTTGAACTATATATGGCCCGTGTGTGTAGGAAGTACAGTTCTTTTGTTCTGAGCAAGCTCGCTGTACTGGCCTTATGGGAAACACAGTAGAGTAGAAGAGTGCTCTTTTCTCAAAAGCAGAGTGTCTTTCTTGTAAGGCGAGGTAGCGTTTGTTTCCCAGTCCTAAATGGAGTTGAATCCCATGCAGTTTCTGGTCCTACGAGCAAGAGTTGTTTTCTGGTAAGAAGAGACACTATTGTGCTCCCATTGTCATACACAGGGCAAATAGCACTGGCGTCTGTTCCCAGCATGTAGAGTGTATTGGACTGAAGAGGAGCTACTGTTCTTGTCAGTTTCCTAAGCAGAATTGAACTAGATATGGCCCGTGTGTGAAGGAAGCACAGTTCTTTTGTTCTGAGCAAGCTCACTGTACTGGCCCTATAGGAAACACAGCAGAGTAGAAGAGTGCTCTTTTCTCAAAAGCAGAGTGTGTTTCTTGTAAGGTGAGCTAGCGTTTGTTTCCCAGTCCTAAAAGGAGTTGAATCACATGCAGTTTTTGGTCCTATGAGCAAGAGTTGTTTTCTGGTAAGGAAAGTCACTATTGCGCTCCCATTTCCATACAAAGTGCAAATAGCACTCACGTCTGTTCCCAGCAAGTACAGTGTATTGGACTGAAGGGGAGCTACTGTTCTCATCAGTTTCCTAAGCAGAGTTGAACTAGATATGGCTCGTGTGTGTAGGAAGCACAGTTCTTTTGTTCTGAGCATGCTCACTGTTCTGGCCCTATGGGAAACACAGTAGAGTAGAAGAGTGCTCTTTTCTCAAAAGCAGAGTGTGTTTTTTGTAAGGCGAGCTAGCGTTTTTTTCCCAGTCCTAAATGGAGTTGAATCCCATGCAGTTTCTGGTCCTAGGAGCAAGAGTTGTTTTCTGGTAAGAAGAGTCACTATTGCGCTTCCATTGCCATACACAGTGCAAATAGCACTCGCTTCTCTTCCCAGCAAGTACAGTGTACTGGACAGAATAGGAGATACTGTTCTTGTCAGTTTCCTAAGCAGAGTTGAACTAGATAAGGCCCGTGTGTGTAGGAAGCACAGTTCTTTTGTTCTGAGCAAGCTCGCTGTACTGGCCCTATAGGAAACACAGTAGAGTAGAAGAGTGCTCTTTTCTCAAAAGGAGAGTGTGTTTCTTGTAAGGCGAGCTAGCGTTTGTTTCCCAGTCCTAAATGGAGTTAAATCCCATGCAGTTTTAGGTCCTATGAGCAAGAGTTGTTTTCTGGTGAGGAAAGTCACTATTGCGCTCACCTTGCCATACACAGTGCAAATAGCACTCGCGTCTGTTCCCAGCATGTACAGTGTATTGGACTGAAGAGGATCTACTGTTCTTGTCAATTTCCTAAACAGAATTGAACTAGATATGGCCATGGGTATAGGAAGCACAGTTCTTTTGTTCTGAGCAAGCTCTCTGTTCTGGCCCTATAGGAAACACAGTAGAGTAGAAGAGTGCTCTTTTCTCAAAAGCAGAGTGTGTTTTTATAAGGTGAGCTAGCGTTTATTTCCCAGTTCTAAATGGAGTTGAATCACATGCAGTTTTTGGTCCTATGAGCAAGAGTTGTTTTTTGGTAAGGAAAGTCACTATTGAGCTCCCATTGCCATACACAGTGCAAATAGCACTAGCGTCTGTTTCCAGCAAGTAGAGTGTATTGGACTGAAGAGGAGCTACTGTTCTTGTCAGTTTCCTAAGCAGAGTTGAACTAGATATGGCCCGTGTGTGTAGGAAGCACAGTTCTTTTGTTCTGAGCAAGCTCTCTGTTCTGGCCCTATAGGAAACACAGTAGAGTAGAGGAGTGCTCTTTTCTCAAAAGCAGAGTGTGTTTCTTGTAAGGCGAGCTAACGTTTGTTTGCCAGTCCTAAATAAAGTTGAGTCACTTGCAGTTTTTGGTCCTACGAGCAAGAGTTGTTTTATGGTAAGAATTGTCACTATTGCACTCCCATTGACATACACAGAGCAAATAGCACTGGTGTCGGTTCCCAGCATGTGCAGTGTATTGGACTGAAGAGTATCTACTGTTCTTGTCAGTGTCTTAAGCAGAATTGATCTAGATATGGCCGTGTGTGTAGGAAGCACAGTTCTTTTGTTCTTAGCAAGCTCACTGTTCTGGCCACATACGAAACACAGTAGAGTAGAAGAGTGCTCTTTTCTCAAAAGCAGAGTGTGTTTCTTGTAAGGCAAGCTAGCGTTTGTTTCCCAGTCCTAAATGGAGTTGAATCACATGCAGTTTTTGATCCTACGAGCAAGAGTTGTTTTCTGGTAAGGAAAGTCACTATTGAGCTCCCATTGCCATACACAGTGCAAATAGCACTCGCGTCTCTTCCCACCAAGTACAGTGTATTGGACTGAAGAGCAGCTACTGTTCTTCTCAGTTTCCTTAAAAGAGTTGAACTAGATATGGCCCGTGTGTAGGAAGCAGAGTTCTTTTGTTCTGAGCAAGCTCATTGTTCGGACCCCAAAGGAAACACGGTAGAGTAGAAGAGTGCCGTTTTCTCAAAATCAGAGTCTGTTTCTTGTAAGGCGAGCTAGCGTTTATTTCCCAGTTCTAAATGGAGTTGAATCACATGCAGTTTTTTGTCCTAGGAGCAAGATTTGTTTTCTGGTAAGACGAGTCACTATTGTGCTCCAATTGCCATACACAGTGCAAATAGCACTCGCGTCTGTTCCCAGCAAGTACAGTGTATTGGACTGAAAAGGAGCTACTGTTCTTGACAGTTTCCTAAGCAGAGTTGAACTAGATATGGCCCGTGTGTGTAGGAAGCACAGTTCTTTTTTTCTGAGCAAGCTCACTGTTCAGACGCCATAGGAAACACAGTAGAGTAGAAGAGTGCTCTTTTCTCAAAAGCAGGGTGTGTTTCTTGTAAGGCGAGCTAGTGTTTATTTCCCAGTTCTAAATGGAGTTGAATCACATGCAGTTTTCGGTCCTACGAGCAAGAGTTGTTTTCTGGTAAGGAAAGTCACTATTGAGCTCACATTGCCATACACAGTGCAAATAGCACTCGCGTCTGTTCCCAGCAAGTACAGTGTATTGGACTGAAGAGGAGCTACTGTTCTTGTCAGTTTCCTAAGCAGAGTTGAACTAGATATGGCCTTGTGTATAGGAAGCACAGTACTTTTGTTCTGAGTAAGCTCACTGTTTGCACCCCATAGGAAACACAGTAGAGTAGAAGAGTTGCTCTTTTCTGAAAAGCAGAGTGTGTTTCTTGTAAGGTGAGCTAGCGTTTGTTTCCCAGTCCTAAATGGAGTTGAATCACATGCAATTTCTGGTCCTAAGACCAAGAATTGTTTTCTGGTAAGAACAGTCACTATTACTCTCCCATTGTCATACACAGTGCAAACAGCACTGGCGTCTGTTCCCAGCAAGTACAGTGTATTGGACTGAACAGGATCTACTTTTCTTGTCAGTTTCCTAAGCAGCATTGAACTAGATATGGCCCGTGTGTGAGGGAAGCACAGTTCTTTTGTTCTGAGCAAGCTCACTGTACTGGCACTATAGGAAACACAGCAGAGTAGAAGAGTGCTCTTATCTCAAAAGCAGAGTGTGTTTCTTGTAAGGCGAGGTAGCATTTGTTTCCCAGTCCTAAATGGAGTTGAATCCCATGCAGTTCCTGGTCCTACGAGCAAGAGTTGTTTTCTGGTAAATAGAGACACTATTGTGCTCCCATTGTCATACACAGGGCAAATAGCACTGGCGTCTGTTCCCAGCATGTAGAGTGTATTGGACTGAAGAGGAGCTACTGTTCTTGTCAGTTTCCTAAGCAGAATTTTACTGGATATGTCCATGTGTGTAGGAAGCACAGTTCTTTTGTTCTGAGCAAGCTCGCTGTACTGGCCCTATAGGAAATACAGGAGAATAGAAGAGTGCTCTTTTCTCAAAAGCAGAGTGTGTTTTTTGTAAGGCGAGCTAGCGTTTGTTTCCCAGTCCTAAATGGAGTTGAATCACATGCAGTTTTTGGTCCTACGAGCAAGAGTTTTTTTCTGGTAAGGAAAGACACTATTGCGCTCCCATTTCCATACAAAGTGCAAATAGCACTCGCATCTGTTCCCAGGAAGTACAGTGTATTGGACTGAAGAGGAGCTACTGTTCTCATCAGTTTCCTAAGCAGAGTTGAACTAGATATGGCCCGTGTGTGTAGGAAGCACAGTTCTTTTGTTCTGAGCAAGCTCACTGTTCTGGCCCTATGGTAAACACAGTAGAGTAGAAGGGTGCTCTTTTCTCAAAAGTAGAGTGTGTTTCTTGTAAGGCGACGTAGCGTTTGTTTCCCAGTCCTAAATGGAGTTGAATCCCATGCAGTTTCTGGTCCTACGAGCAAGAGTTTTTTTCTGGTAAGAAGAGACACTATTGTGCTCCCATTGTCATACACAGGGCAAATAGCACTGGCGTCTTTTCCCAGCATGTAGAGTGTATTGGACTGAAGAGGAGCTACTGTTCTTGTCAGTTTCCTAAGCAGAATTGAACTGGATATGGCCATGCGTGTAGGAAGCACATTTCTTTTGTTCTGAGCAAGCTCGCTGTACTGGCCATATAAGAAACTCAGTAGAGTAGAAGAGTGCTCTTTTCTCAAAAGCAGAGTGTGTTTCTCGTAAGGCGAGCTAGCATTTGTTTCCCAGTCCTAAATGGAGTTGAATCACATGCAGTTTTTGGTCTTACGAGCAAGAGTTGTTTTCTGGTAAGGAAAGTCACTATTGCGTTCCCATTGTCATACACAGTGCAAATAGCACTCGTGTCTGTTCCCAGCAAGTACAGTGTATTGGACTGAAGAGGAGCTACTGTTCTTGTCAGTTTTCTAAGCAGAATTGAACTGGATATGGCCATGCGTGTAGGAAGCACATTTCTTTTGTTCTGAGCAAGCTCACTGTTCGGACCCCATAGGAAACACAGTAGAGTAGAAGTGGGCCCTTTTCTCAAAAGCAGAGCGTGTTTCTTGTAAGGCGAGCTAGCGTTTTCTTCCCAGACCTAAATGGAGTTGAATCCCATGCAGTTTCTGGTCCTATGAGCAAGAGTTGTTTTCTTTTAAGAAGACTCACTATTGCACTCCCTTTGTCATACACAGGGCAAATAGCACTTGCGTCTGTTCCCAGCATGTACTGTGTATTGGCCTGAAGAGGATTCTGTTCTTGTCAGTTTCCTAAGCAGAGTTGCACTAGATATGGCCCGTGTGAGTAGGAAGCACAGTTCTTTTGTTCTGAGCAAGCTCACTGTTCTGGCCCTATAGGAAACACAGTAGAGTAGACGAGTACTCTTTGCTCAAAAGCAGAGTGTGTTTCATGTAAGGCGAGCTTGCATTTGTTTCCTAGTACTAAATGGAGTTGAATCACATGCAGTTTCGGGTCCTATGAGCAAGAGATGTTTTCTGGTAAGGAAAGTCATTATTGTGTTCCCATTGCCATACACAGTGCAAATAGCACTCGCGTCTGTACCTAGCAAGTACTTTGTATCGGACTGAAGAGGAGCTACTACTCTTGTCAGTTTCCTAAGCAGAGTTGAACTAGATATGGCCCGTGTGTGTAGGAAGCACAGTTCTCTTGTTGTGAGCAAGCTCACTGTTCTGGCCCTATAGGAAACACAGTAGAGTAGATGAGTGCTCTTTTCTCTAAAGCAGAGTGTGTTTCTTGTAAGGCGAGCTCCCGTTTGTTTCCCAGTCCTAAATGGAGTTGAGTCACATGCAGTTTTTGTTCCTACGAGCAAGAGTTGTTTTCTGGTAAAAAGAGTCACTATTGCGCTCCAAATGCCATACAAAGTGCAAATAGCACTCGCGTCTGTTCCCAGCAAGTACAGTGTATTGGACTGAAGAGGAGCTACTGTTCTTCTCAGTTCCCTAAGCAGAGTTGAACTAGGTATGGCCCGTGTGTGTAGGAAGCAAAGTTCTTTTGTTCTGAGCAAGCTCACTGTTCTGGCCCTATAGGAAACACAGTAGAGTAGAAGAGTGCTCTTTTCTCTAAAGCAGAGTGTGTTTCTTGTAAGGCGAGCTCGTGTTTGTTTCCTAGTCCTAAATGGACTTGAATCACATGCAGTTTCTGGTCCTACGAGCAAGAGTTGTTTTCTGGGAAAGAAAGTCACTATTGCACTCCCATTGCCATACACATTACTAATAGCACGCGCGTCTGTTCCCAGCAAGTACAGTGTATTGGACTGAATAGGAGCTACTGTTCTTGTCAGTTTCCTAAGCAGAGTTGAACTAGATAGGGTCCGTGTGTGTAGGAAGCACAGTTTTTTGTTCTGAGCATGCTCACTGTTTGGACCCCATAGGAAACACAGTAGAGTAGAAGAGTGCTTTTTTCTCAAAAGCAGAGTGTGTTTCTTGTAAGGCGAGCTATCGTTTGTTTCCCAGTCCTAAATGGAGTTGAATCACATGCAGTTTCTGGTCCTATGAGCAAGAGTTGTTTTCTGGTAAGAAGAGTCACTATTGTGCTGCCATTGCCATACACAGGACAAATAGCAATGGCGTCTGTTCCTAGCAAGTACAGTGTATTGGACTGAAGAGGACCTACTGTTCTTGTCAGGTTTATAAGCAGATTTGAACTAGATATGGCCGTGTGTGTAGGAAGCACAGTTTTTTTGTTCTGAGCAAGCTCACTGTTCGGACCACATAGGAAACACAGTAGAGTAGAAGAGTGCTCTTTTCTCTAAAGCAGAGTGTGTTTCTTGTAAAGCGAGCTAGCATTTGTTTCCCAGTCCTAAATGGAGTTGAATCACATGCAGTTCCTGATCCTACGAGCAAGAGTTGATTTCTGGTAAGGAAAGTCACTATTGCGCTCCCATTGCCATACACAGTGCAAATAGCACTCCCGTCTGTTCCCAGCAAGTATAGTTTTTTGGACTGAAGAGGAGCTACTGTTCTTGTCAGTTTCCTAAGCAGAGTTGAACTACATATGGCCCGTGTGTGTAGGAAGCACAGTTCTCTTGTTGTGAGCAAGCTCACTGTTCTGGCCCTATAGGAAACACAGTAGAGTAGATGAGTGCTCTTTTCTCTATAGCAGAGTGTGTTTCTTGTAAGGCGAGCTCCCGTTTGTTTCCCAGTCCTAAATGGAGTTGAGTCACATGCAGTTTTTGTTCCTACGAGCAAGAGTTGTTTTCTGGTAAAAAGAGTCACTATTGCGCTCCAAATGCCATACATAGTGCAAATAGCACTCGCGTCTGTTCCCAGCAAGTACAGTGTATTGGACTGAAGAGGAGCTACTGTTCTTCTCAGTTCCCTAAGCAGAGTTGAACTAGGTATGGCCCGTGTGTGTAGGAAGCAAAGTTCTTTTGTTCTGAGCAAGCTCACTGTTCTGGCCCTATAGGAAACACAGTAGAGTAGAAGAGTGCTCTTTTCTCTAAAGCAGAGTGTGTTTCTTGTAAGGCGAGCTTGTGTTTGTTTCCTAGTCCTAAATGGACTTGAATCACATGCAGTTTCTGGTCCTACGAGCAAGAGTTGTTTTCTGGGAAAGAAAGTCACTATTGCACTCCCATTGCCATACACATTACTAATAGCACGCGCGTCTGTTCCCAGCAAGTACAGTGTATTGGACTGAATAGGAGCTACTGTTCTTGTCAGTTTCCTAAGCAGAGTTGAACTAGATAGGGTCCGTGTGTGTAGGAAGCACAGTTTTTTGTTCTGAGCATGCTCACTGTTTGGACCCCATAGGAAACACAGTAGAGTAGAAGAGTGCAATTTTCTCAAAAGCAGAGTGTGTTTCTTGTAAGGCGAGCTAGTGTTTGTTTCCTAGTCCTAAATGGAGTTGAATCACATGCAGTTACTGGTCCTACGAGCAAGACTTGTTTTCTGGTAAGAAGAGTCACTATTGTGCTCCCATTGTCATACACAGGGCAAATAGCACTGGCGTATGTTCCCAGCATGTACAGTGTATGGGACTGAAGAGGATCTACTGTTGTTGTCAGTTTCCTAAGCAGAATTGAACTAGATATGGCCGTGTGTGTAGGAAGCACAGTTCTTTTGTTCTGAGCAATCTCACTGTTTGGACCCCTTAGGAAACACAGTAGAGTAGAAGAGTGCTCTTTCCTCAAAAGCAGAGTGTGTTTCTTGTAAGGCGAGCTACCGTTTGTTTCCCAGTCCTAAATGGAGTTGAATCCCATGCAGTTTCTGGTCCCACGAGCAAGAGTTGTTTTCTGGTAAGGAAAGTCACTATTGCGTTCCCATTGACATACACAGTGCAAATAGCACTCGCGTCTGTTCCCAGCAAGTACAGTGTATCGGACAGAGGAGGAGCTACTGGTCTTGTCAGTTTCCTAAGCAGAGTTGAACGAGATATGGCCCGTGTGTCTAGGAAGCACAGTTCTTATGTTCTCAGCAAGCTCACTGTTCTGGCACTATAGGAAACACAGTAGAGTAGAAGAGTGCTCTTTTCTCTAAAGCAGAGTGTGTTTCTTGTAAGGCGAGCTCACGTTTGTTTCCCAGTCCTAAATGGAGTTGAATCACATGCAATTTTTGGTCCTACGAGCAAGAGTTGTTTTGTGGTAAGAAGAGTCACTATTACGCTCCAATTGCCATACACAGTGCAAAAAGCACTCGCGTCTGTTCAGAGCAAGTACGTGTATTGGACTGAATAGGAGCTACTGTTCTTTTCAGTTTCCTAAGCAGAGTTGAACTAGATATGGTCCGTGTGTGTAGGAAGCACAGTTCTTTTGTTCTGAGCAAGCTCACTGTTCTGGCCCTATAGGAAACACAGGAGAGTACAAGAGTGCTCTTTTCTCAAAAGCAGAGTGTGTTTCTTGTAAGGCGAGCTAGCGTTTGTTTCCCAGTCCTAAATGGAGTTGAATGACATGCAGTTTCTGGTCCTACAAGCAAGAGTTGTTTTCTGGTAAGGAAGTCACTATTGCGCTCCCATTGCCATACACAGTGCAAATAGCACTCGTGTCTGTTCCCAGCAAGTACAGTGTATCGGACTGAGGAGGAGCTACTGTTCTTAACAGTTTCCTAAGCAGAGTAGAACGAGATATGGCCCTGTGTGTAGGAAGCACAGTTCTTTTGTTCTGAGCAAGCTCACTTTTTGGACCCCATAGGAAACACAGTAGAGAAGAAGAGTGCTCTTTTATGAAAAGCAGAGTGTGTTTCATGTAAGGCGAGCTAGCGTTTGTTTCCTAGTCCTAAATGGAGTTGAATCACATGCAGTTTCTGGTCCTACGAGCAAGAGTTGTTTTCTGGTAAGGAAAGTCACTATTGCGCTCCCATTGCCATACACAGTGCAAACAGCACTGGCGTCTGTTCCCAGCAAGTATAGTGTTTTGGACTGAAGAGTAGCTACTGTTCTTGTCAGTTTCCTAAGCAGAGTTGAACTAGATATGGCCCGTGGGTGTAGGAAGCACAGTTTTTTTGTTCTGAGCAAGCTCACTGTTGGGAACACAAAGGAAACACAGTAGCATTGAAGAGTGCTCTTTTCTCAAAAGCAGAGTGTCTTTCTTGGAAGGCGAGCTAGCGTTTGTTTCCTAGTCCTAAATGGAGTTGAGTCACATGCAGTTTTTTGTCCTACGAGCAAGATTTGTTTTCTTGTAAGACGAGTGACTATTGTGCTCCAAATGCCATACACAGTGCAAATAGCACTGGCGTCTGTTCCCCGCAAGTACAGTGTATTGGACTGAAGAGTAGCTACTGTTCTTGTCAGTTTCCTAAGCAGAGTTGAACTAGATATGACACGTGTGTGTAGGAAGCACAGTTCTTTTGTTCTGAGAAAGCTCACTGTTCTGTCCTTATAGGAAACACAGTAGAGTAGAAGAGTGCTCTTTTCTCAAAAGCAGAGTGTGTTTCTATTAAGGCGAGCTAGCGTTTGTATCCCAGTCCAAAATGGAGTTGAATCCCATGCATTTTCTGGTCCTACGAGCAAGAGTTGTTTTCTGGTGAGGAAAGTCACTATTGCGCTCCCATTGCCATACACAGTGCAAATAGCACTCGCGTCTGTTCCCAGCAAGTACAGTGTATCGGACTGAAGAGGAGCTACTGTTTTGTCAGTTTCCTAAGCAGAGATGAACTAGA